>NC_063334.1:48350736-48370561 GCF_021869965.1 Rhincodon typus
AACCCCGAAACGTCAGCTTTCCTGCTCCTCTGATGCTGCTTGGCCTGCTGTGTTCATCCAGCTCTACACCTTGTTATCTCAGATTCTCCAGCATCTGCAGTTCCTACTATCTTTGATAGTAACTCTATTGAAATGCTTAACAAAATAACATATGTATATTAACTACTCCTAATTAATGGTTCCAATATAGTAACATGCTATAAACATATTCTTGGCAAAGGCAAATTCAGTAAAATAGATTGTCTCACATGCAATTCTAGCAACAGGAAGAGAACCCCAGCTTTTATCTGTAACAGAGAGAGGAATAAAAGCTTTCACATTCAGCTTCAAGACCCTAGCAACTGCTATTGAAGACTAATACTGAAATAAAATTTTGTTTCTGTGAGAGCTTGACCCCACCCATTCAGGCTGCTTCTATTGTTCCAACTTAAAAAAAAAACAAGGTCTCACAAGCTGTTTATTTTAGTGGCTTTTGAACAGACTGCTCTTCAGCTCTGTCTCGAACTTTCTTCATAAAAAAAGGACAAAGTACACCTCTTAAAAGCCACACTATTGTCACAATACTTAAAAGCATGGCGTATCTTTCTAAAAGACAATTTATCCTTCCCAGGATGAGAATATTTTTAAAGGCTTGCAATGGACCATTGAGAAATGATCATTCATGGTGGATGGTATACACTAAGGTTTACAGAAACTACCCTGGAAGTTTTGGTGGAAGAGGTGGATAGAATGGGAATGATTTTGTATCCTTAGATGGGCACATCGTCAGCCAACAGTGAGACACTATAGCTCCAGGAACATGTCTATATTACTTGAAGAAGTTTAATGACCTTTGACAACTTTAAAGATCCATAAGTTTATCTTCAAATGGTTTATCATGTCAACTGCAACTTTAGCCTTATCCATTATCCAATTCATTCCTTTCACTCATCTCTATCAGTTAGGTCTCAACCCCACTAATCTTATGCTTCTCCTCACCCTCAGCATCGTCATTTTTGATTGTCTTTCTCTTTGCATTAATGTACTTAGCAAAGCACTATTTTAACACTAATACCCACATCTCATTATTTGTGTGCATTAGCAGCCACTTGATCATTTGTAGGAAGGACCCTCTTCGAAATTACTTATTTTAGATTCTATTTTTACTTTGGATATTGAAATAACACACAACTGTGATTTGCTTCATGTGCTATTTCTGATGATTGTAACCTCAAATCTGCATTCCAGCTTATTCCTCATAACCTTTCACCCCTTTGCTTCACAAGAGTATATTTACCTTTGTCTTAAAAATATTTTTTCAGGATAAAAGTTACAAAGACTCAGAAAATAGGAGTTATTGGTTAGTTCGCTGAGTTGACTGGTTTTCATGCAAACGTTTCGTCTCCCTTCTAAGTGATATTGTCAATGCTGTGTAGCCTCCGTTGAATTGCTGTTGTTCTGTCCCGGTCTGAATTTATATGATCTGGTCTGTCATGGTGGGCAGTCTTGTATCTGGTTTTGTACCATAGTGGTATGTAGATGGGGTCTATTTCAACATGTTTGTTAATTCATCAGTGGTTGAAAACCAGGCCTCCAGGAATTCCAGTTACTCTCAAAGATGAAAGACCCCATACCCACAATGAGCAGGACAAATGTGATACATAAAATACGTTGCATCAACTGTGAGAAACATTACGTAGGACACACGGGCAGGAAACTCGCTACCAGGATACATGAACAGCAACTCACAGCAAAACGGTACAATCAATTCTCCCTCACTTCAATACATTCTGACACAGAAGGAACATCAATTTGACTGGGATAAAGTTACAGTACTAGGACAAGCAAGACAAAGACAAGCACGAGAATTCCTGGAGGCCTGGATTTTAACCACAGATGCAATTAACAAACATGTTGAAATAGACCCCATCTACATACCACTATGGTACAAAACTGGAAACAAGACTGCCCACCATGACAGACCGGACCATATAAATTCAGAGTGGGACAGAACAACAGCGCTTCAACGGAGGCTACACAGCACTGATGCTGTTATCTAGAAGAGAGACAAAATGTTTGCATGAAAACCAGTTAGCTCGGTGAACCAACTAACTACTCCAATCTCAACCTGGGCTACAGATCTTCAAACATTAAACTCAGAGAATAAACAGTGCCAAATCTCTGTTTTAAATGGGTGAACCCTGAATTTTAAATACATTCACTGCTTTTCATAATTTATATAAATGATTTGGATGTGAACATGGGAGGCATGATCAGTAAGTTTGCAGATGACACTAAAATATGTGATGCAGTGGACAGTGAAGAAGATTATATCAGAGTACAATGGGACCTTGATCAGATGGGCCAATGGGCTGAGGATTGGCATGATTTAATTTAGATAAGTGTGAGGTGTTGTATTTTGGAGAGACAGTCCAGGGCAAGACATATACAGTTAATGGTAGGGCCTTGGGGAGTGTTGCCGAACAAAGAAACCCAGGGGTACAGGTTCATAATTCTTTGAAAGTGGAGTTGCAAGTAGACAGGGTGGTGAAAAAGACATTTGAGATGCTTGGCTTCAGAACATTGAGTATAGGAGTTGGGATGTCATGTTGTAGGTTTACAGGATATTGGTGAAGCTACTTTCAGAATACTGCATACAGTTCTGGTCACCCTTCTATAGGAAGGATGTTGTTAAACTTGAAAAGATACAGAAAAGATGTACAAGGATGTTGCTGGAATTGGAAGGTTTGAGTTTTAGGGAGAGGCTGAATAAGTGGGGGCTTTTTCTTCTGGAGCATCGGAGACTGAGGGGTGACATATTAGAAGTTTCTAAAATCATGCGGGGCATGTGTAGGTGAATAGCCAAGATCTTTTTCCTGGGGTGGGGGAGTCCAAAACTAGAGGGCATAGATTTATGATGACAGGGGAAAGATTTAAAAAGAACCTGAGGGGCAACTTTTTCACAGACGTTGGTGAGCGTATGGAACGAATTGCCAGATGAAGTGGTGGAGGTGGGTAAAATTATAACATTTAAAAGGTATTTGGATTGGTACATGAATAGGAAGAGTTTAGAAGGATATGGGGCAAGTGTTGGCAAATGGGACTAGGTCAGATTGTGATGTCTGGTTGGCTTGGATGAGTCAGACCGAAGGATCTGTTTCCATACTGTAAGAGGTTTTGACTCTGACTCCTCATTCAAGGTAGTCTCATAAGGAAAATTATCCTCTCCGCATCTGCCCCGTCAAGATGCCTCAGGATCTTAGATTTTTTAATCAAGCTGCCTCTTATTCTTCTTAACTCCAATGAATACAAGCCTAGCTCATTCAAAAATTCCTCATAAGTTAACCAACATATTCCAGTTATCAATCTGGTAAACCTGCTCTGAACTGCTTCCAATACATTTATATCCTTCCTTTAAATAAGCTGACCAATCCCGTGCACAGTATTCCAGATGAAATCCCACCAGTGCCCTGTAGATTGGACTTCCCTACTGTTGTATTTAATTCTCCTCATGATAAGTGATAACATTCTATTAGCTTTCCTAATTACTTGATGTATCATTAACTTTGGTGATTCAAGCACTAGGACACCCAGTTCCCTTTGCATCTCAGAGCACTGCATCACTCACCATTTAGATAGTGTGCATGTCTTTTATTCTTCCTACCAAAATAGACACTTTCGTATTTTCCCATATTATACTGCATTTGCCAGATCATCACTACCTTTAGCAACAATAGCTTCCATTCCTTCATCCAAGTCATTTGTACAAATTGTAAACATGTGATGTTTTAGCATTGATCACTGTAGCACACCATGTCTTGCTAAGTTGAAAAAAACCTAATTATGCCTACAATCTGATTTTATCTACCAGACAATTTTCCCTAATTCAAATGTGCTGCACCCTACACCATGAAGTTTAATTTTCTGAAACAACCTTTGATCGCTCACTGGACCAAATATCTTATGGAATTTTAAGTATATTTTAAGTATTGTTCCCCTGCATTCACAGCACATATTGCCTCCTCAAAGAACTCCTATAGATTTCTCAAGCATTATTTCCCTTCTGCAAAATTATAGGTTCATAGTCATAGAGTTATACAGCATGGAAACCCTAACCGTAACCCTTTGGTCCAACTCGTCTGGCTGACCGGATATCCAAAACCAATCTAGATGCGTTTGCCAAAATTTGGCCCATATCATTCTAAGCACTTCCTATTCATGTACCCATCCAGGTGCCTTTTCAATGTCGTCATTGTACCTGTCTCCACCACCTCCTCTAGAAAAATGTAGGGGAAAATCAAACAGAAAACAAAGCTTATGACAGGCACAAAAATCTTAAAACAGCAGACAACCCGGAGGAATATAGAAAATACAGGGATCAAGTTAAAAAAAGAAGTAAGGAAATCAAAGATAGGGCATGGCAAAATATTAGCAAGCAAGATAAAGGAACACCTAAAGATGTTTTATCATATATAAAGACAGAAAAGATAGTTCAGGACAACTTAGAACCTAGCAGAGATGAAGAAAGGAATTTGTGTGAAGATGTGAGGATACGAGAAAAATTTTAATTAATTTTTGTCTCCATATTTACAAAGGAAATGGAAGATGCAGATAATAGTAATTCAAGTAATCCAGTGTGAAATATTAGACAAAATAATCATAACAAAGAGGAAGTGTTAGAGGAGTTGCAATACTTGAAACTGAATAAGTTGCTAGGACCAGATGGATTGTTCCCTAGGATGCTGAAGGAGGTCATGGAGAAAATTGCAGATAGTTTGTGGAGTAGTTTTAAATTTTCATTACATACAAGTGAGATGGAAAAGGGTACAAAGGGAATGCCAAACAATGATAGGACAGTTAGTCTTACTTTGGTACAAAAACAAAGTTGCTGGAAAAGCTCAGCAGGTCTGGCAGCATCTGTGAAGGAGAAAACAGAGTTAACGTTTCGAGTCCGGTGACCCTTCCTCAGAAGTTGGCAAAGACGGCGGAAGAACAGATCGGCGTCATGTCGTGCCCGAAATTCGTTAAGGTGGGGACGCAAAGGGATAAAGCTGAGGCCTTTGCTGAGTACAGAGCGTTCAGCATCGGAGAGCGGAAGGTGAGGAGGGATGGTGAATACCCGACAGGAGGTGAGGGTTGGGGTTGGGGTCAGATAGAGTCAGAGGGAAGGGGAGGAGAGGTAGGTTCCAGAGGGCCATGGGTTTTTTTGAGTTGTTGCATCTTGTGGGCCTTGATGCCTGAAAGGAAAAGAAAAAGTTTCTTGTAAGCACGATGAATGAGCCGGAGGATGAAGTGGAACTGCTGGATGGTGCAGCCCTGAGCCAGCAGGTTGCGATGCTGTTGGAGAGAGAGGTTGAGCGTGTGCATGTGGCACCGCTTGGCACTGAGTGTTGATCTCAGGATGCGGTGAGAGCAGCTGTCCGTAGAATATTCAACATCACAGAGATATCTGTGATCCTGGGAGGATTCAAAACATGAGGGATGAAACTTCAGTTGGAATCCACGTGGAGTGAGTCTGAGCTGGAAGCAGTCACTGAGGAATGTGATATGGCTGTGGAAACGAGTTTTAGCAAATACCTGGTCAAACACCAGGAGTGACAGTGAAATTAAGGTCGGTGGGCAAGAAGAGAGATTGGAACGGAAATCCTGTCGGAGAGAGGAGCAGAACTTCTTCAAGGTGGGCATGCCTGGAAGAGATGTGGCAGTGAGTTAAATACTAAATAAAAACCAGAAGAACTGCGGATGCTGTAAATCTGGAACAAAAACAAAGTTGCTGGAAAAGCTCAGCAGGTCTGGCAGCATCTGTGGAGGAGAAAACAGAGTTAACATTTCGGGTCCGGTGACCCTTCCTCAGAACTTACTTCGGTGGTCGGCAAATTGTTAGAATCAATCCTGAGAGATCGGATAAACTGTCACTTAGAAAGGCAGGGACCAATCGGGGACAGTCAACTTGGCTTTGTCAAGGAAGGTCACATCTTACAAATTTGAAAAATAGATTCATAGAATCATAGAATTTTATAGTACAGAAGGAGGCCATTTGATCCATCGTGTTTGTACCAGCTCCTGAAAGGGCTCCCCAGTTAGTACTGAGATACCAAGGTGTAGAGCTGGATGAACACAGCAGGCCAAGCAGCATCAGAGGAGCAGGAAAGCTGACATTTCGGGTCTGGACCCTTCTACAGAAAATGATTTCCGAAACGTCAGCCTTCCTGCTCCTCTGATGCTGCTTGGCCTGCTGTGTTCATTCAACTCTACACCTTGTTATCTCAGATTCTCCAGCATCTGCAGTTCCTACTATCTCTCAGACCTGAAATGTCAGCTTTCCTGCTTCTCTGATGCTGCTTGGCCTGCTATGTTCATCCAGCTCTACCCCTTGGTATCTCAGATTCTCCAGCATTGGCAGTTCCTACTAATCCAGTTAGTACTACTCTTCAGCCCATCTCCATAGCTCTCTAACTTCACTTTCAAATATTTCTCCAGCTCTCTCTTGAAACCTCCTGTGGAATCAACCTCCACCATTCTTCCAGGCAGCACATTCCAAATCCTAACATTACTCTGAGTAAAGAAGTTTCTCCTCATCTCACTCCTAGTTGTCTTGTGAGTCCTAATTTCTGACATACCAATTAGTGGAAATAGAATATCCTACTTTACCTTGTCAAAACTTCATAATTTTGAACATGTCGATAAGGTCACCTCTTAATCTTCTCTGCTCCAAGGAGATTAGGCCCAATCTCTCTATTTTTACCTTGTGTTTGAAATCCTTCACTCCTGGTATCATTCTAGTAAATCCACTTTAGTAAATCTAGTAAATCTTTGCTAAAGTCTTAAAAATCTACATTAAATTTTCTTCAGGGTTTTACAATCCTTCCTAAAATAAGATGACCAGAACCGAACACAATACACAAAATGATGTCTGACCAATGATTTGTACAGGTGTAGCATCACTTCCTTGCTTTTATAGTCTGTACCTTTATGCATAAACCGAAGGATCCTACAGGTCTTCTTAACAGCTGTCTCAGCTTGCCTGGTCACCTTCAGAGAATCATGCATGTGAAGGGAAGCACAGTGGCTCAGTGGTTTGCACTGCTGCCTCACAGCACCAGAAACTTGGGTTCGATTCCACTCTCAGGCGATTGTCTGTGTGGAGAGTTTGCATATTTTCCCTGTGGCTGTGTGGGTTTCTGCCAGGTGCTCTGGTTTCCTTCCACTGTGCAAATTAGGGGATTCGGCCATGCTAAATTGCCCATAGTATTCAGAGATGTGTGGATTAGCCATGAGAAAATGCAGGGTTCCAGGGATAAGGTAGGGGGATGGGTCTGGATGGCATGCTCTTCAGAGGGTTGGTGTGGACTCATTGGGCCGATTGGCCTGTTTCCACACTGAAGGGATTCTATTCTATTCAATCCTGACGTCCCTCTGCTCCTGTGCACTCCTCAAAGTTGTACCATTGAGCCTGTATTGTTTCTCCATGTTTCTTCTACCAGAATGCATTACCTCACATTTCTCTGCATTGAAATTCACTTGTCAGCTATCTGCCCGTTTGGCCAACTTGTCAATGTCCCCCTGAAGTCACTCAACATCATCCTCACAATTTGTTGTTCTCACTGGCTTAGTTTCATCTGCACCCATTCTCCAAACCATTTATACTAATCAGAAAAAGCAAGGGTCACAACACCAATCCCTGGGAAACATTATTTTCAACTTGTCCCCAATCTGAGAAATGTCAATAGATAACTATCCTCTGTTTCTTTTTTCTTAGCCAACTTCTAATTCATGCTGCCGAGTACCCATCTCTTCCAAACATTTCTAATTTGCTAATCATCCTGCCATGTGGCGCCATAACAAATGCTTTCCAAAAGTGCAAATATACAACATCCACATCACTACCCTCATCCACTGTGTGATCTCATCGGAGAACTCAATTAAATTTGTCAAACATGACCTGGCCTTAACAAAGCCATGTTGATTGTTTTGATTGGATTCTTTGAGGAAGTGACAAGGAGGATTGAGGAGGGTAGTGCAGTCAATATTGTTTACATGGACTTGAATAAAGCATTTGACAAGGTTCCAAACAGCATACTGGTCAAAAAAAAAATAAAACCCATTGGATAGAGGATAATGTGTCGAATTGGATCCAAAGTTGGCCTAGTTACAGGATACAAAGGATAATGATTGATGGTTGACCTTGCTAATGGAAAGCTTTTTCAAGTGGTGTTGGGACCCCTGCTGTTTGTTTTATCCACTTGGACTTGAAATTGGAGTTGGGGGTAAAATTGGGAAATTTGCAAATGACACAAAAATTGGTTATGTAATGAATAGGGATAGCTGTAAGCTTCTAAATGATATCAATGGGATGGGGAATGGGCATAAAAGTGACAAAGGGAATTTAATGGATAAATGTGAGATAATGCATTTCAGGATATCAAACAGTAAAGGGGATACACAATAAATGGGAATATAAATTTCTTGTCATTTAGCCCTTTCTGAACGGCAATCTTAAACTACGATTCATCTTTTTCACTATCTCTGAGGATTTTAGGTTTTGTCCCACATACAATTTCTTTCCTATTCTCAGTAACTTCAGGATAGTCTGCATCATTTATTCTGTGAAGTGATTGACCTGATCTGACGCTATAGCCTTCAGGAGATTAACATCTTTTACAATAATCCTCTACCTCCTCTAATTAAGGTGTCAACAACCTTTCACATTAACCCATTCCACTGTAAGATGAGGACTGGGTTTTTTCCTCCAGGGCACAATTAATGTGGTGAGATTTGCAGTTCTTGAGGCTGTTAACAAGCAAAAATCCACTTTAATAAGCCGTTTTCTAGTAAGAATTTCATCTGTATGCCTTGAACGCTGTTGGAAAATGCACTGAGCTCCTCTTGACTTTGAGGAAAACCTCACTTGACTTCTCTTGTGATTCTCCCAGACTTCTCCCCACATCCTGCATCATTCAGGGCCTCATGAGATTCCACCCATTGTGTACCTGTTAGCTGTGGCTGAAAGATCAAAGGACTAAAATGTAAGGTAGAAATGTTTTGAGAATCCAAGTAGGTGCTAAATGAGGGAGATTTAAAATTATTAAGCAGCCCGAGATGCAAATTGGCCTAATTCAAGCTGGGTGTCTGTCCCTGCACACGAAGGACCCATGTTGCAGCATTACAATGAGGAGCGTTGCTATACTCCAACTTGCAGTGTTGAAATGCAGAAACATGTTGTAAGTGCATCAGAAATATAGCATGATGATATGAAGAGGCTGCCATATGGTTGATGCCAGTGACTGTGGATGTGGCTGCTACCCATGGGACATGCCCTGAAATGTTTTGGCTGGGTGTCAAATGATGGAAATAAAATGATGGAAGCACTTTTACTTTTTGGGATAACACCATAACTTTTGACTGTAATTTTGGTCAATGTCTTTGAAATAGCAGACCATTTGAAACTTTGTAATTTCCCATAGAGATTGCCAAAACATCTTTGCCAGTGTCAGCTGAGAGGTGCATTCTGGTAACACAAGTGCATCATCCATGTGGCCACTCTCAAAAGACCTCACTGGAGACAGCCATGCAAATGACAGGATGTGGCGCTGTCTCACCCTCTTACTACTGATTGAGTGGTCACTGCCACTTCACCAAATACACACTTCCATGCTGTCACACACAATACACAAAGAGAAAGAGGAATGGAGTACTCACTCTAGAGAAAAAGAGGTAATTAATGTAGAGTAGTACTGCATCCATGTTAAGGGAGGAGACCACATGACTACTGACCACCTCTGCAATCACCATCCAGGCTTGTTTGATGACTAATGAGGTTCCCCATGTCCAGTCCTGGGGAAGCAGACTGCTCGTTTGGTCCTTCCAACCTGGAGAACAGCATGTGGTTATGTAGCAAACGGAAGAGCACTTTCATGGTTTGTTAAGATATTGCTGCAGAAATCGCTTATTTTCTGAGTAAGTGCTATCACTAATTGACAGACAATTGGCAATATCTTGGAATGCACTTTGTTTACTTGGCACTTCACTTTCCTTCAGTTGTTCTTTTCCTGCGGCCAACCTTCACCACTGCATGAATGCAGCTTTTATAGCTGCACCTTTCACTTTTGTTTAGAGATAAGAGAGCAAGCAACTCCAACAGAACTACCACCTGAAGGAAGATCAGCAGCATATACTACCAACTTCTTTGGCACCTACTGTTCCACAAGGAAGGAAGGATAAAAACTGATATCTAGCTACATGAAGGAAAGGGTCCCAGCATAGGGTTTACAGGCAGAAGATCAGCTTTCCTAACATATCAGTGCTTCAGGAGGCTTAGGCTCTCATGGCAAGTTACTGCTGACATCTGCAACCTCCAAGAACAAGACCAGCTTTCCAGTTGAGCAGTTGGGTGTGAATTGCTAATGGCCAAGAAGGTGCTGTTGCTAGAGAGATACCCCACTCCTGACCACACACCCATGCCCCCCACCTGGTTCTCTGACTCTGTTTCTGTTTATGAGGGTTTGTGTGGACAGGAGGGAAAATCAATATTTGTGGAGCATGACTGAAGCATGGCAATGAGAAGGCAACAGGGTAAGGATGATTTTTAACATCATTCTTTTAATTAGAATCCTTCTTTTGACTGAATGTCTCTCTTGTCCCATATGCCCTCCCTTTTTGGTGCAATTGTTATGGCTCAGTTAAAGAGCCATGGCAAACCAGGTTCATTCCAGGTTCAAATGATGTACATTTAAGGATATTAATAGAAAAGAGGGTAGAAATTGCAGGAACACTGTGCATAATCCTTCACTCTTCCTTAGACTCTGGGAGAGGTGTCAGAAGACTGGAGAATTTCAAACATTATGGCTTTGTTCAAGAAAAGTTGTGAGGATAATCCTGGCGATTACAGATTACTTAGTTTAATTTCAGTGGTAGGGAAGCTTCTAGAAAAAAAATTCAGGATAGAATTAGTAGTCACATGGACAAACGTGAGCTAATTAGCAAGAGTCAGCAAGGATTTCTAAGGGGGAAAACGTGTTTAACTAACTTGTCGGAGTTTTTGAGTAGGTAACAGAAAGGCTCAATGAAGGTAATGTTGATGTGGCATGTGTAGATTTCCACAAGATATTTGATAGTGTTGTATAACAGACTTATGGAGCATGATATAAGATATGGTTTAAAGGGACAGTAACTGTATGGGTGAAAAATTGGCAGAGTGATAGGAAACAGGCAGTAATGGTTAATGGATATATCTTGAGCTCAATTAGGTTTTGTAGAGAAGTTCCCCAAAGATCAGAATTGGTATCCTGGCTTTTCCTGATGTATTAATGATCTGGATCTTGATGTTCATGGGACAATTTCAAAGCTTGCAGGTAACACTGATATGAAAAACTTATAAACAGCAAGAAGGACAGTGTGGAACTTCAAAAGAATATTGGCTAGTTGATGGAGTGAGCAAATAGGTGGCAGGTAAAATTCAATGCAGAGAACTGTGAGATGATGCACCTTGGTCAGAATTACACTGACTGAGAATGTAAAATATTGAATACAATTTTAACAGAGCAGCAGGGGCAGAAGTACTACAGATCATTGAAGGTGGCAGGATAGGTGGAGAGAGCAATTAATAAACCATGCAGTGTTCTTGGCTTTATTAACAGATGCGTGGAGTACAAGAGCAAACAGGTGATGTCGAACTTGTACAAAGTGCTTGTTAGACTCCAGCTCAAGCGTTGCGTAGAGTTGTTGGGGTCACATTATCAGAAAGATGTGAATGCGTTGAGAGATTACAGTAGCAATTTACAAAAATGGTTCCAAGAATGAGAAATATTAGTTAAAAAGATAGATTGATGAAGCTGAGACAGTTCTCCTTGGAGAGAAGAAGGCTGAGAGGAGATTTGATGAAGGTTTTAAAAATCACAGGCTGGATAGAGTGGATAAGGAGAAGTTATTCCTACTAGTAAAAGAAGCAAGAATGAGAGGACATAGATTTAAAGTGATGTGCAAACAAAGCAAGGTTGATGTTAAAAAAAGCTTCTTCACACAGTGAGTATTCAGAATATGAAATGTACTACCTGGAAATGTGGTGCTGACAGATTCAACTGAGGCATTCAAGATGGCATTAGGTGATTATTTGGAAAGAAATGTTGTGCAGGGATATAGGGAAAAGGTAGGAGATTGGAATTAAGTAATAGAATGGGTGCAGGCCTCTTTCTGTGCTGTAACAATTCTGTGATTCTGTAAAGGGTTTCTAATCTTCAAATGGTTATGTAATTTGGAAAGTTGAGAAAATTCCACCCTGAGCCATGGGGTTTCCTTACGAAGATGGCTTTCAGTGAAGGTGAACCTTAACTCAAAAAGAATTGTAAGGCTCAGGTTGAAGTTATCTTGGTTATAGACACCAGATTAAATGGAGTGAAAGACTAAAGGAAATTGTTTTTTTAAAATTTGACTGAGTTATGTATGTCAGCAGCCTTACGTAGGTTTAGCGTGAAGACAAATTTTGTTTTTACTTAAGGAGAGACTGGAATATTAAGTAACTTAAAATACAAGTGTTTAAATCTATGCAATATGTAGTACCTAGACGATATGTAAAATTATTCTTAACTGAACTAGACAGTCGCATCCTAATTTCTGATCCTAGTGTCTCTGCTAAGGGGCTAGTAAAAATGGTAGTCTCGAACATAGCTTGGCATATTGAGAGCCGGGAGCTTTCTCTTGAATATGCTTGATAGAATATATTGGACCCCAGGATCTTATTCAACACTAAACATGGGTGCGCGTGAGAACAGCATGTTCCTAATGCAGTATAATATGACATATACTTGATTACCTTTGGGATAAATATTGTGGTTGGAAAAAATAGATTACATGGCAGGAGCATTTATTTTTGTGACTGGTGCAACATTTCTTTCCTTTTGATTTTGAATTTCCTGTGTGAATTCCATTATTAATAGAGCCTAAAAAATTAAATGGTCAATTGGCAAAGTGACAAGAGATTGTTCCAGGAAGTATTATCACTCTATCAAAGGCCTAACTATCATCACAAATACTGAATACTGGAATACTTTCGTAAAAGCCATCTTAATAATGAACTAGTTTACTATCTTGAGGATCAGTAAAGAACAACTGGACATTAAATAATCACATAGGCGCAGTGACATTGAGGAAAGTTGGATTGGCTTTATCATACAACATTAATGTAGCTTGCCCATTTTCCTGAGAATTTTTTCATCACTTCAACTCACAGCTGCTTGTTTGAAGAGTTTGCCATTTTCCTCCTATCCTTGGGACAGCCGTAACTTCTCACACGCAGATCCTGCATAAAGACCTCCAGATAAGAATGAAAGATTGGTTTGGGGGTAGGAGGGTTCGGTGGTTGGGTGGGTGGGTGGTAGTGAGTGGTTGGAGGTTTGTGTGATCTTTGACCACATGAATACAAAAGTAAATGGGCTCTCGCTCTGTTATGGGATTGTGATATTCTTAATTTTTCTCGAAGTGGATTATAAACGCTTGAATACAATGAAAGGATATCTGCAAAAATGGTGTGTTTTCTCTATACCTGTTACAGTGATGAGAGCATTGTTCAACGTTTTCAGTTTGTATACCCTCATGAGATTTCCTGACCTACCCTGACTTATTGCGCAAATGTAGTAACACACTGTCACCTAGTGGCTATTCTCTCTATATACTGAATTGTCATCTGGAACTGTAATTTAGCAAGAGAATTGAAGTAACTCCATAGAAGTTGGTATCCTGTCACCAAGCCACCCTTTATTTACATGTGCATAGTACATGACACTGGTTCAGCTTCCTCAGAACCAGCTCTCAGAATGAACAGAACCCCTGACACTCTTCCTCTTATCTGTTAGCCACGGCTCTCCAATTGGACCAGATTAACAGCCCCAATCAGGAAACTCATAGTCTATGAGATCCACCTGGCTGATCTTGTTACAATTACTACACCCCTTCCCCTCTATGTCCAAGGACGTAGGTCTGTCCTGTCTCTTGTAGCTTCTTCTAGGATGTTTTCACATCAGGTCCGGTTCCTCCAACTCAGCCTCAGATATTGGTGGCCTGTCTCTTGCACCAGAACATCTCGGAAGAAAATCATCCTCTTCTTCAGGCTGTAAATGCATCAAGGCTGCAACATCCACCATGTCCATCTCAGACTGAAGAGGTTTCTTTGACGCTAGATGGAGAGAGAGAACCCATGGATTCCAACAGCCTTTCTGGCTGTTCAGAGGGGCCGGGTATGTTTTGGTCCTGTCCCATTGTGAGTTTGTAGCTTTCATGCAGTTCACATTCTTGTTCAGGACCACCTCACCTACTCAAACTTTGTACATCAACGGACCTGATCTTGTGTTGAGCTCATACCCATGAAGGACGATTCCTATGGTTTTGGCATCAAACTTCATCCCTTGAAGTAAACTGTCACTTTCACTGAGAGGAGCTTTATTTTCAGTTTTAGCTCTTCTGCCCCAATGTCATATGCTTGGAAAAAAGAATGCATTCTTTCCATATACTGAGCCCAGTCTTTGATGGCAGATTTAAATGAATCAAGCTTCCCAAATAATGGCATGATGCCGGAAATGCTGATCCCCAACTCAAAGATGACTGCTGCAAGCAAATTTCTTTAGGAACATATTTTTCCTCTCGTCTTCACTCAAATAACTCCACAGCAGCCAGTACTCCACTTCCAAATCACTCTTTATTTACACATGCATATACTTGACACTGGTTCGGCTTCCTCAGAGCCAGCTCTCAGAGTGAACGGAACCTCCGATACTCCTGTTCTTACCTTTCAGCCATGGCTCCCTGATTGGACCAGATTAACAGCCCCAATCAGGGAACTCATATTCCATGAAGTCCGTGTGGCTGACTTTGTTACAATCATGAGAAGAATAATGCTGAGTGAGACAATCTGCATTTGATTATTTTAATTATGTACGATGAATGATTGACTTCAAATATCTGCCATGCTCAGCTGTTTTTAGATTTGCAATTATCCCATTGTTGCATTAAAATCAGAAATGAGTTGTAACCTAAAATATTTTTCTGCAGTTTTTTTTTAATGTCATAAGTTCCCATATGTACAGTTGTGTGGAAAGTGTGTGAACTTTCACAGTGTTGTATAGGGGAACTGTAGTGATTGGATCCAGATGGACCTTGTTGGCTACAATATCCTTGATTGGGGTTGTTAACCCGGGTCAATCAGGAAGCCTGGCTGACCTATATAAACAGGGGATTTAGAATCGCTTCAGTTCAGGGGACTGATTCCAAGCTAGCTTGCTACAGCCAGTGTACTGTGCACAAGTAAATAAAGGGTGACTTGGTGATAGGATACTATCCTCTGTGCAATTATTTCAGGAACACAATGATGGATAATTCTGATGTATTGACATTTGATAGCATTCTCCATAGTCGCTGTTGATTTCCAAGGTACAATATATTGTTGGACTAGAAATCTTAAGGATAAAACAAAGAAATTTAGATTCTGGAAATCTAAAACATTAACAGAAATTGCTGGAGAAACTCAGCCAGTCTGACAGCACCTTCTTCGAAGGGACTTAAAAAAGTTCGTTCTGCTTTCTCTGTACAGATGCTGCCAGACCTGCTGAGTTTCTCTAGTGATTTCTGTTTTTGTTTTAGAAATTCTGAGGCCTGGACTAGTCTGCAATAAAAAGTTAACATCAATGATAGTGATGAAACTGTGATTGATTGACTGCGGTGGTGATGTCTTGTTGTATTATCACTGGATTATTAATCCAAAGACCCAGGTAATGTTCGAGGGACCAGGGTTCAAATCCTGCTAAGGCAGATGGTGGGATTTGAATTCAATAAAAGAAATATGGAATTAAGTGTCTAATGATGACTGTAAATCCATAGCTAAATGTCAGAAAAACACATCTTGTTCACTAATGCCTTTTAGGGAAGGAAACTGCCATCCTTATCTGGTCTGGCTACATGTGACTTCAGACCCACAGTAATGTGGTTGACTCTTAATTGCACCCTGGGCAATTAGGGATGGGCAATAAATGCTGCCTTAGCTGTGAATGAGTCCTGTGAATTAATTAAAAATATGTATTAAAAAGATTGGATTCCTAAAAACCCAACTGGCTCAGTAATGTCCATTTCTGGGAAGGAAGTCTGTTGTCTGATCTATATCTCACTTCAGACAAATAACAATATTTCAACTATCCTCTGAAATAGTGTCAGTAAGCCACCATCTAACCACTCTGAAAAAGAATAAAAACAAAATAGGATGAGCCACTTGGCAGTGACCGAGGTACCAGGTATGGATACAAAAACACACGCCTCGCCTGCGTGCTTAGTTCCAGTGACTGTGTACAAGGACATTTAGGTCCCATTGCACTTCCCTCTTTCCTAATTTATCACCTTTCAGGTAATGATCTGCCTTTCAGTTTTTGCTACCAAAGTAGACAAGCTCACATTTATCCACATTATACTTCACCTGCAATGCATTTGCCCACTCACTCAATTTTGTCCAAATCACATTGAAGCATCTCTGCATGCTCCTCACAGCTCACCCTCCCACTCAGCTTTGTGCTGTCTTCAGACTTGAAGATATTAAATATAGTAATATCTAAATCATAAAACAAAGACTAAAACAAAGACCAACAGAGGGCAACAAAAAAAGAAATAAGGATGGAGAAGATTAAATACGAGGGTAAGCTAGCCAGTAATATAAATGAAGACTGTAAGAGTTTCTTTAGATATATAAAGGACAAAAGAGAGGCAAAAGTAGACATTGGACCACTGGAAAATGACGCTGGAGAGATAGTAATGGGGAACAAGGAAATGGCTGAGGAATAATTACTTTGCGTCAGTCTTCACGGTGGAAGACATGAGTAATATGCCAAAAATTCAAGAGAGTCAGGGGGCAGAGCTGAGTATTGTGACCATCACCAAGGAAATGGTGCGAGTAAAACTGATTGGCCTGAAGGTGAATAAATCACCTGGACCGGATAGACTACACCCAGAGTTCTAAAGGAGATAGCTGAAGAGATAGTGGAAGCATTAGTGGTAATCTTTCAGGAATCACGAGAGTCAGGGAGGGTCCCACAGGACTGGAAGATCACTAACGTGACATCCCTGTTTAAAAAGGGAGTAAGACAAAAGCCGGAAAATTACAGGCCGATTAGCCTAACCTCGGTCATGGGTAAGATTTTGGAGTCCATTGTGAAGAATGAGATTTCTGAATATTTGTAAGTATATGGTAAAATAGGGCAAAGTCTGCATGGTTTCATCAAGGGGAGGTCATGCCTGACAAATCTGCTAGAATTCTTTCAGGAAGTAACGAGAAAAGTAGACCAAGGAGAGCCAATGGATGTTATCTCTCTGGACTTCAAGAAGGCCTTCGACAAAGTGCTGCACAGGAGGCTGCTGAGTAAGAGAAGGACCTATGGTGTTAGAGGTAAGGTGCTAGCATCAATAGAAGATTGGCTGTCTGGAAGAAAGCAGAGAGTGGGGGTAAAAGGGTCTTTCTCAGGATGGCAACTGGTGACAAGTGGCATTCCACAAGGATCAGTGTTGGGACCACAACTTTTTACTTTACACATTAATGATCTAGATGAAGGAACTGTGGGCATTCTAGCTAAGTTTGCAGATGATACAAAGATAGGTAGAGGGACAGGTAGTATTGAGGAGGTGGAGAGGCTGCAGAAGGATTTGGACAGGTTAGGAAAGTGGGCAAAGAAGTGGCAGATGGAGTACAACGTGGGTAAGTGTGAGTTCATGCACTTTGATAAGAAGAATAAAAGCATGGACTATTTTCTAAATGGGGAGAAAATTCAGAAGTCTGAAGTGCAAAGAGACTTGGGAGTTTTAGTCCAGGATTCTCTCAAGGTAAACTTGCAGATTGAGTCAGTAATCAGGAGGCAAATACAATGTTGGAGAGATAGGAGGAACTGCAGATGCTGCAGAATCTGAGATAACAAGGTGTAGAGCTGGATGAACACAGCAGGCCAAGCAGGAAGGCTGACGTTTTGGGCCCAGACCCTTCTTCAGAAATGGGGGAGGGGAAGGGGGTTCTGAAATAAATAGGGAGAGAGGGGGAGGCGGATAGAAGATGGATAGAGGAGAAGATAGGTGGAGAGGAGACAGACAGGTCAAAGAGGCGGGGATGGAGCCAGTAAAGGTGAGTGTAGGTGGGGAGTTAGGGAGGAGATAGGTCAGTCCAGGGAGGACGGACAGGTCAAGGGGGCGGGATAAGGTTAGTAGGTAGGAGATAGGGATGGGGCTTGAGGTGGGAGGAGGGGATAGGTGGGAGGAAGGACAGGTTAGGGAGGCAGGGACGAGTTGGGCTGGTTTTAGGATACGGTAGGGGGAGGGGAGATTTTGAAGCTTGTGAAGTCCACCTTGATACCATTGGGCTGCAGGGTTCCCAAGTGGAATATGAGTTGCTGTTCCTGCAACCTTCGGGTGGCATCGTTGTGGCACTGCAGGAGGCCCAGGATGGACATGTCGTCTGAGGAATAGGAGGGGGAGTTGAAATGGTTTGCGACTGGGAGGTGCAGTTGTTTAGTGCGAACCGAGCGTAGGTGTTCTGCAAAGCGGTCCCCAAGCCTCCGCTTGGTTTCCCTGATGTAGAGGAGGCCACAACGGGAACAGCGGATACAGTATACCACATTAGCAGATGTGCAGGTGAACATCTGCTTGATGTGGAAAGTCTTCTTGGGACCTGGGATGGGGGTGAGGGTGGAGGTGTAGGGGCAGGTGTAGCACTTCCTGCGGTTGCAGGGAAAAGTGCCGGGTGTGGTGGGGCTGGAGGGGAGTGTGGAGCAGACAAGGGAGTCACGGAGTGAGTGGTCCCTCTGGCGCCGCCTCGTGCTCCCACGAGGAGCTCGAACAGATCATCCACTTCACCAACACCTTCCACCCCAACCTTACGTTCACCTGGACCATCTCTGATACCTCTCTCTCTTTCCTGGACCTCTGTTTCCATCTCTGGCAACTACCTAGAAACCGATATCCATTTCAAGCCCACCGACTCCCGCAGCTGCCTAGAATACACCTCCTCCCACCCACCTTCCTGCAAAAATGCCATCCCCTATTCCCAACTCCTTCGCCTCCACCGCATCTGCTCCCAGGATGAGGCATTCCACTCCTGTACATTTCAGATGTCCTCGTTTTCCTTCCCCCCCCTCAGTGGTCGAGAACGCCCTTGACCGTGTCTCCCGCAACTCATCCCTCACACCCCCTCCCCGCAATAACAACCATAACAGAATCCCCCTCGTCCTCACGTACCACCCCACCAACCTTCGGATCCAACGCATCATCCTCCGACACTTCCACCATCTGCAATCCGACCCCACCACCAAAGACATTTTTCCCTCCCCACCCTTATCTGCTTTCCAGAGGGACCACTCTCTCCATGAAACCCTTGTCCGCTCCACACTCCCCTCCAGCCCCACCACACCTGGCACTTTTCCCTGCAACCGCAGGAAGTGCTACACCTGCCCCTCCTTCTCCACCCTCAACCCCATCCCCATCCCAGGCCCCAAGAAGACTTTCCACATCAAGCAGATGTTCACCTGCACATCTGCTAATGTGGTACACTGCATCTGCTGTTCCCGTTGTGGCCTCCTCTACAACGGGGAAACCAAGTGGAGGCTTGGGGACCGCTTTGCAGAACACCTACGCTCGGTTCGCACTAAACAACTGCACCTCCCAGTAGCGAACCATTTCAACTCCCCCTCCTATTCCTCAGACAACATGTCCATCCTGGGCCTCCTGCAGTGCCACAACGATGCTACCTGAAGGTTGCAGGAACAGCACCTCATATTCTGCTTGGGAACCCTGCAGCCCAATGGTATCAATGTGGATTTCACAAACTTCAAAATCTCCC
>NC_063334.1:48375561-48396240 GCF_021869965.1 Rhincodon typus
GGGTGGCATCGTTGTGGCACTGCAGGAGGCCCAGGATGGACATGTCGTCTGAGGAATAGGAGGGGGAGTTGAAATGGTTTGCGACTGGGAGGTGCAGTTGTTTAGTGCGAACCGAGCGTAGGTGTTCTGCAAAGCGGTCCCCAAGCCTCCGCTTGGTTTCCCTGATGTAGAGGAGGCCACAACGGGAACAGCGGATACAGTATACCACATTAGCAGATGTGCAGGTGAACATCTGCTTGATGTGGAAAGTCTTCTTGGGACCTGGGATGGGGGTGAGGGTGGAGGTGTAGGGGCAGGTGTAGCACTTCCTGCGGTTGCAGGGAAAAGTGCCGGGTGTGGTGGGGCTGGAGGGGAGTGTGGAGCAGACAAGGGAGTCACGGAGTGAGTGGTCCCTCTGGCGCCGCCTCGTGCTCCCACGAGGAGCTCGAACAGATCATCCACTTCACCAACACCTTCCACCCCAACCTTACGTTCACCTGGACCATCTCTGATACCTCTCTCTCTTTCCTGGACCTCTGTTTCCATCTCTGGCAACTACCTAGAAACCGATATCCATTTCAAGCCCACCGACTCCCGCAGCTGCCTAGAATACACCTCCTCCCACCCACCTTCCTGCAAAAATGCCATCCCCTATTCCCAACTCCTTCGCCTCCACCGCATCTGCTCCCAGGATGAGGCATTCCACTCCTGTACATTTCAGATGTCCTCGTTTTCCTTCCCCCCCCTCAGTGGTCGAGAACGCCCTTGACCGTGTCTCCCGCAACTCATCCCTCACACCCCCTCCCCGCAATAACAACCATAACAGAATCCCCCTCGTCCTCACGTACCACCCCACCAACCTTCGGATCCAACGCATCATCCTCCGACACTTCCACCATCTGCAATCCGACCCCACCACCAAAGACATTTTTCCCTCCCCACCCTTATCTGCTTTCCAGAGGGACCACTCTCTCCATGAAACCCTTGTCCGCTCCACACTCCCCTCCAGCCCCACCACACCTGGCACTTTTCCCTGCAACCGCAGGAAGTGCTACACCTGCCCCTCCTTCTCCACCCTCAACCCCATCCCCATCCCAGGCCCCAAGAAGACTTTCCACATCAAGCAGATGTTCACCTGCACATCTGCTAATGTGGTACACTGCATCTGCTGTTCCCGTTGTGGCCTCCTCTACAACGGGGAAACCAAGTGGAGGCTTGGGGACCGCTTTGCAGAACACCTACGCTCGGTTCGCACTAAACAACTGCACCTCCCAGTAGCGAACCATTTCAACTCCCCCTCCTATTCCTCAGACAACATGTCCATCCTGGGCCTCCTGCAGTGCCACAACGATGCTACCTGAAGGTTGCAGGAACAGCACCTCATATTCTGCTTGGGAACCCTGCAGCCCAATGGTATCAATGTGGATTTCACAAACTTCAAAATCTCCCATCCCCCTACTGTATCCTCAAACCAGCCCAGCTCATCCCCGCCTCCCTAACCTGTCCTTCCTCCCACCTATCCCCTCCTCCCACCTCAAGCCCCACCCCCATCTCCTACCGACTAACCTCATCCTGCCTCCTTGACCTGTCCGTCCTCCCTGGACTGATCTATCTCCTCCCTAACTGCCCACCTACACTCACCTTTACTGGCTCCATCCCTGCCTCTTTGACCTGTCTGTCTCCTCTCCACCTATCTTCTCCTCTATCCATCTTCTATCCGCCTCCCCCTCTCTCCCTATTTATTTCAGAACCCCCTTCCCCTCCCCCATTTCTGAAGAAGGGTCTCGGCCCGAAATGTCAGCCTTCCTGCTCCTCTGATGCTGCTTGGCCTGCTGTTTTCATCCAGCTCTACACCTTGTTATCTCAAATACAATGTTGGCATTTATTTTGAGAGGACTTGAATATAGAAACAGGGATGTACTACTGAGGCTTTATAAGGCTCTGGTCAGGCCACATTTGGAGTATTGTGTGCAGTTTTGGGCCCCATATCTCAGGAACGATGTATTGGCCCTGGAGCAGGTTCAGAGGAGGTTCACGAGAATTTTCCCAGGAATGAAAAGCTTAACATACGAGGAACGTTCGAGGACTAAGGGACTATACTCATTGGATTTTAGAAGCATGAGGTGGGATCTAATTGAAACTTTCAGAATACTGAATGGCCTGGACAGAGTGGATGTTGGGAAGATGATTCCATTGGTACGAGAGACTAGGACCCGAGGGCACAGCCTTAGAGTAAAGGGAAGACCTTTTAGAACAGAGATAAGGAGAAACTTCTTTAGCCAGAGAGTGGAGAATCTATAGAATTCACTGCCAGAAGGCTGTGGAGGCCAGGTCATTGAATATATTTAAGACTGAGATAGCTAGGTTCTTGTTTATCAAGGGGATCAAGGGTTATGGAGAGAAAGCAGGAGAATGGAGTTGAGGAACTTATCAGCCATGATTGAATGACGGAGCAGACTTGATGGATCGAATGGCTTAATTTCTGCTCCTATGTCTTATAATTAATATATATTATGAATAGCTGGGGTCCAAGCACTGGTCCCTGCAATAGCTCACTTGTCACTGGCTGCAATTTGGAATAAAACTCACTAATTCCTGCTTTTTGTTTCTTGCCTGCCAACCAGTTCTCTATCCACGACAAGATGTTATCCCCAGTCCCTTTTGTTTTAATTGTACATGTTAACCTATTAGGTGGGGCCTTTTCAAAAGCCTTCAGAAAATCCAAACAAGTCAAACCCACTTCCTCCCCGACCCCATCAACTCTATTAGTTAAATCTTCAAAAAATTCCAGTAGATTTGTCAAGCAAGATTTCCCCTCTGTAAATCCATGCTGACCCTGTCTGATCCTGTCTCTGTTTTCCAAGTGCTCTGCCTATTAAATCTTTTATAATAGACCGTACCATTTTCCCCACTACTGATGTCAGGCTAACTGAGCTATAATTTTCCTGTTTTCTCTCTCCCTCCTTTTTGAAACAGCAGGATTACATTAGCAATCCTCCGATGCATAGGAACTGTTCCAGAGTTATAGACTCTTGAAAGATGATAAACGATGCATCTACTACTTCTAGGGCCACTTCCTTAAGTACTCTGGAATGTAGATTATCCTGGATAATTATTGGCCTTTAATCCCATCCAATTCCTCAACACTGTTTCCCTATAAGTACTAATTTCCTTCAGTTTCTCCTTCACATTAGACTTTGTGTTCCCCAATATTTTTGGGATGTTACTTGTGTCCTCCTTTGTGAAGACAGAACCAAAATATGTACGTAACTGGTCTGTCATCTGTTTGTTTCCCATTGTAACATAGCCTGTTTGTGAATGTAAGCAACCAAAATTTGTCTTCACTAATCTTTTTCCTCACATACCTATCAACTTTGGCTTTGTTTCCTGGAATTTGCAAGCAAATGGGGCTTGATCCTGGGTTGATTGAGGTGTTCAAAATTAATACGGGAGATTGATAGGGTAGATTATGATGAACTATTTTCACCAGTTATGGAGTCTAAAATTTTCTAAAAATTAGAATCTGAACTTTTGTGAGTAAAATTATAAATACTTCTGCACAGGTGATAGGACCTTAAATGTTAACTTCATCTTCTCAGTGTTTAACTGAAGGAAATTGCTGCTTATCTAAGATTAAGTTTTGGACAGTCTGAAAATCAAAAGGCAGTATAGAGCTCAACATGGGTGATGAGGATTTACATGTGGCTGTCATCAGAGTACATGCCTCTGTGTGAAGTTACATATAGTTGAGAAAGAAACATGAATAAGGATATAAAGATTCAGGAACAATTATAACATTTAAAAGATATTTAGACAGGTACACGAATAGGAAAGGTTTAAAGGGTCTAGGCCCGAAACGTCAGCCTTCCTGCTCCTCTGATGCTGCTTCGCCTGCTGTGTTCATCCAGCTGTACACCTTGTTATCTAAGGGTTAAAGGGTTACAGGCCAGATGCAGGCAAATCGGACTAATTTAGTTTGGGAAACTTGGTCAGAATGGATGAGTTGGACTGAAGGGTCTGCTTCTGTTCTGAATGACTCTATGACTTTATCTTTGACAGCCTAGAGGTAAGGATTGGTATTTGGAAAAATGTCATTGATGAAACTAATTTGGCTAAGGTTGGATAGGTAAGAATTGAAGCGAGTGATTTTAGTTGTGGTAGCATCGAACGTTGGAGAACAATCTTCTTATGAACCACGCGAAATCTTCAGACAGAATGTCATTTTTGTGTTTAATTTAGGTTAATTTGGTGCTCGAGTATAGGTGGAAATCAAAACTCTTCATTGAGAGATTTTATGAGGAGGAAGTTGATGGCAGCTACTATGAGAAGGAAAATATTTGAGATTAGAAAACTACTTGCAATATCAGCACTAGTCTGGGCCTTCACATGATTATTTTAAAGGTTATCGCTCAGGTGGATTTATAATTTTACTGATTGTGTTCTGAACCGCATCCGTAGATTCTTCTTCTGTAAGGACACGTTATCTTCCCGGTATGACTAGTTTTTATTCTCTTTTAAAGTAACACTGTTTTAACAGCTCTGACTACAGTACTGCTTTCACCCTGCTTTCACCCTATTGCTACTTCCAAAAATGCTGTTGACTGCTTCTCCATTTACACCGTTTCAACTGCTGACTGTCTTAGACTTGTTAAAGGAATAATGTTCTTCAAGTATCGAACTTGAAATGTAATATTTTCTCCAGCGTTGAATACATATTTTTCGCCATTATTAACTCGAGGTGTTTATGTAATGATCCCAACTGCTGATTACCATGTCCTATGTTGTGGTAGCTTGTTAGCTTGCTCATTGGTAGCTTGTATTTTGGGTTGTACTGAAACTAATACTCCTCTTTATGCTGGAGAAAACAGCACATCCAGGTAGCTGTGGTAGGGGATAAACCACTAGTGAGAATTAAAAAAAGGCTCTTCTTTTACACAAGATGTACTTTATTGAAT
This sequence comes from Rhincodon typus, assembly GCF_021869965.1. Classification (NCBI taxonomy): domain Eukaryota; kingdom Metazoa; phylum Chordata; class Chondrichthyes; order Orectolobiformes; family Rhincodontidae; genus Rhincodon; species Rhincodon typus. Next base: position 48,380,496 of record NC_063334.1, read on the forward strand.
GATAGCAATAGCTGCAAGTTGCATTTACTTGTTAGATATAATTTTGAAGATTATCATGAGACAGAGATGACACATCCTCTCCATCAGGACTTCATGTTAGACACTTTCTTCCTTGCCCTAAGACTGTGTGATGTTAGCAGATTGGATGGAACTTAATGCAGCTTCAACATTGACTCTTTCAGAGCAATGACCTCACACAACAGCTTGTATAATCACTGGTAGTCTCAAAGTGCTTCATACCCAAAGAGGGACTTTTTGAAATGCAGTCTTTGTAATATTGGGAAAACTGCAGTCAATTTACTGAGTAAGATCTCACAAAGAGTGATAGGACAATTACCAGATATTCTGATTTGATGATGTTGATTGAAGGATAATTAGTTTTCAGGACCCTGGAGATATCTCCCCTATACTACTTCGAAATTGTGCCGTGGGACCTTTTACATCACATGAGAAAGCTGACATTAGCCTCAGTTTAACATCTCATCTGAAAAGCAGCACATGTAACTGTGCAGCACATCCTCAGTGCTGCACTGGAGAGTCAGTGTTGATTTTTGCACTGAAGTCCTGGAACCCAGAAGCAGGGGTAAGAAAAGTACAAACCTAATGATAGCTGACATTTTATCCAGTAATTCAACAGTTGCAGTTATATCTGATTAAATATTTATGAGAATTTATTTATATGCACATATCTTTTGTTTTTTTTCACTCGTCTTTTGATTGTTGTAGAATGCATAGCAGTATTTGCCCCCGGTGACATTTCTCAGTTCATGAACCTTCTGATCGTAAGTCACTTCTCACTTCACCCTCACCAGCTTAGCACCTACCCACATGCTTTTAATTCTAAATCCAAATTTGTTGCTGAAGTTATTACCCCAGCCTTGATTAATTCTGTAAGTATGACAATTGAATGCAATCAGAAGTTGAAGGATTGATGTAATATGCTAGTCACTCAGCTGGTGTGGCATCTTCCTCAAGTTGGTACTCATTGAGACTGAAGCTAAATGAATGAGACATGGTCCTCATTATCAGGGTCCAGCATGTCTCATTGTGTGGAGATGTGTACTCAGCGCTCAGCTGCATTCATGCCACCATTCACCCTTTTGATCTCAAAGAATGTCTTTCCCTCATTTTATTCCCAACATGGAGTGTGACGGGCCCTAACCCTGGTGGGATGTTGGTCACTGTGACCACCTGTCTAAGAAGGTGAAGGTGGATACAGGAGGACCAGGGCTAATGGCAAGCCCAAGATGAACGGCAGGCTGGCATGGAGGATGGGGAACAATCATCTCATGGAGATGTCACAGCTATGCGGCACCTCATGATACATGGTGTCCACAGGAGACCCAGAGCTTTTCAGCCCTAACTCCATTTCCTGGGGATATGTGAGACGCAGCGTCAGTGTCAGTTACATATGTGCTGGAACACTGCACTAGAACAATGTTAGATGCTGGAACGGACCTGAGGGCTGCAAGAATGTGAGGCTATCCTCTCCCAGTGGCTGTGAAGGTGACAGCTGCTTTGAACTTTTATGCTACTGGCTCCTTCCAGAAAGCAACAGGTGACCTGTGTGGGATCTCTCAGTTGTGCATCCACAAATGCATCAGGACAATGACTGATACCAACAATGCAAGATCACACCAGTTTACCTTTTTTCCGGATGACAAGGTCAGTACTGCAGCCCAGGCAGTAACATTCAGAAACATAGCTGGCTTCCTCCAGCTGCAGGAAGCCATTGACTGTACATACATGGCACTGAGAGGGCCGTATCATAACACTGTGGAACTAATCAACAGGAAGGGGTTCCATTCTACTAATGTCCAAATTATTTTGTGGTCATTATTGCCTCTTCCTGGATGTGTGTGCCCAATAGCCTGGCAGCAACCATGACTCCAACATCCTACAGCAGTCCCACTTGGGTGTGTTTGAAGGTCTAGGGTTCTTATAAGGTTGGTTATTTGGGGACAAGGGCTATCTACTGCATCCATTGCTGATAAACACATTGTGTATGTCCCCGACTGATGCAGAATGAAGAAACAGTGCCAGGCATGCTTTAACCAGGGCCTTAGGGGAGCAGATGATGGGCTGTTAAAGATGTAGTTTCACTGCTTGGACCAGTTGCATGGGGCACCTCCAGTAAATTCTAGACAGAGTATGGTGCATCAGCCTGAATTGTTGTACTCTGCACAATTGAAGCAGACAATAAGGTAATGTGCTGGATGTCAAGGGGGGAATGGGATCAGTCTTCTGAGGTGGAAGTTAAGGACATTTCAGAGGATGAAGCTCTCCCTGTTCATAACAGAGCACAGCTGAGTTTGGTGCTGCAAGCCAGACAGGATATGATTGACATCCAGTTCCAGTAAATGTTGAAAGCTAGATGCAGCAGACTATCATAGAATGCAAATTTCTGTTGGTCTAGCTGTCAGCATTTGGTTTACATGGTGATGAGACCTGTGAGATCATTCATGCATGTACAGACTCTCTGCACAACCACACACTGCTCTCGAGGCAGTTGAGCTGGTGAAAAGTCTGTCACACAGCTCCCTCTGGAACATGCCTACGCAAAAGAAGTCTGGAGAGAGATGCAGTGGTTCTTGTCGAGATTTATCCTGAGCAGCTCCTTGACATTGGACTCAGTGCTCTATGGTTTGTTCCCTGGGACTCACACCAAGACAAACATGGACTGTGCCTGGAAGACCATCAACTCGCTGAAAGATGCTCTTTGGTCTGTCCAATACCTTTTGGTCTTCCAGTGCAAACAGTTGACCTTGATGACTGCTGCAGACTAAAATTAGGGGTTGCCCTTTCAGGACAGAGATGAAGAGAATTTATTTCTGTCAGAGGGTTGTGCAACTTTGGAACTCTGCATCAGGAGCTGGGTAGAGGTGGGGTTATTGAATACTTTTAAGATTACTGAATAGATTCTTTTTATATTAGGGAAACAATGGCAAACAGGGCAAGATGAGAATGTGAAAACTGAAATGCAAACATGTCAGCCATGGTCACATTGAATGGTGGATGGAGAGGGCTGGATGGGATTGAATGATCTACTGCTGCTCCTATTTTTAATGTTCCTATACATCTTAACAGACTTGTATCCTAGTGAATCATCGTGTTGTAATATGTGAGCCCGGTACAAGAGGAGGGGCTAGGTTGAGGAGGTGGGAATCAAGTTCTGAGATGGCTGGAATTCAGTGTCTTGGAATCTAAAATGAGCTAGTTCTTCAGTAAAGTCAGGCCCCGAATGTTTATTACTTCATATTCTTCTAAACATGGCACAGGAGGGCAGCCAAAAATGAAGCAAGTGTCATTGCACATACATCTCCAGCATCAGGATCTGGAAACTGCCAGAATCTGGTCCCTGTTCAACAGACTCAAGCCTCCCTTCAAGATACAATAGTATCCCACTTTTCCTTACTTAAAAATTGATTTTAAACTTCCCTTCCTCTGATGTCATAGGCCACAATTTCATACTGACCCATCAATGATGGGCCCACTTGTGATCACTCTCCTGACAATTCTCACATTGCAATGGACAGGCAGAGATTTTAGCAGTTACAAGACTGACTGGGAAATCCTGCAAGTAGTGGAAACCTCACATACCAGCTACTTGCTTTCAAACTGTGCTGCTGGAGTCACAGCAGGAATTTACCATAACTCCTATGGTAATTTGGGCCTTAGGTATTTGCATACGATTTTGTAGAACAGGAAGGGCCATTTGGTGCTATGGGCCTAGGTCAGTGTTTATGCTCCACAATCTAAACTTTAACTGAATGCAGAACAAAAACATTGAATTGGATGACATCTAGTTAAGAACAGGAGGAATATTCCTCGAGGAAAAAAGATACTGATATTGGGAACAATTTTCAGGCAAAGCCTGATGATAGTTCAACTTTAGTATGTGGAACATTGTCATCTCATGCTATGCTATGATTCTAGCTAGTCTTTTTTGCTTTAGACTCATACTGTCAGAATTTGTACCCATACTTAGCAGGACATATGAACATTTCAAATCACTTGAGTAGGAAATTGTGGAGAATAGCACTGGACCAGTCCAACTTATTACTGGAATTATGCCAGGAAGCTAGCAGAGTTTATCCCAATCTGAGAAAGTTGATGATACCATGAAATTCTGAGTTTCTGGAAATCCTGGGCTAAATAGAACACCGAACAGTCAACAGCATTGCGTCCTCAGTCACAATAGTCATTAACAAAATTATATTCAGCAAATCTGTGACCAGAACTGCTTCACCAATGAGGTCACAACTATGAAACAGACCAAATTTCTCAATTAAAATTATACTTTTTTATTCAACATGTTTTGCAAATTGAATCCACAGACTTATTTTTTTCTGCACTTAGTGAAAGCAAATGTTTCCATAAACATGAAGAACAAAGCAATGAACATCACAAATATAATCATGAAAAAAGTCACATTGCAGAATGCGGAACTCATAAAAGAAAACCAATGTCACTCAAACAGCCCCAGTGAAATTACCTGCATCTATGTGAAATCATACAAAGAAATAGAGCTTGTAAGTTACATAATTGGAAGGAGTTATTACTTCTTTTATAGAATACATGCTCAGTTATGACTTTTCTTTTGTTAATAGCCATTGGCACCTTTATAAAATTGCATGCCTGTTACAGAGCCCCATCTGCTGTGAGTACGGGTCAGAAAGCAGGGTTCCCAATTCTCACTAATTTTCCACAGATTAATTTAAACCCTGATTTATGAACCCTGCAGGCAAGGTTCTATGTCAAATATATGATTCAGTAAATTGTCATTATAATCATTCAATATTTGTGACTTAGACACAAAATGAATATTTATTGTCACATTACATCCTTTAGTTTTTAGGTTGGTAAAAGTTATCAAATTGCAATATAATTTCACCTCGGTTACACCAGCATTGAACTACCTCATCTTTCACCAAACGTAGATCAAAAAAGCATAGGCATCTAGCTGGGGTGGAGGGGTGGTGGAAGGGGTGGTGGTGGGTATGCTTTCTGATATGCAGTAACAGCAACCAAGGCTCCACATTGTAAACACAAACTAGGTATGTTTATCTCCTGGTTTCACTTTTTCTAGAATGCATGTGATATGCCAGTGTTAACCCCTCTGCCCCCATTCCAAAGCTGCAGATCGTGCCATAGAGGGAATTGCTATCCTGTATCGAGTATGAAAAACTGTATTATTTGAGAATTTTGATGAAGTTTCAAATCTTATCGCAAACTTCTTTAAAACTGGCAACAGAAAATAGGTTTTGTTTTCTTCAGCTTCCTCAATCCTATTGAGGACTTAATCTTCTCTTAACTTTGGTAATTCCAGTTGTTTTGGCAGTGCTATATAATTTTTAATTTCAGCTTTAATAAACATAAAACTAAATGAGAACTACTATGTAAGCATGTTAGAGGCACACATCATAATGACAAAAGTTGTATGGAGGTATATGATTGCATTAGGCTCGCATGAAGTCATTTCAATGAAATTTCTGGGTAATCCTGAGGGGACTTAGATAATTCTTGACTGGGGCCCCATTCTTGTCATTTGGAAGATAAGTGCTTTTACAGATAGCATTTGGCCCATGTGATTGCTTGGATTGTTTTTAGTTACATGAAGTTGGTGGAAAGGAATTGTTTTATATAAACAGCTTTGCTTTCCCTGGTTTATGGTTGTCATAGAGTCATACAGCATGGAAACAGACCCTTCGGTCCAACCAGTCAATGCTGCACTAATCCCAAACTAAACTAGTCCCACCTGCCTGCTCCTGGCTCATATCCCTCCAAACCTTTCCTACTCATGAACCTACCTAAGCATCTTTTAAATGTTGTAACTATTCCTGCATCTACCACTTCCTCAGGAACTTCATTAAACATGTGAACCACCCTCTGTGTAAAAGGTTTGCCCCTCATGTCTTTTTTTAAATCTCTCTCCTCTCCCCTTAAAAATATGCTCCCTAATCTTGAAGTACCTATCCCAGGGAAAGACACCTACCATTAACCCTATCTGTACCCCTCATGATTTTATAAATTTCTATAAGGTCATCTCTCAACCTCCTACACTCCAGTGAAAAAGGTCCCAGCCTATCCAACTTTTCTTTATAACTTAAACCTTTCATACCTGACAACATCCTGGTAAATCTCTTCTGAACCTTCTCTAGCTTAATACTATCCTTCCTATAACAGGGTGACAGATTGGACACAGTACTCCAGAAGAGGCCTCACAAGATTACAGCAAATGCAGGGCTCATCGGAGGGGATCGTGCAGGGGTTTGTACATATTTTATCATATTGCTCTGGCCATTATGATGTCAGGGCAACCTTCATTGACTAGCTGGTCTTTATCTTGCTCATCAATTTTGTATGATCACATGACTCAGTAACGAACACTTAGGCTATCCTCTTTCATTGTAAGGAAATAAGCAAAAAGAAACAAACATGCTGCATCTGGAAACAAAAACCATGTAATGTGTTCTAATCAGTCCTGTATCATGTATATACTTACTTGCAGAACTAAAAAATTCCAAAGTAGATGGACCCTGTCCACAAGTAGCAAGTTTCAATGATTTCTTCCTATATTTACTTAAAAGGTGTTTGATTGATACTTGCAGTTCTGAAAGCATAATCTCATCAACTGAACCGGTGAATTATTGGATTTCAGCAACTATTTTTTAAAAATTGATGCTTTGAACAATATAAATTAAATTACAACAAAATAGTGAAAAGCATTGATAGCCAAATAATTTGTCAAGCTGCTGCAGGAAGAATCTTAACACCTGTTATACTTTCACTGGTGACAGATGAATTGTATCTTCTGCTTAAATGTCTAAACATCTGAATATTAAAAGGATGGCCAATATGGTTGCTTTTGTCAATTATGGGTGCATAATGTGGATATTACTGCAAATAATGAAAGAATGTCTGTCTATTTATAGTCAACAACTAGAAACTGTAACCCAAAAATAACCAGACAATTTTAGCTGTAATTTTTTGAATATTTTTGCCTGAATATTTACTCAAAGCGTTCTTCACAATATGTAGTATTTATAGTTCCGGTATTATCAATAATGTCCTACTTTGTAATATCAATAAAATTTGAGATAAAATGCCGAACTTCCAGTGGATCATGAGCTTCAGATTCCTACCCAACTTCTGTCACCAGCAATTTTTGGTGTCTTAGGATAATAATGTATGTAGTGAGTGCATGTACAGCTTGACTGCCCCATGCAGATCTCATTATGAGGGTGGAAATTTTAAACTTGAGCTATCTTCATGGAGTCAAACATATATTGCTTGATGAATTGTTTCATGGTACCTCAGAGGATTCATTAACTATGGCAGGTTCCTAATCTGAAGTCAGAAACTTGCCGACAGATGAGTTCAAAATAATTGGCTATTTCACATATCGTAATGTAATATAATGGTAAGGAGTCAGTTAGCTCTTTTGGTTGGTTTGCAATGCAGAGTGAGATCAGCAATGTGGGTTCAATTCTCACACCAGCCAAGGTTACCTTAAGGACTCTTGTTCTCTACCTCTCCTGTCACCTGAGGCATGGCAATTCTCAGGTTAAACCACCGTTGGTCATCTCGCTCTCTAATAAGAGAGCAACCCTATAATCTGGTAAGACTACGACAACTTTACTTTAAATGTAATGGTGTAGAAGTATGTTTTAACAGTGATTCATTTTAGGGCTTTAGTCTTAGTAGATGAGTTATCATCAAATTGATCAGCATTGTGAAAGTTGTTCAGTTGCATTAGAGTCTGTTATCAAATGAGTTAGGTTCTGTTGAGATTTAAGGTTCACTGTGCAAGTTGGACCCTGCACTTTTCTTTGATTAACGTGACAGTCACCAGTTCGGCATCTGAAGCAATATAACAGCTGAATTATTTAATCATCAGGTTAGTCATGTGCTTAGTCTTAAATGGCCATCTGCTCAACTACCTCAAATGCTTTAAAATATTTAGCTCTGAAAGCTTTATTGACACAGTTGTGCAATGAAATCTCATCATGAATGCCTCATTGAGTTTCAGACCCCACTAATGAATTCAGCTTAATATGATTATTGATAGCTATCAAGGGAAGAGTGAACTTAGTTTTACTTGACAGTTTTATGACATAATAAGATGATTATGTTTTTTGAAGAGAGATTGAGAATGGCTGTTTGGTTATTTTGATAATTTTATGGCCACTTAAAGGGATGAAGCTTTTTTTCAAGTGGAGTTTGAATAACTATGTGTTTATTTTTGACAGTTTCGTGACCATTCCAAAGTCTTCACAATGTTATTATAAAGACTATGAGAGTTCTGCCCATTGTATATACTATTTGAGTGAGCCCGCAAAGATAAGGGGGAGTGTGCGGGGGTGGGGGGCATGTGGATGAGGGAAGAGGGCTGCAAAATTCATTTACAGAACTGAGCTGATGTCCCGGCCGGCCTTCTAACCTCCCCATGGAGCATCTGCATTCTTCCATTCTAGTCTTGGATCTGCTTCAAGAGATGTTGGCCCTAACTTTCAGACTGCCTCCATCATTTCACCATGAAAATAGCATGGACTGCTACTGCAAGCCAAGAGGTCGGACGGTGATACCAAAAGAAAATCTCCAAACTTGCAATTCCTGCCTTGAAGATGAAAATCTGGGTCAGAATCTCCATTCATGGAGCACTTGATCACGTTGCTTAGGTGTCATTCAATACATTTCATGTACAATGGACTGCTTTGAGCTTGTGTTGTAATGTAAGATTTTTCAGATCATTTTCATGTAGCAAGCTCTTATAATCAACAAAGATTGATCTATGCCAACACACTTAAAGAATCCTTCTTCATCTTCAATTAGTGCATGGATTTCACCTGCACATCTGAATCACTTAAGTCAGGGGAAGATCCTCAATTTAACAGCTGTCTTAAAAGTTAGCACTTCCAACAATATAGTTTTCCTTAGGTTACTTACTCATTCTGAAATGGGACTTGAACACACAGGCTTTTGACTTAGGGGGCAAAATGCTTTCAAATTCATTATGTCAAGATAACTTAAAATGTAAGGATCATCTATACAACTTTCTCTTATTTCTGGAGGTCAGTTAGCTCAATTATGGTAGAATGGAACCAATTTTACCACAAACCAAAGACCATCTCCCAAATTTCGATTGCCAGTCCCTAGCAAAGGTTTTGTCTTTTCTATTATCTGCAGTTGACAGGTGGTACATTGAAAGCTATGGATGAGATAAAGGGACACATTTCCTCCATAACACGGGCTGAATTTTTTTGAGAAGTTATATAGTCCCATATTTGAATGAAAGGCAAGACTCAACCTGTCAAGTTGGAATCCTGGCTGGTATTTTGCCATTAGCCACAAAAGAGGTAGAGATGGCCATTGTGTAACCTGCAGGAAGCAGAAGAGGACGTCTCAACGTTGAAGCATCCTCAAAGGCAAGTCAAGCTTTCTTATTTAACTGGGGTCAGTCAAGGAGGGGCTCACCACAAACTGCAACATCATAACCAAAGGTGAAGCTGTTGCGACGGGGCAGCTACAATAAAAGAAGCCTATTGGTCAGAACCAGGGTTTACCTGGCAGTCTTGCCATTTAGCAGCAACCCTCACAAATAATAGTAAAATGCCAGCAGGGTCAGGTAATTGCTGCTAAACAGCCAATTAATTGCCTTAACGAGTCACCTGCTTCTGGTTGGCAGAAACCATTCCACTGTGGTTCACAGGGGGTCTTGTGGTGCCAGTGATAATGTTGCTACCTCTGAGCCAGGAGACCCAGGTTCAAATCCCAGCTGCTCCAAAGTTGTGTAATAAAATCTCAAAATAAGTTGATTAAAAAAAGAGTCTCTGCCGCGTTTCTTGTCCATTGAAATATTCTGCATTGGTAGGAAAGCAGGAGATACCCTTTCCCTACCAAATCCCAAATGCCTTTTGCCACAATTCTCCCAATCCCCAGCACATCTCCAAAGAGCTGGTATAATCTAACCTGTGGAAATCATCCAACCTAAACGTTTCCCTTGATAAGTGGTTCCACTAATTGGAATTTGAAGGGTAACATCAAACAGGGAGAATCTTTGAATAACCAGTTTGTAGCAAATTCCTTAGCCTTCAGGCATAAACAAGGCATTTCACTCTTTTCACACCTAAGAACTTTGACCGTTTTTAATTTATGTAGATAATGTAATGAGGCATTTTCATGTTAATCATGAGTATAATTTGCATATAACTAGCAGAAAAAATCCTTTTTTTTTAAAAATGCTGGTTAAATGTTTCTCTTTGAAACTAAGCATTCTATTCCTTTGAAACAGTGTAGTAGTATTCACGCAGCCTGTGCTCCACAGTGACAAATCCTGGCCGATCATTAGCTCTGGAGAGAAAAGAAGAAGATGCACAATAACTGCATTTTTCAGGAAGTTAACCTGGAAGCAAATTTACACATCAAGCTTTTCTCAATCTGTTACTGGAAGATAGTGCAGATGACATCAAATTACAATATGCATAAGATTTCGGACTAATGGTACTAATTAGTCACACAGCATTTTAATTCTTCCAACATTTTACAGTGATAAACAGTTTTTCTCTTTGGCGGCAGCTGCTGGGGGAAGCAAAAATCAGCTTTCATTATGTCACCTGGAAACGTTTCAGCAACTGTATACAATCTAGTGATGGGTAGATCCAACACTGCAGAACTCAGCTGAGTGTCTTACTCACTGCTGAACAGGAACGGATGTCCCTGATTTTGCCTGATTATGTTTGACTCCATTTATACTACCCACTGCCTTGGGGAAGCAACCAATATAATCAAAGAGATAGTAGGAACTTGCCGATGCTGGACTTTGAGATCACAAGGTGTGGAGCTGGATGAACACAGCAGGCCAGGCAGTGTCAGAGGAACAGGAAAGCTGACGTTTCAAGTCTGGACCCTTCTTCAGAAAACAAAGGGTCCAGAAGGGTCCAGACCTGAAATGTCAGCTTTCCTGCTCCTCTGATGCTGCCTGGCCTGTGTGTTCATCCAGCTCCACACCAACATAATCAAAGACCCTTCCACCCTGCTTATATTCCCTTCCACCCTCTTTCTTTACAGAAGTATTAGAAGTTTGAATGCACATACAAATAGATTCAAGAACAGCTTCTTCCCCACTTATCAGATTTTGAACGGACCGCTCAAATGTTAATTCTGATCTTTCTCTCTGTATCTTCTCTGTGGCTGTAATGCTGTCTTCTGCACTCTATTCTCTTACCCTGATGCACTTTGTTTGGTATGATCTGCCTGTATATCACGCAAAACAACACTTTTCACTGTATCTCGGTACATGTGACAACAATAAGTCAATAAATCCTAACAAACACCTTGGGCTGAATCTTATGATATTTTGGCTAAATATCATTTTCATTGAGTTTCATGAAAGGTTTCTCCCCACAAGGCCTACTGAGTTTTATTGTGCTATCATCCCAAACTTGCCTTATAACATACCATGCCCTTAATATACCTCTCTTATCTGATGCTAGCTGGATTCTATCAATTGCTGCAGTCAGAAGAAATTGCAAAAGCCAGTATACCCTAGAGTCAACCATGATCCTTGGTACTAGCACCATTTTTAAAAGATTGTTGCGCAACTCGACAAGTGCTGACAGTCTGGAGCTGTATTGCGCATTTAGTGACATTTTCCCTGGCAAAGAAGGGGAAATTGGCAGCCTGTTTTGTGGATAGGGACCTGGAGGTCCCAGTGAATAGGACCTCTATTCACTAGGACCTCCAGGTCCCTGTCCACAGAGAGGGGCTATCTTTTAACTCCAGAATTGGGAGTGAAGACCACAGTAGACTACCAGACTCGTTGGAGATTGCCAACCAGGTCGATACAGCCTCAGTCATCTAAAGGAATGCCAACACTGTAGGAAGAAGGTCAATGACCTTCTCTGCTTTTCCAGGGTAAGTGTCACCATCTTATCTTTGCTTCTTCACACTCACTCTATTCTGCTACTACACCAAGGCTCTCACTATTTTGGGCAACATCTTCCCTCACTCACTTTTACACACCTAATACCCCCATGCTATTAACCCTGCTTGGCCAATACACATCCTTCTCACTCACTGGGGGCATCTTACCACCTTTTCCCCAAATGCACAAGTACTAACATCTTTGTCATCCAGCTTCATCTTGTTCAATTTCTCCCTTTCACTCGGTACATAAGGGAACAGCCCATTAAAGGGCAGAAAGAGGTGGTGGGATACCAGACATTTGGCTCCTCACCCCTTATGTGGAAAGGTCCTGATCCTGACTGTCTCAAATGGTTGACTGACTGCTCAAGCTAAAATTCAATGACTGCCCTTGACTTAGTATGTCAGGACTACAGAGCTAAAGGATGTCTCACTTGTCATGACTGAGCAATACTCTACTTATACGTTGAGACATGGCCATTGGGTTGAAGCACATGCAGTGTGTCTGCTGAGTATACTGCTGGCACACAGTCCAGGTGTGACACTGACAGAACATGGTGATGTGCAGCAACATGTCTATCCTATTGATTGCTGACAACCATGGTAATGTGCTTGACTTTGTGTCTGAACTAATAAAAGGCAAGATTAAGTAAGGCTGGGTAAAGCAAAGCAGAGATATGGTGAGAATCCAAGTAGGTAACAGGTTGGAGTGAGTGCTACGAGAACAAGAGAGCTTTCTTGAGATGTAGCCTGGTCCAGCCTGACCTTCAGGTCCAGATAAGAGCTCTTAAATATAATGCAGAAACCGGGGTTATGAGATAGCAAGTACCAACTGGTAGAGTCATTTGAACCATTGGAAATAAATATAGGAAAGGAAATTCTGCCATGCTAGGATGGACCACAGGGAAAGTTAACAAAAGAACATAAGTATCAGGAACATAGTAGGCAAGAAACTAGTTTCTTTAGAAACTGGGAAAGTCAGCTTCCTTTCTCTGTCCCCTTGTTCAAATTTCTATTTTCAACTGGGGTCTGCTTCAAAAAATGTCTACATACAACATAAGAAATAATAGCAGGAGTAGGCCATTCAGCCCTCAAACATGCACTGCTATTCAACAAGATCATAGCTGATCTGCATCAGGCCTTAAATCCTCTTTTGTGCCAGCTTAACATATCTCTCAACTCCCCAGTATTTCAAAAATCTGTTCATCTCCTTTTTAAATACTTTCAGTGATCTAGCCTCCAAAACTCCCTGGGATAGAGATCTCCAGACATTCACTACACTCTGGAAGAAGAAATTCCTTCACATATCAGTTTTAAATAAGTGTCCCCTCATTTGACACTTCCCTACTAGTGGAAACATCTACCCTGTCAAGCCCCCTTGGAATCTTGTACATTTCATTAAGATAATCAAGAAAGCCAATGACTACTGTTCTTTATATCTGGAGGACTGGGGTATGAGGATGCAGACATTATTCTGCAGTTATACAAAATCCTGGTTAGAGCCCACTTGGACTACTGTGAGCAGATCTGGGCACCATACCATGGGAGGATACATTGGTTTTAGAGGGAGTATAAAGTGGTTTAACAAGAATAATCCATGAGAGATTATACAAATTAGGCCTGTAGAATTCTCTAAAATTTAGAAGTTTAAGAGGTGATCTGATTGAAGCCTTCAAGATATCAAACAGGACAACATTGGGTAGATAAACTGTTTCTAATCAAAACCGAAAGAACAGTGGATGCTATAAATCAAGAACAAAAACAAAGTTGCTGGAAAAGCTCAGCAAGTCTGGCAGCATCTGTGAAGGAAAAAACAGAGTTAACATTTCGGATCTGGTGACCCTTCCTCAGAACTGTTTCTAATGTTTGGAGATTATAGATCTCAGGGGCATAGTCTGAGAATTAAGGTCAGACTGTTCAGGGCAGATGATAGGAAATACTTCTGCACGCAAAGGGTGGTGGATGTTTGGAACTCTTCTCCAAAAATGGTTGTGGATTTTAAATCTGAGGCAGATCTTGTTAATTAAAGGTATTATGGGAAATTGGCCAAAGACAGGCTTATGGAGTTAGGCTATAGATTTGCCATGATTTCACTGAATGGTGGAACAAGCTTGAGGGGCTGAATAGCCCACTCCTGTTTCTATAGTTATATAATCCAATTAATTATATGATGTCCTCTTGAATGCCTGAATTGAACCTGTCTGCACCACACTTCCAGGTACCATATGCTAATTACGCACAGAATGAAAAGGTTTTGCTTTAATTCACACTTGCTACTTTTGAAGATTATTTTAAACCTACGCCCTCTTGTCTCTTTTACAAATGGGAACAGTTTCTCCCTAACTACCCTATTCAAGCCACTCATGATTGTACAGACTTCTATCAATCTCCTCTCAGCCTTCTCTCCAAGAAGGAGCCCCAACATTGTCAATCTATCCTCATAACTAAATTCCAAAGAATATTTTATGCTTTCATGAAATAACTCTTGGTGAGGCCAAACAGACAACTCCCACCAGAGACCTTTCTTTCTTGCTATTCCTTAGTTCCATCCAAACTGAGTTGAAATTATGGTCTATTACACCTATAATCACTACTCACCACTGCACTGGTATATTCCTAGATTAACAAAGTTATTTCACCATCTTTAGCTTTTTGCCTATTCTTCCAGAACTTTGATTACTCTTGAATATGGAGTTCCCAGTCATGGTCACCCTGCAACCACATCTCCAAAACAGATATCAAGTCAATACTAGTTATTTCAATTCATACCATCAATGCAGGAATATCTCCATCCCTAATACCATCACAATTCCAGCAGTAGAGGCCATAACACCAGATCATGCCGGCTTGGTCCATGTTTGCCGTCTAGGTTAGGGCAATTTTGCTATGAAGGGATGCCCAGCACTGTAGGAAGAAAATCAATGACCTTCTCCATTCCTTCAGGGTAAGTTCCACCCTCTTCTTTCTAATACCTTACACACTCTCTCTGCTACTGTCCCTACCTCCCGCCAATGCACACGCTCCATTACGGTCACAATTGTCAGCAATATCCTCCCCACTCATGCCAACCCTCAACACCATCGATCCTGCGTGCTCTGTCCACTGTCTATTGACCTACTCAGGACAAGTCCCACCTCTGCAGCAATAGTAACAGCTGTGCTACCTTCTTTCATCTTTAGTAATAACTACTTCTTTTTGATTCCAGGAGAATAACAGCACACAATACGGCAGAAAGAGTAAAGATGGATGTGTGCTGCCCGTCATTCAGCTTCTCACCCCTTATGAGGACAGGATCCTGACTCTACAGCCCCAAGAAGCACCTGAACTGGTATCGGAGGCTGCACTCTACTTACTATGCCAGGATTCCTTAAACAAAGTCTGCTCCCTTGACATTAGCGATATTTATTGACAACTACGACAAGCTTCCTATCTATGTACCTGTACTAAATAGGAAGGAAAGACAGCAGTAACGTGAGCCTGGTATTTCTGGCAAATAGAGCAAAGTGCAAAAAGGCAAGGGCAGGGCAATGCAAGGCAGCGACGCTGTGAGCATCCAGGTAGGCTCAGACTGAGACAACAAGGTGCAGGGCTGGATGAACACAGCAGGCCAAGCAGCATCATAGGAGCAGAGAGGCTGACGTTTCAGGCCTAGACCCTTCATCAGAAAAGGGGGAGGGGAAGGGGGTTCTGAAATAAATAGGGAGAGAGTGGGAGGCGGATAGAGGAGAGGATAGGTGGAGAGGAAACAAACAGGTCGAAGAGGCGGGGATGGAGCCAGTAAAGGTGAGTGTAGGTAGGGAGTTAGGAAGGGGATAGGTCA
>NC_063334.1:48396340-48396704 GCF_021869965.1 Rhincodon typus
GCCAGTAAAGGTGAGTGTAGGTAGGGAGTTAGGAAGGGGATAGGTCAGTCCAAGGAGGATGGACAGGTCAAGGGGGCGGGATGAGGTTGGTCGGTAGGAGATGGAGGTGCGGCTTGAGGTGGGAGGAGGGGATAGGTGGGAGGAAGAACAGGTTAGGGAGGCAGGGACGAGCTGGACTGGTTTTGGGATGCGGTAGGGGGAGGGGAGATTTTGAAACTTGTGAAATCCACATTGATACCATTGGGCTGCAGGGTTCCCAAGCGGAATATGAGTTGCTGTTCCTGCAACCTTCGGGTGGCATCGTTGTGGCACTGCAAGAGGCCCAGGATGGACATGTCATCTGAGGAATGGGAGGGGGAGTTGA
>NC_063334.1:48396804-48398035 GCF_021869965.1 Rhincodon typus
CGGTCCCCGAGCCTCCGCTTGGTTTCCCCGATGTAGAGGAAGCCACATTGGGTACAGCGGATGCAGTATACCACATTGGCAGATGTGCAGGTGAACATCTGCTTGATGTGGAAAGTCTTCTTGGGGCCTGGGATGGGGGTGAGGGAGGAGGTATGGGGGCAGTTGTAGCACTTCCTGCGGTTGCAGGGAAAAGTGCCGGGTGTGGTGGAGCTGGAGGGGAGTGTGGAGCGGACAAGGGAGTCACGGAGAGAGTGGTCCCTCCGGAAAGCAGATAAGGGTGGGGAGGGAAAGATGTCTTTGGTGGTGGGGTCGGATTGCAGATGGCGGAAGTGTCGGAGGATGATGCGTTGGATCCGGAGGTTGGTGGGGTGGTACGTGAGGACGAGGGGGATTCTTTTTTGGTTCTTATTGCGTGGATGGGGTGTGAGGGATGAGGTGCGGGAGATGTGGGAGACACGGTTGAGGGCGTTCTCGACCACCGGGGGGGGATGTTACGGTCCTTGAAGAACGAGTACAACTGAGATGTACGGGAGTGGAATGCCTCATCCTGGGAGCAGATGCGGTGGAGGCGAAGGAATTGCGAATAGGGGCTAGCATTTTTGCAGGAAGGTGGGTGGGAGGAGGAGTATTCTAGGTAGCTGTGGGAGTCGGTGGGCTTGAAATGAATATCGGATTCTAGGTGGTTGCCCGATATGGAGACAGAGAGGTCCAGGAAGGGGAGAGAGGTATTAGAGATGGTCCAGGTAAACTTAAGGTTGAGGTGGAAGGTGTTAGTGACGTGGATGAACTGTTCGAGCTCCTCGTGGGAGCACGAGGCGGCGCCGATACAATCATCAATGTAACGGAGGAAGAGTTGGGGTTTAGGGCCGGTGTAGGTACGGAAGAGGGATTGTTCCACGTAACCTACAAAGATGCAGGCGTAGCTTGGGCCCATGCGGGTACCTACGCTCGGTTCGCAATAAACAACTGCACCTCCCAGTCGCGAACCATTTCAACTCCCCCTCCCATTCCTCAGACGACATGTCCATCCTGGGCCTCCTGCAGTGCCACAACGATGCCACCCGAAGGTTGCAGGAACAGCAACTCATATTCCGCTTGGGAACCCTGCAGCCCAATGGTATCAATGTGGATTTCACAAGTTTCAAAATCTCCCCTCCCCCTACCGCATCCCAAAACCAGTCCAGCTCGTCCCTGCCTCCCTAACCTGTTCTTCCTCCCACCTATCCCCTCC
>NC_063334.1:48398435-48399102 GCF_021869965.1 Rhincodon typus
ACCTACGCTCGGTTCGCAATAAACAACTGCACCTCCCAGTCGCGAACCATTTCAACTCCCCCTCCCATTCCTCAGACGACATGTCCATCCTGGGCCTCCTGCAGTGCCACAACGATGCCACCCGAAGGTTGCAGGAACAGCAACTCATATTCCGCTTGGGAACCCTGCAGCCCAATGGTATCAATGTGGATTTCACAAGTTTCAAAATCTCCCCTCCCCCTACCGCATCCCAAAACCAGTCCAGCTCGTCCCTGCCTCCCTAACCTGTTCTTCCTCCCACCTATCCCCTCCTCCCACCTCAAGCCGCACCTCCATCTCCTACCGACCAACCTCATCCCGCCCCCTTGACCTGTCCGTCCTCCCTGGACTGACCTATCCCCTTCCTAACTCCCTACCTACACTCACCTTTACTGGCTCCATCCCCGCCTCTTCGACCTGTTTGTTTCCTCTCCACCTATCCTCTCCTCTATCCCTCTTCTATCCGCCTCCCACTCTCTCCCTATTTATTTCAAAACCCCCTTCCCCTCCCCCTTTTCTGATGAAGGGTCTAGGCCCGAAACGTCAGCCTCTCTGCTCCTATGATGCTGCTTGGCCTGCTGTGTTCATCCAGCCCTGCACCTTGTTGTCTCGGATTCTCCAGCATCTGCAGTTCCTACTATCTCTGATT
>NC_063334.1:48399202-48416266 GCF_021869965.1 Rhincodon typus
TCCGTCCTCCCTGGACTGACCTATCCCCTTCCTAACTCCCTACCTACACTCACCTTTACTGGCTCCATCCCCGCCTCTTCGACCTGTTTGTTTCCTCTCCACCTATCCTCTCTTCTATCCCTCTTCTATCCGCCTCCCACTCTCTCCCTATTTATTTCAGAACCCCCTTCCCCTCCCCCTTTTCTGATGAAGGGTCTAGGCCCGAAACATCAGCCTCTCTGCTCCTATGATGCTGCTTGGCCTGCTGTGTTCATCCAGCCCTGCACCTTGTTGTCTCGGATTCTCCAGCATCTGCAGTTCCTACTGTCTCAGGCTCAGACTGAGTGTGTGTTATGACAGCGTGAAAAGCGTTTCAATGTAGCTGATCCAGTCTACAAGCTGGGTGCAAGGCCCTGAGCACAGTGTCCTTGCTGCAGTGTTATAGCTGGCCTGAGATATAACATTAAGGTGCAGAAATGTCCTATAAGGGGATCAGTGATGTGACATGAAGTTTCTTAGAAGCTGACACAAGTCAGATGCTAATGTCCATTGTTGTGTTCGTGGCCAGTGCCTGTGGAGTGTTCCCTAAGATATTGGTGCTCAGTTTCCAACATGGAGGGTGTTCAGAGCAAGTGGTGAGCTGAAACCACCGGTTACATATTTTGGTCTCCTTGTCAAGTTTTACCAATGCCTAGCACATTTTTAAAATTTGTTTAGGTGGCTGAATATTAAGGAGGTGGGTTGTGCTGCTAACAAGGCATTTAACAAATGTTAATCCGCACCATTTGGGATCTTGAACTGCCTAGTGATCATCTCACCAAAGCATACTAAAGCATAAAAGATGCAGTGAGAGGATCTCAACATTGAAATGGGTATCGCTGCACTTGATTCTGCTGCACAAATTGCCGTAGTCCACATCACTCAGACTCCTGTAAGTTTCTGCCCCAGGTTTTATGTTAATTTAACTGAAGCATGAGGAAATGACTTACTTGTACGTCCAACATTCTCGCATCAATTCATACATTTCAACAGGACATCTCACTGGAGCATCCAGTCGTTTATTTGATTCAATCATTTGTACAACCTCTTGGCCTTTCATTCCCTGTGCACAAATCAAATACTTAATGGACTCTTAAGTTGCAAATAAATGCACTGAATAAGCAGATAGTTTTCATAGCATTTAACCATAGAAGTGAAAGGAGGATCATGAACAGATACCCGAGGTTGAATTTTATGTGCTGTCATTGGGCATGGCTGGGGTGAGGGAGCACCTGGAAAATAGGCAGGTGTGCAATCCACTCTCTTCCCACCTGAGTTGACCCCACAGCATAGTAAGTGGGTGAGCATTGAAATAGTTGATCATGCTCAAGATTACACGGGAGACAGATAGGGTTTACATGGCTTTAAATATTTGTAATATTGCCTAATTAGTTCATCTTAATTGTACCTATTGCCATCATGCAATAAACCACACCTTAACATGTAAATTAAGTACCTATTCTTGTTAAGATTGTTTGGAGATCTATCATCAACCATTGTTTCTTAGACAGGTCTTTGGACTCACTAAAGCATTTGCTGATGTTACTCAGAAAAATATGAAGAATGTGCAGGAATTGGAAATAACTTTGTGACATGAGTTGGCAATTTTTTGAGAAACGGAGACTGATTACAGATAAAGGAAATACTCTCTGATTGGTGAAGTCAGACAAAAGGTTTAACAACATATTTTATCACTGGCTCAACTTTTGACCATGCATATTAACTTGGTTTAGCTGTTTATTCTCACCAGTCACATTTCACCCCATTGAATGATTTAACTTCCCAAATGAACAGCTATTGCAGATTGATTTCGGAAAGACTGATATTTTTGTTTAAAAATAGTCATCAATTTGTTCATTATTATTGGACTGAATTTTAGGACTTATGTCCTAAACTTCCAATTAGTTGATAGAAACAAAGGGAGGCATTAGCTTGTTTAGGTAAGAACATAAATTTGTGAATGGAAATGGATCACTGGCCAAAACTACAGCAAATCAAGTTCAATGTCAGAAAGTGTGAGGTGACCTAATTGAGGTCTTTAAGTGATGAAGGAATTGCACAGGATGGATACTGTGAAATGAAATCCTCTAGAGGACAATCCAGATAAATGGGGCATTATTTTGTGAACCAGGAGTGATGTCCAAAAGTACTTTTGAATACACAGCACAATTTTCAACTCTCTCACTTAAATGGTTCAGAATATTAGTTAAACTGAAATTTACAAACCAAAGTCAACTTCTTTAATGTAATAGTTTTTAATAGTCTCATTCAACCCATCAACTCGGCTCAACCATTCAATAAGATAATGTCTGATCTGATAACCCTCAACTCCACTTTCCTGCCTTTTCCCCATAACCCTTAATGCCCTTAGTGTAAAAAATCTGTCTACCTCAGCCTTGACTATTCTTAATGGCCCAACGTTTACAGATCTTTGCAGTAACAAATTCTAGATTTACCACCCTCTGAGAGAATAAATCCTTCCTCGTCTGTCTTAAATGGGTGATCCCTTACTCTGAGATTATGATATCTGGTCCTATACTTTCCCGCAAGGGGACAACCTCTCAGCATCTAGCCTTTCAAGCCTCCTAAGATATTTACGTGTTTCAATAAAGTCTCCTCTCTTCGTCTAAACTCCCAATGAGTACAAGCCCAACATACTCAACCTTTCCTCATCAAAAAAAAATCTCTGCATACCTAGATCAGCTTAATGAACCTTCTCTGGATTGCCTCCAATGCCAGTAATTTTTTTGTTGGATAAAGGGACCAAAACTATTCATGGTATTCTAGGTATGGTCTAACTAGTGCCTTGTATATTTTTAGCAAGACTTCCCCAATTTTATACTCCATTCCCTTTGAAATAAAGTCTTTCCCCATTATCTACTAAATTTGATCACCATCAAGTCCCTTTGTGCTGCAGCTGTCTCTAGTCTTTCTCAATTTAAATAATATTCAGCTCTCCTACTCCTCCTGCCAAAGTGAAGAAGCTCACATTTTCCATCTGCCACCTGCCAATGTTTTGCCTACTCACCTTACTTGTCTATATTACTCTGTAGGCTCTGTATTGTCCATGCCAATTGCCTTTCCACCTATTTTTGTGTCATCTGCACAAATCATATATTCACTCTTCTCATCTAAATCATGAGTACATATTGTAAATAATTATGGTCCTGGCAGTAATGCCGAAGGCACTCCACTAATTACAGGTTGACGTCCTGAAAATGCCTCTATATTCCAACTTGCTGTCTTATATTAGTTAATCAATACTCTATCCATGCTAATATACTACTTCCAACATCATGGGCTCTTATCTTTTTGCAAAATTGAGTACAGCACTTGTAGATTGGAAGGTAGAATATTAGAATTTGGTGTTTGTGAAATATTGATGTTTATAAACTGGTAGGGGGGAAAGCAGTGTGTGGCCCCTTTAAAAAATGATGTGCTTTTTCTTGGCTTGGAGAAAAAAATTGTCTGTGGGCAGCTTGTGTGTTTTCAGCTACCCAGAGCATCTGAATTGTAACATTTGTGTCAAAGGCTGTTTAGTTAGCCGTCCAAGCCACAGTTTTGTTTTGTTATCAAGACAACAAGTTTGAATTTAGCCAATTAATTTAAACCAGGCACTTAGATACTAAAAACCAATTAAATTTAAATCTGATGGTTTTGACAACATAGGACCAATCCTATTGTAAGAAATTGATATGTCATCAAGGGTATAACAGACGTGGACAGTTGCAAAATTAGCAGAGAGTGAACTGCCATCTGATAAGAGATCAGCTCACTCAGCTCTCAAAGAAAGCATCAAGTAAATAAAGGTACAGTGACACTCTTAGTTAATATTCCTGACAAAAGAATTCAATGGAGAATGTGTTCCTGATAGAAGATCAATGGAGATGACATAGAACATTCAAGAAGACTGAATTCTAATTTTTAAATAAATTTTTGGTTTAAATAAGTGGGACTTGTATTAATTGGAACACAGTACCATTAGAATGTTAGATAACAAGGTGTAGAGCTGGATGAACACAGCAGGCCAAGCAGCATCAGAGGAGCAGGAAAGCTGACGTTGCGGGTCTAGACCCTTATTCAGAAATGGGGGAGGGGAAGGGGATTCTGAAATAAATAGGGAGAAAAGGGGAGGCGGATAGAAGATGGATAAAGGAGAAGATAGGTGGAGAGGAGAGAGACAGGTCAAGGAGGTGGGGTTGGAGCCAGTAATGGTGAGTTAGGGAGGGGATAGGTCGGTCCAGGGAGGACGGACTGGTCAAGGGGGCGGGATGAGGCTAGTAGGGAGGAGATGGGGGTGGGGTTTGAGGTGGGAGGAGTGGATAGGTGGGAGGACAGGTTAGGGAGGCAGGTACGAGCTGGGCTGGTTTTGGGATGCGGTCGGGGGAGGGGAGATTTTGAAGCTTGTGAAGTCCACATTGATACCATTGGGCTGCAGGGTTCCCAAGCGAAATATGAGATGCTGTTCCTGCAACCTTCGGGTGGTATCGTTGTGGCACTGCAGGAGGCCCAGGATGGACATGTCGTTCAAGGAGTGGGAGGGGGTGTTGAAATGGTTCACGACTGGGAGGTGCAGTTGTTTGTTGCAAACCGATCATAGGTGTTCCACAAAGTGGTCCCCAAGCCTCTGTTTGGTTTTCCAGATGTAGAGGAGGCCACAATGGGAACAGCGGATACAGTATACCACATTAGCAGATGTGCAGGTGAACATCTGTTTGATGTGGAAGGTCTTCTTAGGGCCTGGAATGGGCGTGAGGGGGGAGGTGTAGGGGCAGGTGTAGCACTTCCTGCGGTTGCATGGAAAAGTGCCGGGGGTGGTGGGGCTGGTGGGGAGTGTGGAGCGGACAAGGGAGTCACGGAGAGAGTGGTCCCTCCGGAAAGCAGATAAAGGTGGGGAGGGAAAAATGTCTTTGGTAGTGGGGTCGGATTGCAGATGGCGGAAGTGTCGGAGGACGATGCGTTGGATCCGAAGGTTGGTGGGGTGGTAAGTGAGGACGAGGGGGATTCTGTTTTGGTTGTTATTGTGGGGAGGAAGTGTGAGGGATGAGTTGCAGGAAATGCGAGAGACACAGTCGAGGGCGTTTTCGACCACTGTGGAGGAGAAGTTGCGGTCCTTGAAAAACGAGGACGTCCAAAACAGAATCCCCCTCGTCCTCACGTACCACCCCACCAACCTTCGGATCCAACACATCACCATCCGACACTTCCGCCATCTGCAATCCGACCCCACGACCAAAGACATTTTTCCCTCCCCACCTTTATCTGCTTTCCGGAGGGACCACTCTCTCCATGACTCCCTTGTCCGCTCCACACTCCCCACCAGCCCCACCACCCCCGGCACTTTTCCATGCAACCGCAGGAAATGCTACACCTACCCCTACACCTCCCCTCTCAGGCCCATCCCAGGCCCTAAGAAGACCTTCCACATCAAACAGATGTTCACCTGCACATCTGCTAATGTGGTATACTGTATCCGCTGTTCCCATTGTGGCCTCCTCTACATCGGGAAAACCAAACGGAGGCTTGGGGACCGCTTTGTGGAACACCTACGATTGGTTTGCAACAAACAACTGCACCTCCCAGTCACGAACCATTTCAACTCCCCCTCCCACTCCTTGAACGACATGTCCATCCTGGGCCTCCTGCAGTGCCACAACGATACCACCCGAAGGTTGCAGGAACAGCTTCTCATATTTCGCTTGGGAACCCTGCAGCCCAATGCTATCAATGTGGATTTCAAAAGCTTCAAAATCTCCCCTCCCCTGACCGCATCCCAAATCCAGCCCAGCTCGTACCTGCCTCCCTACCCTGTCCTCCCACCTATCCACTCCTCCCACCTCAAACCCCATCCCCATCTCCTCCCTACTTGCCTCATCCCCGCCTCCTTGACCTGTCAGTCTCCTCTACACCTGTCTTCTCCTTTATTCATCTTCTGTGCGCCTCCCCTCTCTCCCTATTTATTTCAGAATCCCCTTCCCTTCCCCTATTTCTGAAGAAGGGTCTAGACCTGAAATGTCAGCTTTCCTGCTCCTCTGATGTTACTTGGCCTGCTGTGTTCATCCAGCTCTACTCCTATTTCAGATTCTCCAGCATTGGCAGTTTCTACTATCTCTGTAACCATTAGAATGTTATTTTATTTGGGAATAGTCAGTAGGTAGAGAGGAATTGTTTGGTTTGTTAATTATTCACTTAATTTGTTCACTGCTCGATAAATAAATTGTTACTTGTTGATTATAGAGTGAGTGTCAGGAGTTTATTTTATTTAACCACTCTGAAATAACAGATTGGGAATGAGAGGCAGGTTATACCACTTTTCACACTTCTTTTAACAGATTATAGGATGGGGCAAGCTTCTCCGGGTGTTTCAGTTTAGTTATCAGAGGGGGGTCGACCTCCGTTTTATCAGTTTGGGGGCTCGGGTCCGGGATCTGCCTAGCTCAGGTCTAGGATCTGGCCAGTTTGAGTCCGGGATTTGGACATGTTGGGCCAGATTGGCTCAGGGATTTGAACAAATTTGAATGGATTTGGACAGATTTGAATGGATCTGAATGGATTTGGACGGATCTGAGCAGATTCGGACAGATCCACAGTACGAAAGGTCCCAGCAGATTTAAACAAATTTGTGGATTAGTGCCCTAGATCTTTATATAAAATGTAAGTGAGAGGTGAAAAATCTGTTTAATTTCGGTTGTTTGATGCTGGTTAAATCAACAATAATGGCTCTTAACATTGCTAAAAAGGTTTTGGGGGTCGAAGACGCTTCCCAAATTTGCCACGAAAATTTAGAAGGACAGAAAAAGGGGAATCTTTTAGAATCAGCAAACAGGCTAGAATTGTGTTTAAGAAGAAAATTGCAATTGTAAAGGAGATAGTCAAGCATTTATGTGTACCAGAAAAACAGTTAAGTGCAGTGGAGTTAGAAAAATTAAATTGCAAATTAGACAATTGAAGCTAGAAGGTAAAGAAAGGGAAAGAAGATCCAGGGCGGAAGAGAAAGAAAGGGAAAGAAGAGGCAGGGGGCAAAAGAAAAAGTAAAAGAGAGAGAAGAAAGGGAGTGAGAGAGAGAGTTTGAACTTTGGAAGTTGCAAATTAGACAGGATAGCCAACTTAAAATGATGGAAATGAAGGTAGAAGATAGGCTTAGTGAGGAGGAGAATTTTGATGAGCAAACCCATCGTAGACAAAGACCTGGTATATATTCTCCGGAAATTCCTGGATATATACAAATATCACAGAATTGTAAAATCCCTACAGTGTGGAAAAAGGTCCTTCAGCCCAACAAGTCCACTGCTACCCTCTGAAGAACACCTAACCAGACCCATTCCCCTACCCTTTTGCCCTGTAACTCCCCTAATCTACACATCCCTGAATGCTATAGGCAATTTAGCATGGCCAGTCCACCTAACCTGCACATCTTTGGACTGTGGGCGGAAATCAGAGCAGCCAGCAGAAACTCACACAGACAGGGGGAGAATGTACAAATTCCACACAGACAGTCGCCCAAGGCGGGAATCGAATCTGGGTCCCTGGTGCTGTGAGACAGCATTGCTAACTACTGAGCCACCATGCCGCAAAACATTACCAAAATTTGCTGAAAAAGACACAGAAGCCTTTTTCATTTCCTTTGACAAATTGGCCATACAGGTGAACTGGTCAGAAACTGTGTGCATAATGTTAACTCAGACCAAGTTGGTAGGCAAGGCTAGTGTTGTGTTTGCAGCACTATCAGAGGAGGTGTCAACAAAATATGAAGGAGTAAAACAGGCTATATTGAGTGCCAATGAATTGGTACCAGAATCATACAGACAACAGTTCAGAAATATAAGAAAGGAACCAGGTCAGACTTCTATTGAGTTTGAAAGAATTAAACAGAGCAACATCGATAGATGGGTGAGAGTACTAAAGATAGAAAAGCCATATGAGGATTGTAGAGATGTTATTCCGTTGGAGGCATTTAAAAACTCACTTGCAGAAATGATAAGAACTCATACTGAGGTACGGAAAGTTAAAACAGTGAGAAGAGCTGCAGAGATGGCGGATGAATACGCATTAGTGCATAAATTGAAATCTAGCTTCTGACAGCAATTTCATTCCGCGAGGGACAGCAATTGGGAAAGAGGAGGATCCTTCAATGAAAAACAAAAGGTAGATGACACTGGGAACAGTTTACCACATGTGAAAAAAAAATCCAAGAGGGTGGAAAAGAGGTGAAAGAACTCAGGTGTTTTCACTGAATAAGGTGGGAAACAAAGTCATAGTGCTGGGTGTTTATGAGAGGCACTAGGAAAAAGGATGTAGTAAAAGAATCTAAACCAATGGGATTAGTTGAGGTAGTGAAGGAAATTCCAATAGAAGTCGAGGAGCTCCAGCTTAGCCACGAGCTGTAAAGTAACAAAGTGCTTGATCTTTTCAAAGACTTTGTCTCTGTCGGTAAGGTTTATTCAGGTAGAACAGGGACAGTAGGTAAAGAAGTTAACAGATTTAGAGATACGGGAGCTGGTCAGTCTCAAATTGTAAGAGATGAAAATATTTGTACTCCTTCTGAAATGTTGCCTGAGAGTGGTAATCTGTGGAATAAATGTTCCCCTGTATAAGATAAGGCTAGAAAGTCCAAACAAGACTAGGGAAGTGATTGAAGGAGTAGCTATTCCAGGAACAGTTTGTTCTTGGAAACAACCTAGTAGGATCAAAGGTGGGAGTGATGCCCATGTAGCGGAGAGGCTGAAAGAAAACCAGAGAACCAAGGAGTTAAAAGGAAAATACCCTGGATTTTTTCCAAACTGTGTGGTGACAAAATCCCACAAACGTAAGCTAAAACAAGAATAGAAAGCAAAAGAGAAAGATGAAAGAGTTGAGGTGCAGTTTGCTGACACCCTATCTGATGAAATGGTAAAGGAAAAACCTAAGCAGGTAGAGGATCAGGCAGAGGTGTTTCGTTCTGAAAGATTAATAGACCTACAACAAAAAGATGCTACAATAAAGGATTTATATCATAAAGCCTACTCAGAAAAGGAATGAGAATGTATTCTAGAATGTAATTACCTTGAGGATAAAATCTTAAGTCAGAAATTGAGACATTGGCAAGTTAGTGCAGATGAGAAATGGGCGGAAGTTCACAAGATTATGTTGCTGGTCGAATTCAGATAGGTGGTATTGCGGTTGGCACACAAATTACTTGTGGGAGGTCATCTAGGAGTGAGGAAGACTCAGGCTAAGATATTTTCATTGGCCTGGATTACATAAAGATGTGATTGAATTTTGCCTTATATGTCAGTTAGTAGGAAAGCCACAGGAGTAATAAAACCAGAATCTTTGATGCCAATTCCCACATTTGAAGAACATTTTACGTGGATTATGATTAATGGTGTAGGTCCTCTCCCTAAAACCAAAAGTGGGAACCAATATTTGCTAACCATAATAGTCGTGTCTACCAGATTTCTGGAGGCAATTCCATTATGCAATTATGTCAAGGCAAAAAATGGATGTGGAGGATTTGCTTGCTTTCTTTACCTGTTATAGGCTATCCAGGGAGATTCAGTTAGACCAAGGGTCCAGTTTTACCGCCAAATTATTTAAGGAGGTTATGGATAGTTTAGGCATCCAACACTTTAAACCAAGTGCATACTGTTTTGAAAGGTGGCATCAGACCCTAAAGAAAATACCAAGGGCTTATTGCCAAGATTACCTAAATGTTTGGGATAAAGCTATTCCATTTATATTATTTGCTATTAGAGATGCTCCAAATGAATCAATTCAGTTTACTCCATTTGAATTGATATTCCGACATGAAGTAAGAGGGCCTTTACAACTATTTAAGGAATAGTTGATAGGTCTGAAATCAGAGATCTCACAGTTGGATTATGTATCTGAGGTGAGAGAGCGATTAAAAGAGTAGGTGAATTAGCTAGACAATATTTGAAGGTGGCACAGCACATAATGAAGCAAGAAGCCAATAAGAAATCTAACATTCGTACGTTTGTCCATGGGGAATAAAGTATTGGTGCTGTTACCAGTGGTAGGAGATCTCTTCAAATCAAAGTTCAGTGGTCACTATCAGGTTGAGAAGGAGTTAAGACAGGTGAATTATTTGGTAAAGATGCCAGGTATGTAAAAAATTTATCAGGTATGTCATGTGAACATGCTGAAACCTTACAAAGACAGGGAAAGGAAACTGGGGGAGTGAGGAATCAAATCCAGATTATGTGGATTTTGACGTGCCTCAAAATAAAATGAGGAAGCCCTTAAAGAATGGGATAGGGTAGTGAGCTATCTGTCCCAGGAATAGAGAATTGAAAGACTTGTTACAGTGTTATGAGGACATATGTAGAAATAGAATGGGGAGGACTAACACGATAGTACATGAAGTTGATGTGGGGAATGTTGTTCTGATAAAACAACACCCCTATAGGCTTACTCCTCTCAAAGCAGCGCAGATTCAGATGGAAGTGGAAGTGATACTGCAAGAAGACATCAAAGAACTGACTCAGAACGAGTGGAGTTTGCCGATCATGTTGGTTCCCAAACCTAATGGTACTCAACGATTCTGCATAGATTATCGGAAGGTCAATGCTGTGACCAAATCTGACTCATACCCAGTTCTGACTCATACCCAGTTCCAAGAAAGTTGCACTTACTTCGCTGTTACTGGCAAGTACCTTTGTTGGAGAGAGCAAAAGAAAATTTGGGGTGGCACAGTGGCTCAGTGGTTAGCACTGCTGCCTCACAGCGCCAAGGATCCAGGTTCAAATCCACCCTCAGGTGACTGTCTGTGAGGAGTTTGCACATTCTCCCTGTGTCTGTGTGGGTTTGCTCCAACAGTCCAAAGATGTGCATGCGAGGTGGATTGGCCATGCTAAATTGCCAAAAGTGTTCAGGGATATGTAGATTAGGTGGGTTATAGGGGAATGGTTCTGGGTTGGATGCTGTGACGGTCAGTGTGGACTTGTTGGGCTGAAGGGCCTGTTTACACACTGTAGGGATTCTAAGTCTCTGCTTTTGTAATCCCAAATGGGCTATATCAGTTAAAAATCATGGCCTTTGGAATGAAAAACGCACCAGCCACTTTTCAAAGACTTACGAACAGAGTCGTGGCAGGATTGACTAATTGTGCCATCTATATAGATAACTTAGTGATCTTTAGTCATTCCTGAAAAGATCACATGGAGCATTTTGAGAGATTCTTTGAGAGATTACAGAAGGCAAAGTTGGTCATAAACTTGGCAAAAACAGAATTTGTGAAGGTGGAAGAGGCGTTTTTAGGGCACATTGACATGGATGGAGGACAACGAGGAATGTGAAGACAAAGGCCATCATGGAATTTCCAAGACCATCCTCAAAGAAGGAAGTGCTATGATTTTTGGGATTGAGCAAATTCTACAGGAAATTTGTACCAAACTTTCGTAGTGTGTGACACCACTAACGGATTTGTGGAAAAAAGAACACAAAATTTTGGTGGACAAAAGAATGCCAGGAGGCATTTGAGAAATTAAAGCAGTGCTAACCACTGCACTCCTTTTAGCCATGCCAAATTTCTTGAAACCCTTTAAAATCGCCATCGATGCAAGCGATGTAAGGATTGGAACTGTGTTGTTAAAGGAGGATGATTTGGAATCGAAAGGCCAATCAGTTTTTTTCAAAAAAAAACTCAATATCCACCAGAAAAAAACTCACCCATTGAAAAAGAGTTATTGAGTTTGGTACAGGCTTTACAACATTTTAATGTCTATGTTGCAAACAATGTATCTGAGATTGTTATGTATACCAATCACAATCGTTTGATATTTTTGGAAAGATTTAAGGACAAGAACACCAGATTATTTCATTAGAGTCTTATGACACAAGCATTTAATTTACAGATTGTACATGTTGTGGATCGTGGAAATGATATTACAGATGCGTTATTGTGGGTTTAAAAGAAAAATGTATACACAAGATAGAATCGGTAGCGTTCAATGTTATATATATATATAGAATTAGTATGAAATGTGTAACTTTAGATTAATGAAATATGGATCTAGTAACATAATGGCATTAAGGTTTAGAAAAAACAAAGCCATCTTTTCAGAATGTTGGATAACAAAGTGTAGAGCTGGATGAACACAGCAGGCTAAGCAGCATCATAGGAGCAGGAAGGCTGACGTTTCGGGCCTAGACCCTTCTTCATTTTTTTTCTTAACAGAGGAGGTGTTGCCAAGTTGGGTAGAGTGCTTGTGGATTGGAAGGCAGGACATTAGAATTTGGTGCTTGTAAAAGATTGATGTTTATAAACCAATAGGGGGTATATCAGTGCATGGTCCCTTTAAAAGATGATGTGCTTTTTCTAGGCTTGGAGAAAATAAATTGTCTGTGGCCAACTTATGCGCTTGTAGGTACACAGAGCAACTGAATTGTAACATTTGCATCAAAGGCGGTATAGTGAGCAGTCATAGCCACAGTTTTGTTTTGTTAAGAAAACAGCAAGTTTGAATTTAGCTAATTAATTTAAATCAAGCACTCAGATACCAAATACTGAAGAAGGGTCTCAACCCGAAATGTCAACTTTCCCATTCCTCTGATGCTGCCTGGCCTGCTGTGTTCCTCCAGCTCTACACTTTGTTATCTCTAAGCTTAAATCTGATGGTTTTGACAACATAGGACCAACCGTATTGTAAGAAATTGATATGTCACCAAGAGTATAAAAGATGGGGCAATTGCAAAATTGGCAGAGAGCGACCTACCATCTGATAAGAGATTAGCTCTCTCAGCTCTTAGATAATCATCTAAGTAAAGGTATCATGGCACTCTTAGTTAATATTCCTGACAAAAGAATTCAATGGAGAAGGCATTCCTGAATGAGATCAATGGAGATGACACACAATGTTCCAGAAGACATAACCTGTCTGTAATTTTCACAGACTAAGTTATAAATTTTTTAAAATTTCAGTTTATAAATGTGGGACTTGCATTTATTGGAACAGCATACCTTTAGAATTTTGTTTTATTTGGGAATAGTTAATAATTAAAGGGGAATTGTTTGGTTTGTTAATAGTTCGCTTAATTTGTTCACCGTTAAAATTAGATAAATAAGTTGTTACTTTTTGATTAGAGAGTAACTGTCAGCAGTTTATTTCATTTAACCACTCCTTTATAACAGATTTGGTGTGAGAGGCAGGTTATAGCACTTTTCACACTTCTTTTAACAGATTATAGGGTGGGGCAAGCCTCTCTGGGTGTTTCAGTTTTAGTTATCAGAGGGGGATCGACCTCCACTTTATAACAATCTTATTACATGGCCTTATGTGCAGCACCTTATTGAATGCCTTTGGAAATCTAAATATGTTAGATTTACTGGTTCCCCTTTATCTATTCTGCTTGTTAACTCCATAAAGAAATCTCATAGATTTTTTGGTCATGATTTCCCCTTCATGAAGCCAAGTTGACTCTGCTTGATGATATTATGTATTTCTAAATGTTCTGCCATTACATCCTTTATAATAGACGCAAACATTTTCCCAATGACAGATGTTAAGCTAACTGGCCTTGTTCTTTTCTTAAATTCAGTCCATCAAAGGATATGAAAGAAAAGTAAGTTCATGGAGTTGAGGTACAGGTCAGTCAAGATCTGATTGAATGGCAAAATGGACTTGTATTACAGAAAGGTCTATTCCTGTTCCTATAGTAAAATGCGAATACAGGATGGAGGAAGACACAGCGTAAGTCTGGCCCCTGGGAAATGAAAGAGGTGGAACCTGGTCAAACTCCAAATTTCAATCTATAGCTGAGGTTACATTCCAAAATTGCCAATAAAGCAGTTTCCTGGTTAGCTGAACACCCAAGTTATATCACTGTACACTGGTCACAATACAAATCTGGAATTCCGTATGTGAGCTGCTCACATACGGAATTCCAGATTTGGATTGTGACTTTGTCCCTGCAGGTGTGAATGTACATGATGTTTTGAAGGGAGTACTCTTGACAAAGTGTCACAGGGTGTGCACCCAGGAAATTTGAGGGTAGAGGACCTATATCATTCTGGTGTGGCCACCATCAGTGGTAGAAGTGTTGCATTTGTTTCACAAAAAGCAGTAACATTAGTTTAATTAATAAGTTTAGTCAGAAATGTTTCTCCTAGTCCATTGTATTAGCAGATATGTACCTAAGGTAATTAGATGGAGTTACGATAAAGATCAGCTATGCTGTCAGAGTGATGAAACAGGCTCAAAAAGTTGAATAGTCTACTCTCATTTCTATGCTGCTGCAATACGACCATATTTGATTCTTACAAAAAAGGCTAAATAAGAGTATAATCTGTTTTATTATTCACTATAAATAGCAACAATGATAGTGTTAACACCCTGACAGACCTGTATTCGGGTCTCCTCTACATCGGGGAAACCAAGCGGAGGCTTGGAGACCACTTTGCAGAAAAATGTACCCGTTGTGGCCTCCTCTACGTTGGGGAAACCAAGCGGAGGCTTGGGGACCGCTTTGCAGAAAATGTACCCGTTGTGGCCTCCTCTACATTGGGGAAACCAAGCGGAGGCTTGGGGACCGCTTTGCAGAAAAACACCTATGCTCGGTTCGCAATAAACCACTGCACCTCCCAGTCGCGAACCATTTCAACTCCCCCTCCCATTCCTCAGATGACATGTCCATCCTGGGCCTCCTGCAGTGCCACAATGAGGCCACCCGAAGGTTGCAGGAACAGCAACTCATTTTCCGCTTGGGAACACTGCAGCCCAATGGTATCAATGTGGATTTCACAAGCTTCAAAATCTCCCCTCCCCCTACCGCATCCCAAAACCAGCCCAGCTCGTCCCCGCCTCCCTAACCTGTTCTTCCTCCCAACTATCCCCTACTCCCACCTCAAGCCGCACCCCCATTTCCTACCTACTAACCTCATCCCGCCCCCTTGACTTGTCCATCCTCCCTGGACTGACCTATCTCCTCCCTACCTCCCCACCTACACTCACCTTTACTGGCTCCATCCCCGCCTCTTTGACCTGTCTGTTTCCTCTCACCTATCTTCTCCTCTATCCATCTTCTATCCGCCTCCCCACTCTCCCTATTTATTTCAGAACCCCTTTCCCCTCCCCCATTTCTGATGAAGGGTCTAGGCCCGAAACGTCAGCCTTCCTGTTCCTATGATGCTGCTTGGCCTGCTGTGTTCATCCAGCTCTACACCTTGTTATCTCAGATTTTCCAGCATCTGCAGTTCCTACTATCTCAGACCTGTAATTTAGTTTTGATTTCAAGCCAACACAGCAGCTGGGGGAAAGTGTGCATTGACATGACAGATATAATGTTATATTATATTACACAGAAATGATGTGTACCTTGTAGGGCTTTAGACCATAGGAAAATGCCTCCCACATCATCACACCAAAACTCCAGACATCACTTTTGCTGGAAAACTTGAAGAAGTTGATGGATTCTGGTGCATACCACTTTATTGGCCATTTGCCTGTACTTTTAGCCTAAAATGAATTTAAAAGAAAAAAAAAATGATTTTATAGTAATTAAGTGTCCTTGAGAAAATCAGAATGTAGTGTCATACAATTTACTAATTTTTCTGTGTTGCACTTTGGTATTAAGATTGATCACAGTGCTAATTGCTTTGAATGTGTCTACTTAACGCTGCTGTTGCTTAACCTGAGAAAAAGAGAGGACAGCAATGAATGCTTGCAGACTGGGCTGATCAGAAGCATGGAATAAAATAATCATTAGCTATTAATAGTCATGTTGGTCTTCTCGGTATTCTTGAACAGGACATATTGCAATCTGAATTGGTTTGAACACAAAATCATCAAAGGATTCATAAGGCAAAGTAGGTCCTGAACTACGACAATGGCTGAAGCTATTGTCAAAGGAACAGGTTCCAAAGTGACTTTTGTAGGTTGGGAGGAATTTTTGAAGACTGCACAAGAATGTTAAGATTGAGCCAGTTGAAAGTTTGTCACTAAAGTTGGAGTTGTGAGGGAGTGGGTCTCGTGATGGAGGAAGAATGCAAAAGAGATCAAGCTGGATTACATACTCTTAGATGTAGGTCTTGAGCAAATTGAAAAGTTACAGTGAGACATCATTGGTGGGATTGAAATCATGAACTCAAAGCATTCAAATGTGCGTATGTATATATGCCACATATATACAGGCATTACATATTTTTAAAAAGAACTAATCCATTACTGAAGTGAAAAACACCTCTGTTTTCAAGATACGAATGCTACCTTTGACAATTATTGAATGATTGTGCCACAATCGGCTGTAGATTTCATATTATATGACAGAAGATATCTGAAGTTAAAAACCAGAGAAATTAGGAAGCAATGATACTTCAGAATGGTTGAAATCAGAAAAGAATATGTGCACAACTTACTTTGTAGTAATTCTCCTCAGAGTTTATGGCTTTCGACAGGCCAAAATCACTGATTTTAGCGTAATGCTGAGTTACAAGAAGAACATTCCTTGCAGCCAAATCCCTGTGAACATAATTTTTCTCTTCCAAGTACTTCATACCCATGGACACTTGATGTACTAATTCAACTATATTGTTTATAGTAACATCTCTGAAAATTTAAAACATTATTAAAATGTTATTACAGGAGAAGCTAAACAAAATAGCTTCATCATCAATTAACTACATACATTTCAAGGAATCCAGTTTTTCCTGCTTGTGAACGTCACATACTAATTGCTTTTACTAGTTTCTTAATATTTTCTTGTTTTTCTGCTCACCAGCAAGGTCATGAGGGATTTAGAGTGGAATGTGGTACTGGAGAAGGCACAAGCAACAGAATTTTTTTCATAGGTGAGATTTTGAGGTTAGTCAAGAGAGCTTCATAATATTTGAGCAAGGGAAGCACAAGAACAGGGATGAGGCTGAGGTAGGAGCTGAGGTGAGCTTGTTACGAAAGTAGAAGTGGGCTCAGTGTATGAACTAAAAAGGTGTAGAGCTGGATGAACACAGCAGGCCAAGCAGCATCAGAGGAGCAGGAAGGCTGACGTTTCGGGCCTCGACCCTTCTTCAGAAAAAGGGTCTTCTGAAGATGGGTCTGGGCCCGAAACGTC
>NC_063334.1:48426266-48493452 GCF_021869965.1 Rhincodon typus
CTCCAGCATCGGCAGTTCCTATGATCTCAGTTGCAAATGTTTCAGCTTTATCTTTTACACAGATGTCCCATAACTGGACTCTCCTATCATCGGGAATGAGGTTACTTGTAGAGCCTGCTCCTCCAGTGACATGTTTAATTATCCGCATCATTTGTGACAGGACTGCAGAGGTTAGATCTAATCCATCTGTTGGGGAATCAAATAGACCTCTCTCAACACGTGGGCCAAAGGGCCCGTACTATACTGTACTGTTCCTATGTTCTATGTTCAATTGTTACTTATAGCATTTGGCACAAAAGTAGTCCTGTTTTGTAGTCTCACCAGGTTGACACGTCATTTTTAGCTTTGCTTGGTGTAGCTATTGGCATGCCCTCTTGCACTTTTTGTTGAACTAGGGTTGATCTGCTTCCTTGATTGTAATGGTAGTGTGAGAGGTTTGTTGGTCCTTAGGTTGCACATTGACTGATGATAATGGCCTTGAATTGCTAGATCTTATCGAAGTCTATCCAATTTAGCACAGTGATGGTGCCATACAACATGATGGATGATTTTCTTAATGTGAAGAGGGGAATCTGTCTCCACAAGTAATGCATGGTGGTCACTCTTACAGATGAATCCACGGTAGTAGATTTGTGCGGTTAGGGTCAAGTATGTTTTTCTCTGTTTCTGGTTTCCTTACCATCTGCTGCAGTCTCAGTCTAGTAGCAATGTCCATTATGACTCGAACAACTCAATCAGCAATGGTGCTGCTGAGCCATTCTTGGTGGCAGAAGCGAAGACTTACTCAGTATACATTCTGCACTCTTGACACCTGGCATGCTTCCTCTAAGTGGTGTTCAACATTAAGGAGTACAGATTCATCAGATGAGGCGAGAGGAGGAGTGTGCAGGA
Source organism: Rhincodon typus (assembly GCF_021869965.1). NCBI lineage: Eukaryota > Metazoa > Chordata > Chondrichthyes > Orectolobiformes > Rhincodontidae > Rhincodon > Rhincodon typus. The sequence continues at coordinate 48,427,158 of NC_063334.1, forward strand.
CATGGCAACTAGTAGGCAGTTTCCTTGTCCATGTTGGACCTTATGCCGTGAGACTTCATACTTTAAAGGATCCAGAGTCAACGTTGAGGATTCTCAGGACAATGTCCTTCCTGATCGTATACCACAGGACCACTACCTCTGTGGAGTATGTCTTGCTGTTGGGATAGGACATACACAGGGATGTGATGATGTTGTCTGGGGCATTGTGTGTAACACATGATACTGTGAATATGATTAGGTTGCTGCTTGACTCGTCTGTGAGATAACTCTCCCAATTTTGGCACTAGCCCACAAATGTTAGTAGGTTGAGGGGTGAAAGGCCTGAGTTTGCCATTGTTGTTTCCAGTGCCTTTGTTGATGCTGAGTGGTCTGGTCAGTCTGCTTTCATTCATTGCTTGAGAACCATTCCTTGGTTGATACAACTGAATGGCTTGCTAGGCCATTTCAAGGAGCAGCTAAAAATTTCCAAGATAGTAAGAACTGCTGATGCTGGATTTCTGAAGAAGGGTCCCGACCCAAAACATCAGCTTTCCAGCTCCTCTGATGCTGCCTGGCCTGCTATGTTCCTCCAGCTCCACACTGTGTTATCTAAGAATATCAAAGGTTTTTTTTTACAATAATCAACAATGGTCAGTCATCCTAGCTCCAAGACATCTCTACAGGAGTTCCTCAAGTCCTACAGCTGCTTCGTCAATGACCTTCCTTCCATCACAAGGTCACAATGTTCAATGATGCTTGCATGATACACTGCACCATTCTCAACTCCTCAGATATTGAAGCAGTCCACACCCTATTGCAACAACGCCTGATAATATCCAGGTTTGTGCTGACAAGTGACATTTGGAGGGTGGCAGAGAGATTTCGCTGAGGAGCAATCTGGGGGGTCGGCTCAGTTACCACAACTGAATAGCAGAGTGAGGAAGAACCCGGTAATAAGGATCGGTGAGCCCCAAACATTACATTACTGTAATGCTTCCATCCTTCCTTCCCTCTCTAACCAAAAAAAAGGAGAGAGCAATTGAGAGAGGCTGTTAGGAAGCTTGATGTAGCCTAGTAGGTATTTAGTCTATTTGTAAAGAATGCATTGTAATTTAAGAAGACAGGCAGTGCTACTGATTGACATAAGTGCGGGCTTAGATGAATACTGGGCTGCAGTGAGTAAGGCGAGCAAGGTAAATGTAGAGTAAGATTGTTTTATCTTTTGTAGTGTAAAGGGGAGAGATTGCAGTTAGGGCAGCGGTGTGCTCCTCCTGCCAGATATGGGAGGTCTGGGAACAGTCTAGTATCCGTGATGACTATGTCTGCAGGAAGTGTGACCAGTTGCAGCTCTTCACAGATTGCGTCATTCGGTTGGAGCGGCAGTTGGGTACACTGAGGAGCACACAGGGGACATACAGTGTGACACATACCAGTGGTGTGACCATGACCCCATGACAGGTTCAGTCAGCTAGATAGGTGACAGTCAGAAGAGACAGGCAGGAGTCACCTGTGGCCATTACCCTCTCTAACAGGTATACCATTTTGGATACTGTTGGGGGAATAGCCTCTCAGAGGAGTACAACAGCAGCAGCCAGGCCTGTAGAGCAGGGTCATGCAAAATCCAAGTGAGTGACAGTGGTAGGAGACTTGCTAGTTAGGTGCATAGACAAGTGTTTCTGTGGCCACGTTCGAGACTCTAGGATGGTGCGTTACCTTTCTAGTGCCATGTTAAAGGATGTCTCTGAGCAGTTGCATGAAATTATTGAGGGGGAAGGTGAGCAGCCAGAAGGCGTTGTGTACCTTGGTACCAACGACATAGGTAGAAAGAGGTATGAGGTCCAGCAGAGTGTGTACAAGGAGTTAGGAAACAGGCTGAAAAGCAGGACCTTGAAGGAGTATTTCTGAGGTACTACCAGTGACACCTGCTCGTGAGGCAAAGAATAGAAAGATAGACAGATGAACATACGGTTAAGAAATTGATGCCGGGGGCAGGGTTTCAAGTTCTTGGATTATTGGGACCTCTTCTGAGACAGGGGTGACCTGTACAAGAGGGACAGGTTGCACCAAAACTGGAGGGGAACCATCATCCTCACAGGGAGGTCTGCTAGTGCTACTCAAGAAGGTTTAAAATGGAGTTGCAGGGGGCTGGGAACCAGAGCAGCAGGTCAGCAAATGGAGGGATTGAGGGGAAGATAGATGTTAGGACCAGTAAGTCAGAAAGGAAGGACAGGCAGAGACAGATAAATGAACACAATGGTACTAATGGGCTGAAGTGTGTTTATTTCAATGCAAGCAGTATTATAGGTAAGGCAGATGAGCTTAGAGCCTGAATCAGTACATGGTACTATGATGTTGTCGCCATTGCAGAGACTTGGCTGAGAGAAGGACAGGACTGGCTGCTCAATGTTCCAGGGTTTCGTTGTTTCAGATAAGATAGAGAGGAATGTGAAAGAGGTTGAGGAGTTGCATTACTAATCAGGGAGAATGTTACATCTGCACTCAGAGAGGACATACCGGACATCTCATCCCCTGAGGCAATATGGGTACAGCTCAAACATAAGATGGGTGCAATCACTCTGATAGGATTATACTATAGGCCACCCAACAGCCACCGAGTCATTGAGGAACCAATATGTAGGCAGTTTATGGAAAGATGCAATGACAGCAGGGTTGTTATAGTGTTACACTTTAACTTGATCAAAATTGACTGGGACTGCCTTAGAACAGGAGGCTTAGGACAGAATTTGTTAAGTGCATCCAAGAGGGTTTCTTCAAACAGTCTGTGGATAGTCCAACTAGAGGAGGGGCCATACTAAACTTGTATTGGCTAATGAGCCTGGTCAGGTGACTGACCTTTCAGTGGGAGAGCACTTTGGAATCAGTGATCGCAACTCCTTAAGTTTTAAGATAGCTATAAATAAGGATAGGTCAGGACCTTGTGGGATAGTACTAAATTGGGTGAGGGTAAATTATGTCAGTATTAGGCAGAAGCTAGGGAGTGTTAATTGGGAGGAGCTGTTATCGGGCAAGTCCACATTTGACGTGTAGGAGTTGTTTAAAGACCTGCTGATCAGAGTTCGGGACTGGCATGTCACAGTAAGGAGGAAGAATAAGGATGGCAAGGTAAGGGACCCTTGGATAACGAGGGAGGTTGTGAATTTAGTCAAAAGGAAGAAAGAAGCACATATATTGTTTCGGAAGCTAAAATCAGACGGGGCCCTGAGGAATATAAAGAAAGAAGGAAAAAAACTCAAGCAGTGAATTAGGAGAGGAAGAAGGAAGCATAAAATGACCTTGGTAAGTCGGGTTAAAGAGAATCCCAAGGCATTCTATACATATGTTAAAAATAAAGGCATAACTAGAGAGAAGGTAGGACCACTCAGGATAAAGGAGGGAACCTGTGCTGGAAGGCAGAGAATGTTGGTGAAATCCTAAATGAGTACTCTGTGTTGGTATTCACTGAGAAGGAGATGGAGGATATTGAGATTTTTGAGGCGTATGCTAATGTGCTAGGGCATTTTGAAATTAAAAAAAAGTGATGTTGGGCCTCTTGAACAGCATTAAGATGGATAAGGCCCCCAGGGCCTGATGGTATCTACGACAAGTTATTGAGAGAGGCAAGAGAGGAGATTGCTGGGCCCTTGCGTCCTCACTAGCCACTGCAGAGGTCCCAGAGGACTGGCAGGTAGCTAATGTTGTTCCTCTGTTCAAGAAGAGAAATAGGATAATCTAGGAAACTATAGACTGGTCAGTCTCACATCAGTGGTTGGGAAGCTATTGGAGAGAATTCTTAGGGATATGATTTACGCACATTTGGAAAAGCATGCCTAAATTAGGGACAGACAGTATGTGGAGGCTTTGAAGAAGGTGCAGAAGAGGTTTACCAGGATGCTGCCTGGATTAGAGGATATGAGCTATAAGGACAGGCTAGAAAAAACTTGGGCTGTTTTCTCTGGAGCAGTGAAGGCTGAGGGGAGACCTAATAGAAGTCTATAAAATTATGAGCTCCATAGATAGGGTTGATGGTCAGAATCTTTTTCCCAGAGTTGAAATGTCTAACACAAGGGGGCCATGCATTTAAGGTGAGGGGGGAAAGTTCAAAGAAGATGTGAAGGGCAAGGTTTTTACACAGAGAGTGGTAGGAATTTGGAATGTGCTGTGAGGCATGGCAGTGGAGGCAGATACGACAGAGGCATTTAAGGGACCTTTAGAAAAGCACATGAGTGCAAGGAATGGAAGGATTTGGGTCAAGGGCAGGCAGAAGGGATTAGTTTAATTTAGCATCATGTTCGACACAACATTGTGGGGAGAAAGGCTTGTTTCTGTGTTGTACAGTTCTACGTTCTAAGTAAAATTTGTGCCACACAAGTGCCAAGCAATGATCATCATTAACAAGATAGAATCTAACCACTACCCTTTGATATTCAATGGCATTATGATCACTGAATACCGCACTACCAACTGAGGGTTACGATTGACTAGAAACTGAATTGCACTAGCCATATAAATATTGTAGCTACATGAGGTCATTGGCTAGGAATTCTACAGTGAGTAACCCATCTCCTAGCTCCCCAAAAGCTGTCCACCATTTATAAGGGATAACAAGATGTAGAGTTGGATGAACACAGCAGGCCAAGCAGCATCAGAGAGGAGCAGGAAGGCTGATGTTTCGGGCCTAGACCCTTCTTCAGAAAATGCGAAGCCTCTTCTAAGGATGCCTCTTCCTACTCCTCTGATACTGCTTGGCCTGCTGTGTTCATCCAACTCTACACCTTGTTATCTCAGATTCTCCAGCATCTGCAGTTCCTACTATCTCTAAAACACCATTTATAAGGCACAAGTCAGGCGTGTTATGGAATACTCTCAAATTGCCTTGCTGAGTGCAGCTCCAACAACACTCCTGAACATTGACATCACCTATTGATTGGCACTACAACCACAAACATTCACTCCCTCTACTGCCTATGCTCAGTAGTAGCCTTTTTTCTATCTGCTAGATGCACCGCAGAAATTCACCAAGGCTACTTAAACTGCACCTTCCAAACCAATGACTGCTAGCATCTATAAGGACTAGGGCAGCAGTCACATGGTAACATCACCACTTGCAAGTTCTCCTCCAAGCCACTCACTATCCTGACTATTAAATATATTGCTGAATCAAAATCTAGGAACACCTACCCTAATAACATTGTTGGTCTACCTACACCATATGAACTGAAGTTCACCACCACTTTCTGAAGTGCAACCAGAGATGGGCAATTAATGCCAGCCCAGCCATCATGCCCACATTCTACAAATGAATTTTAAAAAAAGAATATGGTTCATTAGATCTCAGTATCTATGTACAGATTATAATAGCTGTAAGGAATATTAGCTATTACAAACTTGAGGCAGGTAAAACTCTTGTTCCTCCATCAGGAGACAGTACCAGAATCCATCTAGCTCAAATTGAACTGCCCTGTGCTTCGTTCAATAGCCGTGTTATAAAACAGAGCAGGCAGAACTTCATTTCAGCTCAGAAATTAACCCTCTTATATTCCTTATTCAACATTAGGTTCAAACATTTTCTGTTTAGTTTACACATTATACAACATTGTAAACACTATGTTATATTTACAACTGCCCCTTATCCACATCCCCAGGGCTCTGACTTCACAAGTACAAGTGGTGTGGAGGTCACACAATTCTTCCAGAACATCTTGATTTTTGGACTTGCAAGATTGACTAATCTGCCACCTAAGGATTGTTGACCATGATTCTGATTTTTATCTTGAGTGGTGTATGAACCATTACTATTCTGATGTTCCTCATTGCATTTGTCCCAATAAATGGTTAATGGACAACAGTTGCATAGTGAGAGAAGGTTCCTGTAGTTCTTCCATTCAATCCTTCCACTGCACAGATTATGTACAATTGTTGCTGAACTTCCAACCCTTGCATAACCATACCGTCCTGTTGAAGACTCAGTGCTCTTGGTCCTGGTGTGTTAATCATTATCCATGGTGAAATTTCCTGTAGTGAGTAGCCCAATGCTATAGAAAAAGCTGCTCCTTGCAAGAAGTATTTTTATAGTCTTTTGGACTCAACTGTGCAATCTCTGTCTTTGGTAGGATGACGAGTTGATCTTCAATTGTTTCCCTAGCAGTAATTCTGATAGCAACAAGCTATATTGGAATGGGGTGGATGTGTAATTTAACAAAACTGTATAAAGTTCTTTTTTTAATAAAAGGTAAAGAGCTTTGATCATCTGTATCACACTCAGCCTATCTCAGTGAGCTGGTTACACATTTAAATCCAGAAAATCTGAAACACTCATTAATGAACTATGGTCCATTGTCAGATATAGCTACACTGGAATCTCATGTGGAATGAACATTTCGTGTAAAACCCTGAAAAATGTGTCCATGGGGTTTTGTTTTCTTTCAATCAACAATGAAAAGAAGTTAAGAACAATAAGGCAAGACCATCAAACAAAATGGATTTCCACTTATTCCCATAATTTGGTGGAATGGTAAGCAATGGCTCTCTGCATTCAAGCCTACAAATAACACACGCTTTACAGTCAGCTATGAGATTGCCAATCTTTTTTGAGATGTCTGGCCACCATGCTGATACCTGAGCCCTAGCTTTACATTCGATATTGCCCAAATGTTCCTGGTGTAATTTGTTTGGGATGTGATCTCTGAGTGAAGCTGAGATGATCAGTGCGTCATCAAGTACCAACAAGTTATGAAATGATTCATGTTCGCCAGTGAATTCTAAATCAGATGTTGTATGATTGTCAACAGTCACTCAGAAAAAGGTAGCTGTTGTTTTTTGCAGCTTCCCCTACACCTATTTGGTTTTGTAGGCAAACCTCAAAAGATGGAAACAAAACCTTTATGTTCTTGAAGGCATTTGTATCAGTTCTTTATCAAATAACAGGGAGACCAAACATTTATGGTGCACATCTATTGGGACTTTCTGGACCTCTGTGCATGTCAGAATATTTTTAATCTTTTGGAAGGCAACTTCCTGATGTGAATGATGACACTGTCATCATCTTTTCAGTAGTTGGTTCAAGATTTCAGTCGTTGTCAAAGGGTGAGGCAAAGATTTTGCCAATTGCCCATTGGTGCACTGGTAGCAATTTTCTAAGAATCCTTAACTTCTGGAAAAGTATCAGAGGATTTGGAAGCTGCCAATGTGACACATTTATTCCAAGAGAGAAGGAGACAAAAGCAGGCAACTATAAATTACTTAACATAATATCTATCATTGGGAAAAAGCTGGAGTCTATTATGTTCAGTTCTTACGTTTCAGTGAGAAACCATCTTGTTAAAACCAAAGACACAAAATATGATTTCCCAAGACAGGTTTCAGTCTGGGATCTGATTTGATCAGTAATAGCATCAAATGGGATCATAACTATGCCTAAAAATCTTTACAAGTCCTGAACTAATTTTGTAAACACTTTAGCAGCCTTCATGTTCTGTGGACCCAGCATTACACCATTTGTGTCAATAATTGTGTAAAGGTGTAGGTGCCACATTAAAGGAAAGATGAAAATGCATTGGATAGAGTGCAGAAGTGATTTACCAGAATGGCTCCAAGTATGAGAAATTTCAGGTATGGGCAAGATTGAAGAATTTGGGTCTGTTCTTCCTGGATAGAAGGCTGAGAGAAAATCTGATTGAGGTTTTTAAAATCATGAGCAGCCTGGACTCAGTCGATAGGGTGAAGCTATTTCTGATTGTAAAAGAAACAAGAACAAGAGGGCATAGATTTAAAGTGATGTACAAATGAAGCAAGGTGATGTGAGAAAAAATGTTTTCACAAACCAGGTTATGTTATGGAATACACTGTCTGGAAATGTGGTTTCAATTGAGGCATTTAAGAAGACACTGGATGTTTCATTTTTGGATAGTAATGGTGTGCAGGGATATGGGGAAACTGCAGGAGGTTGGCATTAGATTATAGAGACGGACTAGATAATAGTGCCATTGCAGGCCCAATGGGATGAGTGGTCTTCTTCTGCACCTTAATAATTTTGTATTTCTGCAATGAGTCCCAAGAAGCAGCTTTATGCCATCTTCACCATGGCATGTGTCCCTAGAATTAAAAGGATTCTTTGGAGAATTCACACTTCTGATGTGAGTAAGTTCTGTGATCATCTCTCCATGTATCATTATGCCTTTAAACCTTATATTATAAATGGAAAGATTCCTGGGCCTGGACAACCTCAAATCTGTTGAAACAATATCTCCTAAATAGAATGATATAAGTAGCCAGCAGTCTTGTTTGGTCATCTAATGGACCTGCCAGAATTCACTATTGACAAATTTGATAAAAGTTCTATTTTTAGACAATTTAGTTAAAGTCTCCTCGATAGTACACATGGTTTGTACTTCCTAGTTATGGCTTTGTTCAAGTATGATAAGTAAACACAAACTCTGTTGACCTTTTGCGTTTAGATACAGAAACCATGCCCAAGCACCACCTGATTGGTTCAGTCATCCTGGAAGTTATGCCTATTTGTTTATTTCCTGAAGTTGCTTCAGAATTTGAGGGATGTGGAATTTTCCTTCGGTGTAGAAATATGACATTTAGTGTCATTCCATAATGTGATGCTGTATTCAGTATTGAGTTTGCCTAATCTTGTGAACAATTAAGGGTTATCTCTCTCAAAGAAATGCTTATTCCTTTGCTGATGTGGTTTGAGATTTTGACAAAGATTGAGGGCACAACACACTTTCTTGCTCAAAAGTGAAGTTTGCTATTCTGAATGACATATTCCTTGTCTACTGGTTGACATTGTTTATGTTGTAGTGTTGCTAGCAGCATCACTGACTTTGGGAGTTCTACATGCACCGACAACCTCACAGCTGTAGGCCGTGACTTCTATTTCTGTAGTCATGGTACAGTTAGATAGGATAGTGACATTTGCTCCTGTATCAAGAATAAATTGAATAAGTTGTTCATTGACATAAACAATTTCAGTCATAACCAGTTATGATGGATTTCTCCAAGGAATTCCTTAAGTAACCCCTCAAATGGAGGTGTATATTCAAATGCTGATATGCCTTCTAATGGAGATAGGTGACACACCATGTAGAGTTCTTTATGTATGTATCCACTGGTACTTCCACTATTTCTTTCCACAGAGGTTGTATACTTCTGTTATGACTACAGACTGCCTTTGCCTTGAAAGATTCTTTCTTCTGCAGTATTTACGTTGATTCTTCATATCTAATGTTTAGCTTTTCGTGATGCTTATGTTTCATAAGGTAGAAACATAAGGTATGTTTATACCCTATGAAGCAAATGGACTCTGTTGTTCTTCTGTGATAAAGTTGTTTTTCCCATCTCAGTATCTGTCATTTTTCCTGGACTCTTCTTTCAAGAATATTTGGACAGCTTTTTCCAAAGTTACATCCTCCTTGGACTCTAAAATATCTGATAATGACTGATCAAATATTCTGACAACAGTACTGTCTCTTATGAATTCAAATTGCAAAGCTCCATATTCTCAGGTTTCAATGAATCTATAGGGATTATTAATAAATTGCATACAGATTCTCCTGGAAGGTTAATGCTTCTATTATATCGTGGCCATGCAAGAATTATATTTGCTCTTCAGGTCAAGTCAAAAGCTTTTACGATATCAAAAGTGTTTGCATCTTCTGTTTGCTCTCAATTTATAGACTCATCGGTTATTGGATCTACTCCATATATAAGCATATTAACTGTTTCTGATTTGATACTCATTTTTGAAGAAATTCACTATCTTAAGAATTGTTTTCTGCATGAAGTTTGATGTTTTGTTCTGTTGAGGCCATCTCTGATATTGAATCTGGTGGGAAGTATTTTTCTTTAATGTAATGACTAAACTTATTACAGTGAAAATATTTTAGTCTCCATAATTAACATTTTATTTCAGTCTAATGTGCCATAATCTTGCCCAGTTTTAAACTTTATAGTTCAAAATGATTGAAAATCATAAATAAAGATAAAGCACTGAACATAGCAGCCGACCATCATCTAATCTGAAAAATTGACTATATTAGCTTCTGTGGAGACCGAAACCACAGTCTTTTCAACATTTTCTATTTTCAGTGTTGATGTTATGATTTGACTCCTCAATGTCCGAGCCTTGAAATGGACACTTTTACATGCATGAGTTCGGATCACATTGAAAGTTTATATGCTGCGTAACTGAATAATAACAGGAGGAACATAGCAATGCTCTAGTTGTAATGTTTCTTATCCTGATAAATTGTCTCTTGCAATACAAAGAAAACTGCATTAAAGAGCATTTTAGCAAATTATTGACAACTGACTACATTGCATTTTATACCTTTCTAGATCTATAACAAAATTTAGACCTTTATTGCAGGAACAGTGTAATAAAATAGAAACCTGAATGGGATTTGTTGCTCCACAATATTGCTTGTGACTATCGTAACCTGGAATTTACCATTTCTATACATGCCAGCTACCAGTAATTAAATTCTCAGGCACTTGAACATTTCTAAAATGTACGAGACCAAGGTAAGTCAGTGTAAGAGCAAATAATCAAGGCCAAATGATTAGGCTTTATTAATTCATAGCTTACGGGAATGCGTTTGCATGCTTTAATTTCTGCATATTCTTCATGGTTAGTTGTGAGTACAGACAGAGAGAAACCTTGAAGGATTTATTAGTAATAAAACCAAACATTAGTTGAGATCATGCAAAAAATGTGTTAGGGTTCAATAGCCTAGCAAATCTTTTGAAAATTGTGAAATAGTTAAATGAGTCGAGCACCTTTTTGGAACCAGACTTTGGAAATGATGAGGATTTGATCCTTGAGAATATTCCACCTTTGCCCTCTTGCTGGAACCACAATTTCAAAGAGGAAAGTTTAATTTTTATTCAAAGTATTATAGTTAAGATTTCCTTTTTTCTTAAATATGTAATAGATTCTTCAAAGAAAGACTTTAACATAATTTCCATTGGACTTCAGGTCAATATTGCAGCTTTTGACCATTCCAAAAAAATGATCTACCATAATTCTCTAAATAGAAGCAAAACTGATAGTAAAATGTCAATAATGCCAAAAATTAGAGCTATACCACAGTAAAATATCATACAGGAGAGAAATCCAAACTGGCTAGTGATGCCAGGAAATTTCAGGAGTGGACATCACTTTGGCCCTCTACTATTTTTGGATTGGAAACACTGATAAACATGGTTGACAGCAGTCTCTTCCCTTAATAAGGATGTAATAAGTAGGCAATATAGAACTTGTGAGCAAATGAAGTGGCATCTATAGATAACATGTGGTCAACCAATGCATCAATGTAGTATTCCATGATGTCCCTGGAATAGCAAAATCATTATGCTGTTTATGGACACAACTACTTTCATTTAAAAACAAAGGTGTGCTCATTTTATTTCTTTCACTTCCTGTTTTTATTTCTCAACAACACAGCAATTTGACTACATATTGAGGAAAATAATTAAGAAATGCTAAAGGTAACTAAGTATCCTGGTCCACAGTTGTTGCAACCTCAATTATACGATCATACAATTGTTACTTCCATTAAGTTTCACTTACAATTAAAGGGAAATTGTCTAATCTGGAGGAGGTTTAGGACAGAATTAGTTTTTGAGATGGTCCAAACCTGTTACATTAGATATCTCAACATATTTGCATTGCAGAAAGCACATCTGCTACAGAATGGTTGCTTCCAACAGGCCTCACATTTTATGTTCCAATCATTATTGTCTAAAAATAGAGGCATTAGTAGCAAACATCATTACATCACTATATTAACAACTGTTCAATTGCTTATTTATACTTAGAGATCTGTTCAACATACACGTAAGTCTTTATATCTGCAACTTCCAGGAGAAAATAATGTTTTTAGATATACTATAGAAAATATTCAAGTTAATAATTATCCCTCTATAGGTGCTTCTGCTCATTAATATTTACTTGTGTTATCAACTGTACCCATCTTGGACTAGGTTTAGGAATTCAAACTAAAGTGACTACCATGTTGAACAGCATATGACTTCATTTACAGTTCCACAGCTTTGGTTTTAAAGGAACAGGAGTACTCTTATACAAGAACAATGTCTAAGTGTAAAGAACAGACAACAAATTTTCAATAGCTGTAACAAAACAGCAATCCTCCATTTTTCCATATTTCTAACAGAACACTGAAAATAAAATCAAAATAGGAATTATAAAATCATCTTACAGAAAGAAAAGGAAAATGATTCTTTTCCACAAAAATTAAGAGTAAAATAAATGACATGCAATGAATAGTCAGAAAAGTGCTGATTGGAAACAGAGGGGAAGAAATCGTTGAAATTGTCACCCAAGTACATGCCTGCAAAATCATAAAGTCCTCAGTGTTGCACAATGCCAAAAACTTACATTTATATAGTGCACTTAACATAATAATACTTGCACTTTTGATAAAGGAGGACCAGTGGATGAGGTGCATTTGGATTTTCAGAATTCAGAAGTCCCATACAAGAAATTAGTAAATAAAGTTAAAACACACAAAATTGAAGGGAGTATATTAGTGTGGATGGAGAATTGGTTAACAGACAGAAAGCAAAGACTAGGAATAAGTGCAACATTCTAAGGGTAGCAAGATGTTATTAGTGCTGTAGGCACTACGGCAAAGATCAGTCCTAGGTCCACAGCCATTCACAATCAATATTAAATGATTTGAATCTGGGGATCAATTGTAATATTTCCAAATTTGCTAATAATATCAAAGTGGGTAGGAAGGCGCATTGCAAGGAAGATACAGCAACACTTTGAAAAGACGTGACAGCTTCATTGAATGGATTAGAACATCTCAGGTGGAACATAATGTGAATAATTGTAAAGTTATTCACTTTGGTAGAAAAAACAGACAAACTGAATATTTCTTAAATGGTGAGAGTTTTGGAAGCAGTTGTGTCCAGAGAGGATTGCAAATGGCGTAGGGTGTCATTGAGTGCACAGATGTCATTTAAGGGTGATACATAGCAATTCTGTAAATGTACCACAAACAAACATGATTCCACTTCCTCAATGTTCAGTTGGTCTGTGAACATATGCTGTGACTCCTGCTGGATAATGCCTGCTATCCTAACAGATGTCATGATTGTTTCATTGTGCACAATGCTAACTGGATTTGAGCTATCATGGAAAACCAATATTTTTCTGTAGGTTACCCCGTCAAAATCCCCAAATAAGATCATTAAATTTGAATCATAATTGAGAGAGATTGCTGAGAAGTGAATGATCATAGTTGGGTCCACTGAATAGTTTCTGAGGCTAGAATTGCAGTTGGTAGATATATCATTTGAATATTCACTGACCTTGACCGCTCTGTGAAGTTGTGGCATTGAATTTAGATTAACACTGGCATTAACCTCCACAGCTTTCTGCTTTCACTGCCCAATCAAATTTGAATGATTAGTGCTGGCTACACACAGACATCATTCAAATGGGGAGGCAACACAAAGTTGGTGTGCTGCCTGCATTGCAATTGCCGTAAAAATAATGGTGTGACTAACAGTGATAACCACCATGTATTGTATAAATTATACACTAACTTTCTATGCCTGTGTGTATTTGCAGAAATCAGGAAGCTGCAATCGCAGGTATGATATATTTGCAAAAGTTTGTTGAAAAAGGTGTCTTGATGTCTGACTTACCATTCAAATATATGGAAGGGTTGACATTTCGGGTTGGGATTCTTCATCAGAACCTGATAATGAACCTTCTTTTTTATATTTTTTCACTCATTGATTCATAATTTTACACCTTCTCCCCCCACCCCCCACAACCGTTTTGGCCTTATATATGTTAACAATATTTTCTGGTTCAAACTCTGTCCTACTCCTTCATGATTCCTAAATCTGAATTGTTCAGGAGTTACCAAAGGGCAGTGGGAATTTGGAGCTCACTGCTTGTGAGAGTGATTGAGGGAGAAACCCTCATAACATTTTAGAAGTAATTTGATGTGCACTTGTAATACCAAGGCATACAAAGCTATGGGCCAAGTGTTGGAAAATCGAATTAGAATAGTAGATGGTTGCTTTAGACTGGTGCAGATGCAATGGGGCAAAGGGTCTTTTTCTGTGCTGTAGATTACTATGGTTCTAACTATGGCATACAAAGTTTTTTATGCTGTTCACACAGGCCCTAGGCTCTCTGTAGATTTCTTCATGCTCTTTTGATGCTTGAGTGTCAGGACTTTTCATATAAAATTCTATGAAAGGCATTGAATTAAGTGCAACTAATAAACAATTGATATGTGGTGATAAGACAGGACTCTGAATGTATGAGGAGCGTTTGATCGTCACTTCCACCTGTCTGGTCAAGGTTAGATTCCTCTACCCAAGTGGACAAGGGCAAGTAGATATTTCCCTTCTATTAGGTTTCTTCCCACCTGCTGCAAATCCCATCTAGCCATTTCAGGTCTGTGACCATTCACTCAGTAGTATTGCTTCTGAGCTATTCTTAGAGATAGGCATTGAATCCCTGCACCTACTGGTACCTTACGTACAAGTACATTATGTGCCCTTGCTACCTATATCCCACAAATGAATAAAAAAGAAATTTTCAATGTGTAATCTGAGATGTGCTGGCTTGTTTGTTGATTTTTCTTTGATCAAAGTGATTACTCATTTATGAGCTATCGTAAACATTGTGTTCTTGCACAGCAATTAAAATAAAGAAAGCAAATAGACAAAAAGCTGGATAGGGAAACTCATCCATGAACCAACTGCTATCCCACAGCCATTTAACTAGGGAGGCAGAGTAACTGTTTGGAGGTGAAACTTCCACCCCTCTCTTGGTAGGAAGTCCTGCCTTAAAGAAAATCTGGCCAATCTGATAGCCAGCATTTTTACAGTTCCAGCTGCATCATTAGGAGTCATATGATGGCAGGTAGTCCATTATGCTGAGGAGCCAGGATTAACAATTAAATCCAGACTCTCACTAGTATCGAGTTGGCAGTTCTTGATGAGGGAATTGAGGGCGTTATTAGGTTGGCTACAAGAAGCCCAGAGATGGTTAAAGTAGATGGATTACCTTGGGGAAGGTGCTTTAAATCAACCCAAGCATCTGTCAAGGAAGGTCACCCTAAAGCTAAAGCTCAAAGGCTCTCTGACTGGCAGCAATGGGATTGACTGACCACCTGAAGGTCTAAATGGGCCCACAGTTAGGCGGGCCACTCCAACAGCTCAATCTGAGCCCATGCAAATGCAAGGCAGTGTGAATGATACCTTCTGGACTTTAAGTGCCTCCCACTTTTAAATCCACCAGCAGAAACCATATAATCCAGCCCAATGTTTCTGTTGAATGGTTTGCTGCATTAAATGCACAGACTCTCAAAATATTCCCTGTAAATTTGTGATTCATGTTTAGATAACACTTACATTTACTTTTGTGTTTAATGCTATTATTTAAGCCCTCCAGTTAGCCTTTGCCAGTGATCGTCTGGGGTAGAAATTTGATATGTGTGTACCAGTTTTTTTGGTTAAGACATGCTCCAGCCATGAAGCACACAGTACAAGCCCATGTGTACATATCTGGCACAGCCAGGGATTCTGGCACTAGCATAAGATCTGCTTGAAAAATCAGAATGGACAGGAACACATCAATATCTTGTCAATCATAGAATCACTACAGTGTGGAAACAGGCCCTTCTGCCCAAGAAGTCCACATTGACTCTCAGAACATCCCACCCAGACCCATCCCCCTAAAACCCACATCCCTCAACACTATGGGCAACTTTCCATGGCCAATCCATGCACCTAGCCTGCATATTTTTGGATTGTGGGAAGAAACCGGAGCACCTGGGGGAAACCCACGCAGACACGGGGAGAATGTGCAAACTCCACACAGACGGTGTCCCAAAGGTGGAATCAAACCCAGGTCCCTGGCATGGTGAAGTAGCAGTGCTAACCACTGAGCCACTGTGCTGCCCCACTTTGTCCAATCATAAAATTTGTGTTCCATTGTTGCACTGTGCTTGTGCATAGATTGAAGGGTGGTGGCCTGGTGGTATTATGGCTAAATTATTAATCCAGAGACCCAGGTAATGTTCATGGCAGATCTGAATTCAATTAGAAAAATCTGGACTTAAGAGTCTAATGATGACCATTAAACAGCTGCTGATTGTTAGTAAACCAGATGGGTTTTTCCTATTCTCTTTAAGGCAGGAAATCAACCATCCTTACCTGGTCTGGCCCACGTGTCTCCAGACCAACAGCAATGTGGCTGACTTTTAATTGCCCCCTGGGCAATAAATGCTGGCTTAGCCAGTGATGCCAGCATCCCATGAATTAATTAAAAAGAAAGCAGTGTTTTGGAAATCAACACCCATGTGTGTTATGGTAATATTTTGTCTTGTGTAACAAGTCAACAAAGACCAAAAGTTTACTGTATAATCTAAATTAAAACTGTCCAGCCTATCAAGATTCATGCAACCAAGTTAATTCAATGAAGCATTCTCCTGCATCACATGTTGTTCTTGTTGTAACAAAATACTTTTACTTAGAAGACTCATTAGCCTTAAGCTTCAATAGCGTGATTTGCAGGAGGTGACTGCACTGAAGGATTTGTTATGTGCAAATAGGGTAAGAAGTCCCAAACTGAAACATATTCTATGAAACCAGGAGGTAATTTGGCTTAAGGTTTAGGAAAAATAAAGTGTTATGGAATTATAGACATTTGATAGCCCAGCACTTTCACAATTCGATTCATCCTTGCAGCTTGCCACACAGCAAATTTCTCATTTAATTTGCATATTTATGGGAAGAGCCCAAAAAATTTGGATGTTCCCTTAAGAGAAGGTGAAAAGAATTTCAAGGACATGGGACCCTCAGTACACCAATGAAGCCAGGAAAAGCAGAATGTAAATAATACATGCAAGAGATTTGAATAACTTATTATATAATGTTAAACTAAAATTTCAAATTTTACACAAATACGTACCACGATTAGTCCTATATATTATTTTCCTTGGAATTTTATTTCGAGTTATTCTAATGAGTAAGACAACATCAAGGTTTACCATAGATCAATTTGGCTAAGTCAATGAACATTTAAGTTGCTTTAAAGAATCTGTATACTGCTCAGTTCTTTATCACATTGTTATTAAAAATATTCTTACCTGAGGATGGTGACTTGGAATTGGTGGTGCTTGCGTTAACCCAAAAGAATCTAGAAGAAAAAAACCACAGTAAGAATACCTGTGAGATAGAAATTGCAAGCCATATATTTAAGCCATTCTTTAGGTGGAATTTTAATACTCCTTAAATGAAGGTTGTGGGAAAACAACTTTTTCAGATAGAGTGCAGTATTGCTTTAATTGAAATGATGGACATGATTTTTTAAATAGGTTACATTTAAACAGTATCTCCTTGCATGAGCAGTTGTAGGTATGTTAGTTTCAGCAAATATGATGCAAATGTGTAAATGACAAGCTTAAAATTTACTGCATGAGTTCCAATGTCACAAGAATTAATAGTTTTGCCAATTTGATAGAATGACAAAATTTGCAAGGAAGGAGGGTAGTTGAAACACACCCTCAGTATACCAGGATTGAGATTTAAAAATAAAACACGATGTTAGGCCATCATCTATTATGCATCTCTCATTACCCTTGAGAAAGTGTTGTCAGCTGCCATTTGAACAACTGCATTCATGTGAAGTATGAACACTTGCACTGCTATTAAGTAGGGAGTTCTATGAGTTTGACTCTGTTATCATGAAGAAATGATAATAGAGGTTGAAGCTAGGATGGTGAGTAGCATGGAGGAGAGCTTGCAGACAGTGATGTTCCCAAGTGTCTGCAAACACAACAGCAGAAAAACTTCCTAGTACTCAGTAATCAGCTTCTTTCCCTGTATCAAAGTAAAAGGCAACTACAGGAGACAGTTTCCAGTGTTGACTCCCGTCTTATACTGTTCTCAGTCTCTGAAAACTGCTCCTCTCCCGTGCTGTTTTCAGGCTTTTGGATGGGTCCCCTCTCTATGTAATGCTGACTGCTCTAACCGGGTTCATATCTTTATCGCTTCTCTTGATAATAATAACTGCCTTATACAGTTCCTCAACTCACTCAATATTTCCTGTTCATCTACATTATTACCCTAAACCTTCTGATATGATGTTCACTCTTAACTAAATGTTCTTTGAAATACATTTAGTCCAGTGGGCCCACCTCTTTTCCCTAGCAATAGATCCAGTAATTCTTCCATACTGCTCTTTCTCTGGCATTATCCCAATCAATATTTGGGTAATTATAGTCCTGTAATATGAAAACTTCACACTTTTGCACATTATTGTGATATCCCCACAGATTTATTCCTCTATTACAATTTGGAGGCTTTTGTTACACTCCTAGTAGTATAATAATACCTTTGTTGCCTCTCAATTCTAAGTAAATGATTCTGTCCTTGTCCCCTTGATGAGATCTTCCCTAAACAGTACTGTCACCCCATTTCTTTCTTCCTCCTCTATCTTTTTTAACTCTTTGTATCTGTGAACATTAAGTATCGAATACTCATTGTTTATTATCCAAATTTCTCTCATTACCACTACATCATAATCCTACACAGCTACTTGTACTTATAACTCACCAAACTCATTAACCACGTTTTGCCTGTTTATGAAAATTTAAATCTTTGAAGTCCTTTTCAATCTGCTCCTATTTCATATGCTAATACTTTCTTATCCAGTACTGTTCACAATCACTTTATGCACCTTATTCACTTCTTCTACTACTCTGTTCACTAGTATTCTCCAATATTTATTTTATTCACCTTATTTCCCCTTTTGCTATCCACACCCCTTACCAGTTTAGTCTAAACTCTCTCCGATTACTCGAGTGGACCTCCCAATAAGAATAGTGGTCCTAGTCCTGATTGGGTACAAGCCATCATTTGTAAATAGGTAATCCCTGACCCATAACTGGTACCAATGCTGAATGGATCCGAAGCCCTCATGTCCTCCTATTGCAACTTTCACTTGTATACAGCATTGAAAGTAACTCAGAGAATATTAAATTAATGGCCCTACATTTAATTTCCTTCTTAATTCTTGAAAATCTGACCCTAGAGCATGACTACCTGTCCTCTTTATGTCATTGGTACCAGCATGTCCTGGTGGCTTACTCCCTTTATCCTGCATAATGTTCTTCACCATCTCCATGACATTGTTTATCCTCGTACCCATGTAAAATGTTGAAATAAGAACTCTTATGGATCATTACTTGCTTTATTTTTGTCCAGCAAGCATCTATTATGTTAGCTCCCTTGCTTTCTTCTGGCCAGTCTATCTCAATGATGTATGTCATACACAAACAGTTACATACCAACTGGGTGATCAGGATTTGGACATGGTTCAGTGAGAACTTGAAGAAGACCGTCAGATTTGTAGCAGTAATGGTCAACCATCTAGGAAGAATATTTTCCATAAAATTAAAAATACATAAAACAGCAACAATGCTTTAGACTGGTACATTGGTCAGATTTTACATCAGCATCTCTGTTCTGCAATTTTAACACACAAGCATTTACTTTGACTAGACTGTTATCTGTTACAAATAATGCATGATCATTTCAGATTTTAATTTTCCCATGCACTGTATTATTCTACAAGTCAGTTAAAACTGTGCAAAGAAATTTTAACCAAATAAGTTATACCTGTGACTACTTGAAAGAAATGAAATTGTCTTTTTTCCTAAAATGATATATTTTTCTCTTGCCATCCAATTTTTTTCTGTTTTCCTTTCATTTGTCTTTTTGAAAAAAATATTCTTTTAAAGATCGTGAAACTTTATTTGCAGTAGATGTGACTGTACTTAAGACACTGTGATATTTTGCACTGATTTTGCAATTTTGGACAAATTGTACTGAAAAACCAACACAACAACAACAAATGGAAACTCTTCACTGGTGTGTTTAGTTTTTAACATCCAAATATTTGATCTGTGGTAATACAAAACTGGCCATGTGTTGACTTTTAGTATTTCTTTTTATTCAATCTGTTCATACATATAATGATACATCTTTGGGGCAAGTAGCATTTGAAGCCAAACCTTCTGGCACAGAGGTAGGTACAAGAACTTTAGTGTCAACTTTTATAGTTGCTCATATTTGTGTTTTCCACAAAGCCAAGTACATAAGGACAAGTTTGCAATTATAATCAGCAGGAATTCACTTCTCTGGCTTTCCTGATTGCTGCCATTCAGAAAAGCACAATTGACTGAAGAAAAAAATGATATAAAATTTTAGAAAATGAATTGGGATGGTTCCATAAATAAATTGATTGCAAGTTTCAGGTAGTTAAGAAGATTACAATGGGGGTGTACGTGTGCAATAGAACACAATGTCAAATTGATCTTGGGCAGATTAGATATTATGCTGATGGAAAAAGCAGAGATAAAGGAATGGGGCCAGTCTGATCAAATCAGGAAGCTTGCTTGTATGTTGATGTTGATTTCAGTCAGAAGAGGGATCAGATTTTGGGTCAGGAGAGAAGAGAACAAAGACTGAGCAGATAATTAATTTCTTGACAACAGGCAAATAAAAAGTGAAAAAAAAATTAAAAAAACCTATAAGCTAAAAGTAAAGTGTATTTTGTTTTAAAAATGAAATGTCTTTTACTCCCTGGTAATGATAGATGGTGTTGTTTTGCCAGCATTGACAAAACAAAACAATTTTAATATTACATTCTTACAATATTTAAATGTATAAAAATACCTTTTTTACATATGTATATCAATAAGGAAAGAAAAGAGAAGAACCATCCCTGCTTACCATTTGTGCCATTTGAGAATTCAATAAAGCATTGAACAATAGATCAAGTCAGAGAATACATGGAATTTTCTGATAATTGTTTACTATGGAGACTTATTGTATCACTGAAAACTGGTTTAGGTTTCAGTTCCATCATTCATTTCTAAACTAACAGCACAAGAAACATTGGAGCAGCTGTTCATCTCATCACAGGTTGTGGAATCTTATTGTGTGTGTTAAATGGCTGTCAGATTTGCATAGTAAATAATAACTTTGAGATGATTCTGAGGGACATTGCAAGACCTGAAATGTACTCAGTTTTTTCTCATGCTAGTAATTCTGGTTTAAGCAGATTTCATTCAGTTACAGAGGTTGCTGATATTCCAACATCTTTGTCGTAACTTGACGAAATTTGAGCTCAGAACTTACAGGTTTTCCCATCAGCCACTGTACCAATTCCCTGGAATGTTAGTTTTTATGTCCTGATTTTCTGATGAAGTTACAGTGCTGTTTGGAAGAACTTATGAATGCCATTGTGGTTACATTTTGTGCTGTGCCACATCTTCCAAAATCATTTCAAATCATTTTTCAACAATCAAATACTTGAAGTTATTGGCAGGTATAATATTACAGGAAGAGGAGTTAGACAGGCATTCATCATATAAAAATGAAGTGGAAGTTATTTGTCAATGACAAAGAAGTTGTGCATATTTCTGTTTGCAGTCAGTCATTTGTATCTCTTCTAATCCAGATACAGTACACAGAGCATTTTGTTGTTTTTTGCTATATTAGTGACACAGCATTTGTGCTTTAGGATCATCTCACCTTTAAACTTCTGTCTGTTCTCTAAAAGAGCAATGACATTTCACACGACCTGATCTGAATTGTACATCTCAAACATTTGAGATATGGGTACTGTTAAAGTTTATTTTTATCACTTTATCATTTCCATTTAGAGTGTGTTGAGAGTGTGCCAGCCAAAAGATTCAAGGAACTGCATTCAATCAAGTGTCAAACCCACTGAGAATTACATCTGTTTAATTGCTGAGAAGTCAACTTCTTTTTCAATTATTAGTTTGTTCAGAAGTAATTCTGAAAATATGCAATGTTGAGTTGTATGCCCTGCAGGATGAAGGGAGATTTAGGCCTAAATTTGCAAGAAGAGAAATTAAAACTAAACTCTATAGATATATGAATGCGGGATTGAAAGGATTTTGTCCAGTTGTCAAATACTGTATTCGTTTTTTGTTTTGATCCACAACAACAAACCTTGTGCTTTCTGAGTAAATTGGAAATTTAATGCTAAATTAAGGGCAGTTTACCATTGTTTACCCATGGTGACTAGAAACTAATCTTGGATTATCCAAAACAAACTCACAATTAAACCACTAACAAATTGGGTAGACTTATTCTATTATCTTGAGCTAGACTGACTCACCAATGAAAACAATTAATCCCACTCAAATTATTTCTCAATTCCTATTTCCTTTTTGCATGTCTGCATGTGGAATATGCTAAATTTGATATCACTGTGTGTCTATGAAGGATAGCAACAGGTAGCTACATTTTAAAAATAAATAATTCTTTCAAATAATTTTGCTCTTAAAATTGTTAAATATGTACTCTCTACTCCATTATCCCTGATTGCGAACTCCTCCACACTCATCCTGTCCTCATCAGCAGCAACTCCTCGGGTCTCCCAATGATAAACTTCTCTGTCCACTTAATCGTCAGAATCATCTGTGGGGTTCTCATTCATGGCTTCATACCACAGACCTTACTGAATCCTTTGGTTGTTTCGACCTCAGCCTATTCCTCTCCCAGTAAATTTTGAGAGCAAAGTGTTAAAAGGCTTAAATTCATGCAGTGGAACCAACAGATTGGAATCCAATGTCTTGTCCCATGCAAATGCATATGGTTTTGTTTTTGAGACCAAAGAGTAACAGCAACTTTAAAAATAAAAGATAAATTACAAAGCTTGTAATGAAGTTGTGTTTGATTTTTAAAAGTGTGAAGATTACAAAAAGAAAAGACAGAGAATTGAGAAGCTTTACATTTTGAGGCATGAGGGAGGAATGTGTTAAGGGTTGCGGCTATATGATCATTCTTGATTTCAACATTCAATTTCTCCCTTGGTGAGTTCCAGATACAATTTATGCTACTAGAGAAGGCATCATCAATGGATAGACAGTGGGTGCTGTCTCATAGGAATGGTAAAGAGCTGAAGGACAGATTTGTAGATTTGTTATCAGATTTCTGACATAGATCAGATTTTTTGCTCCATCAACCCAGGAAGAGTTTGTCATGTAAGAGCATCAGAAAAGTTCATTTTAATTTAAGCATAATGGTTTACCTGGTCTGGTACTGAGCCGGATAGATCAGGAAGTGTTTGATGTTATGCCTGCCAAATGAGGAAGAACCAGCAGAAGGGTAAGGGGATTCATGAATTTGGCTTCAGTGTCCCTAAAGTCGAGGAGGTTAATTTTAACTACAATCCCGACTTAGTTTAAAGACATGATCGTGTTCAGCTTGGAAACTCCCCTTGGTCAATTAATCATATCCAAATGCAAATGCTAAGAGGAAAGGCTCTTTACTGTTGGTACCTGTGGAACTGTCCAAACATAAATGCACTGTTTTCAAGATGAGAAGACTGAAAGTTAGAAGATGTAAAGAAAAATAAAAATTAAGAAAATAGTAATGTGTCAGTGAAAGTTAAGCTATGTTTTCAGTTTAAATTTTTAATTAGTTTAAATTACTATCAAGAACTTTAACCAAGAAACACTTTCCAACGTTGTATTCAATCTACCACTTCTTTGCCCCGTCTCTTAGCCTGTCCAAGTCCTTCTGCAGCCTGCTTACTTTCTCAATACCATTTGTCCCACAACCTACCTTTGTGTCATTTGCAAACTTAGCAACAATGCCCTCAGTTCTTTCCTCTAGATTATTGATGTACAACATGAATAGTTGTAGTCCCAACACTAACCCCTAAGAAACTCTACTAGTCACCAGCCACCATCCTGAAAAAGATCCCTTTATTCAACTTTCTACCTTCTACCAGTCAGTCAATTTTCTATGCTTGTCCCTTATCTTATTTTATAGCTTCCTGTACTGCACCCTGTGAAAGGCCTGGAAATCTAAATAGATCATGCCCACTAGCTCTCTTTTGTCTAATTGGTCATTACCCCCTCAAATAATTCAATATTTGTCAGCATGACCAGCCCCTGACAATGCTGTGCAGACCAACCCTATTTTACCGTGCACTTCCAAGTACTCTGCAATCTCATTCTTTATAATGGATTCTAAAATCTTACTACTGTCCGAGGTCAGGCTAACCAGCCTATAATTTTCTGTCTTCTGCCTTCTTCCCTTATTAAACAGGGGTCTTAAGTTAGCCATTTTTTCAGTCCACTGGGACCCTCCCTGACTCCAGTGATTCTTGAAAGATCACCACAAATCTCCTTGGCTATCTCCTTCAGAACCCTGGGGTATACTCCATCTGGTTGGTGTGATTTATCCTCCGTCAGACCTTTCAGCTTCTTCAGCACATTCTCCTTAGGCATTAGACTCACCTCTGTCCCCTGACTCTTTTGAATTTCTGGAATGCTAATGGTGTCTTCCATCATGAAGCCTGATGCAAAGTAACTGCTCAGTTCCTCCATCATTTCTTTGTTTTCTATTACTACTTCTCCAGCCTCATTTTCCAAAGGTCCTTCATATTGTTAGCTACCTTACCCTTTATTTCATCTTCTACACATAGCATTTTTGGAACAGTGATGTTCATTTTGCACTGAACAAATTTTGGATAAAAGAATATCATTGCAAACTGTATTCAGTTGATGAATAAAACCACTGAACATTGGGTTACTCTACCTGCCAGAGGGTGTCAAATTTTTTCCCATCAGGAATGGACAGTTTCCCTGTTTTGTCCCTGTCAATACGGTAATGATATATTTTACCCTCGTGAATCAAGCAAAGAGCATACGATCCCTTGTCGTCACGATCTCTTATTCTGGAAAGAAGAAGACATTACAGTGATTATTCAGGTAAAGTTGCTATATCAACATATTAGTGCCTTCATTTAGGTCATTTCAATTAACAACTTCAGTTACATCAGTTCTCTATTCAACTCTAGGAGACTAAGCAGCAGACTGTCTGTCAAAACCCTTTGTTGGATTACTATTTTGAGACTTGTCGTCAAAGTATGTTAAGTCTGATGCAACTGAGCTTGAAATAACTGGCCATTTAATGTTGCTTTGTAATTGACTTCATTTGAAATAGTGTAAGTGAACTGTAATTTTCATTAATTTGTTGCCAATTTTTTTTTCATTCTTTATGGATCAGAGTATTGCTGGCAAGGCCAGGATTAGTTCCCCACCCCTACTGTTGTGGTGGTGAATTGCATCTTGAGCCACTGCAGTGCACATAATGTAGGTGCACCCACAGTGCTGTGAGAAATGGAGACCCAGGTTTTTTCACTCAGTCAGAGTGAAGGAACAATAATATATTTCCAAGTCAGGATGAGGCGAATGGCTTGCAGGGGAATTTGTAGGTGGTAGTGTTCCCATGAAACTACCACCCTTGTCCTTTTAGGTGGGAGAGGCCATAGTGCTCGGAACTGTGCTTGAATGGCTTGCCATCTTGAATATGGGACAAATTCTAATGTACTTCTGTGTAGGTTGTTGACAATTAGCATAATTATTAGATTTATACTAGATGGGCACAAACTAAGCCCAATAAATACGACATTTCTGTTCATGCCACCAACACTTGGACACTTCCTTTATTTCTTCATTTTTCTGTCTTTATATTCTATGTTTTGGTTTATTTTTCTGTGTTTAAAGATGGAGCTGGAGAATGGTGACAATGTATAACATTTTTCACTGTATTTTGTAACAAGATGCATGTGACAATAAATAAAATCAAAAATACTGAGTACAAACTCATTAATTAAGAGGTCTATAAAAACTCTTACATCATATGATTTGTTCATAATACATATGGAGTCCTTGTGTGGAGTGCTCAACGTTCGCTCCTTGCCCTCTATGAAGAGAAGAACTTGACCTTAACCAGCCCAAGTTGCTATTGAGTAAAAAATGGACCTGAAGACAACGTTGTGTCACTGTCACTTAAAAAAACCAAAGTAACTATATGAAACAATGCAGTCCAACTTGGTGGTCTGCACTCTTGAACTACAGAACTTGAAATACCCTGTTTACCTTTTATCAGCACAAAGTAAAATGTCTCTTTTTCAGTCTTTTTCATGAGTATGTGTCTGTTTGGGGTTTTGAAACTATATAGCTGATGTTGCATAAATAAGTAATTAAGTAGTAATTTAGTCTCTTTTTGCCAACTATTAAACAATAGTAGTTATTTCCTGTCACAAAACATGGTGTGAATTATATTTGATTTGAAAAGCAGTCTGTCAGGCAAATTGATCATCTTGATGGTTTTATTGGGTAGTCACACATTTGTGATGATTAATGGAATAGTGGGACTTGATTATGAATAGAATATCCTTAATTTCACATGTACTCCAGTACAGAAATACATAAGTACAGTGAAATGTTTTTACAATAGCTGCCTTTAATGGTGCCATCTTAGGTACAAGGAGCTTGGTACAAATTTTTGATACAAAAGAGGAATAAAAGGAAAAGTAGTAACAGTACTTACAGTGTCTAAAAAAAAGTTAGAAATAAGGTAGTTATAACACAGTTAAAGAATTGACATTACAGTCTGGTAAAGAATTTCCAATGGCAGCAGCTCAGCATGTGATGTGACTGCCCGCGCCAGACTCCAGTCCCCCGCCGCTCCAAGTCTCCAGTCCGTTCTGCCCTGGTACTCAGTTGCACCAAGGCAAGTTGTGCTGCTCTGGGACTCGCTTCCCCTCACACTGCTCCAGGACTCGCTTCCCCTCGCACCGATCTGAGACTCGCTTCCCCTCATGCTGCTCCAGGACTCGCTTCTCCTCGCACTGATCTGAGACTCACAAAAAGAACAGGTGGAGCAAAGTAGAACCGCGTGGAGCGTCCTACTCTGCCACCATCTTGCTCGAGGCATATTGGCACAGTCTTCCGAATGGAATTATGACATTCCATTAACCTCCATTATGAACGTTAAGCTTCTAACTGTGGAACTATAACAGAACATAATAAACATGGTGTACAATATTTGACAGCCTTTCCCTGAACTAGTTACTCATAAATCAGAGAGATCATATTTTTATTTTAGATTTTAGTTTACTCCTAAGAGACAACGCTAAGCATAGGATCATTGTATTTCCCTTTTCTATGGCAATGAATATTGGCACAATATTTTAAATGTTAGCCAGCCTCAGCTTCTCTGCAATGAAAACAATTTGAATATTTAAGAAACAGCCCAAGATAATAATCTTTCTTTTTAACCATTTATTCTAAAGATACTTCATAGTTTTTTGTTTGGGTCAATTTATCGAAGCATATAGTTTGTCTATGCGTGTTAGTGACATCTGTGTGTCACCCGAGTTCCTGCTGGCCACAGAACCAGAACCTAGATGCAAAAGACAAATGCAAGAGATATGACTGCACAAACCACAGGTTGTTGGTGCCCTGTTCTGCTCTGTTGAAAAATGAAATGTGTTCACTTTCACTGCAAGAAAAAATTTGTAGCAGGTATGCTGGAGCACATTTCACATCAACCAGTGCAATCAAAGAACAGAATTATAATGGATAATATGTATTGTCACACAGGATTTTAATGGTCACTAATGAGACAATAAGACAGCTAACTACCTATAGACATTAATCAAAAGTGATCTGACCGACAAGATTAGTAAAGTTGGTGCACTATAGCTAATTCTGTGTGTAGCTATCCTACTGTCACCACCAGTATTAAAAGTTCTGGAGAAAGCTGCAAACATACATTGTTATCCTGAGTATAATATATGGAACATACAAGTGTGCTCATGCCTAACAGGCTACCTGTCAAATAAATGTAGCAGTTATAACCACTCTCAGACACATTCTGCTGTACCTGCATAACTACAGTTCATTTGTGCTTGCATCAAAATAACTAAACTGTTTCACAACAATCAAATTTCCTCCATTGCAGTTACAGTCCAGGTAGCATTGACAAAGAACTGGTACTACTGCAGTCATGATCCTAGATTTGATGCTCTTCATCACACTTCATCTAGTAATCACAAAGCATCTTCTGTCCTTTTCTATGAAGGAGACTCATGGAAGATGGGGAACATTGCTAAACAGAAAGACCAGGGCAGCCAATGCATGGGGACACTACCACTTGCAAGTTCCACCCCAAACCACGTGCCATCCTGAATTGGAAATATATCTCTACAACTTCACTGTTACTGGATCTAAATCCTGGAAATCCCTTCCTAAGCCTGTGGGTGTTCTTACATGCCAACGACTGCGTGGTTCAACAAGGCAGCACACAATCACTTTCTCCAGGGCAATTAGGGACGGACAATCAATGCTAATCTGGCTGGTGCTGCCCATATCCTGATAAAAAAAATTGTACGTTTGTAATTATATTGATATGGGGTGAAATTTGACTTCATCCAAAATTGGCACTCAGTTGGCAGTGTGATTGCTGCACTGTTTAAACAGCCATTCCAACATAATTTGCAACTTCGAGCTTTCTGAATTCTAGACAGCTCCAATGTGAAGCAATCGAAGGTTGTGTTCAAGCAGTGTAAATAAAGGTATGAGTTGTTAAACTAAGAAAAGCACTCCTGCTTTTTTTTTGACGCCATCAAAACAGGCTTGAATCTTACAAAGAGTGGCAATCACGATTGGATCACCACTCCACTACCACTTTTTCACAAGAGCAAACTCTACATTTCTGGCCCAAATCTGATACCAGGTCCTTGAGATAGTATTCATCTTCTCCTTCAGTTCTACCCTACAACCCCCACCCTGGCAGCATCTGTAGAGAGAGAAAAACAAAATTAACATTTTGAGTTTAGTGACCTTTCATCAGAACGTTTCTAAAGATGTCATACCAGAGTCAAAATATTAATTGTGTTTCTCTCATTTCAGATGCTGCCAGACCTGCTGAGTTTCTCAGCAACTTTATGCTGGCAACCATTAGATAGATTGCAGATTCAGTATGACTTTTGTGATTAAAAACGCAATGAATTGGAATGATGCCACTGACACAGTTAAACAATCACTCGGTTTTCCTGCTTTTTATATGGTGATTATGCATAGGTTTGCTGGAAAATGTAACCAATCTTTCTTGATTTTTCCTCTGTTCTATTTCTTTTTTAAAAAATATGGTTACAAACAATAAGCTTATAAAATTGTTATGCTTTAGGATTGTGATTTTAATTTAGGTTAAACTGAAGCACTGAAGGAGGTCATGTGACCAGTTCTGAATTCTGTCCTTCAACATGCTTATGTGTCTTGGTTGCTGAAGGCTAAAGGAGATCACAGGTTATTTACTGGGAAGAAGATGCAGCATATTCACATCTGTAAACAGTTATTAAAACAGCTGCACTTGATAGTGTTTAGACATTTCATCTCCAAGTTCCAGGGAGGGGATGGGAATGTCAGCTTTTGTAAATGGTTATAGTTTACACTGTCTATTTATTTCCAAGGTAGAATGCAGTTGGAGATCTAGAAGATAGCTAGTTAGCATTTCTACCTGGCCCATGTGATTTAAATTGCCATGGGGATAGGCTCTGATAGAGGTGCAGTCCACAGATAGCCATTGCAGGATTTGGCTGTAAGTTTTCCTTTACAATATCACTGAGTCTCACAAACATGGTCAATCTGCAAGAATTTTAGACAGAGTACAGACAGATGGAGGTAGCAAGTCTCCATTGTTCACCACCATTCTGGAGGTGGGTGTGTGTGCATGCCTGATTGAAGAAACCAAGTTTTTGCAAGTTTAAATGTAGCTTGAAGATTCATCTAGCTTTGGCTAGAGGAAGCAATTTCCAATTTATTTCTCACTATAAAGGTTTGTCTGGAAAGTAGAACTTACCCAGCAGGAAAAGGGAAAAGGAGATCAGAATAACTTTGGATTGCTTGCTGGAGAATGAAATATTTTCTTAAGGAACTGAGTTTGTATATCACAATGAAGAGAGATTTTCAGTTACTTCAAATGTTAAATGGAGGATTTTTTGTAATTTAGAGTATAAGTTGGCAACTGCTTAGTATATTATCAATGTTAAATATTTGCAATGTGATCCTGCAGTGCAGAACAGAAAGATTAATTTAGCCACTTGAGTTTGCATCGGCTCTTCTAAAGAGCAATCGGTTAATCCTACTTATCAATTTCTTAAAATACTTTATAGTTTTGTTTTTGAAACAACTATTAAACCCGTAAATTCACCAATATATCATACAGTGCCTTTCAAAAGGCTATTTTGCTATTGTGCAAAAAACAAATTTCTACATATCACCTCTGGTGCATTTGCCAAATCACCTTAAAGGACCATTTCATTTTGACTCTTGGTTTATTGAAAACAGTTTATTTTTATTTACTTAATTTGAATCATTCACAATCTTGAATGATTCATGGTTAAGTATTTGATCATCTAGTGCCTATATACATATATAGCCTTCCAATTGATCTTATGTGAATCTGTAACAAATTCATAAAAGATCTGCTGATTTCTTGATATGTGGTGATGCCTGGCATTGATGGAGTTTGAGCAGAGGTAAGCCATAGGTTACCTAAAGGCTGAGGAAGGCTTTTTCTAGTTAGGTTTCTTTGCGTGTAGAATACACATAAACTGAACACACATGTGAGATTCTGCAAGAACTCCTTTGAGAATTGTTGCTTAGCTGTTATTGTCAGCATCTGCGTGCCACTTAACCACAGGTCAGTGCAGGAAGTACATGCACACATTTTTCATTGAGTTATGAAACCACAGGCTTCCAGTGAATAGCTTATCAACAATTTGAACACACTCAAATTACATCTTGCACATTCTATACTTGTCTAAGGCTTCTGAAGTTTTAAACCCTCCCTAAGTCATAAACCTTTCTTTTTCTCTTCATCCAATGCTGTATATCCCTTCATATCCAGGATTCACAGGATTTGATGGCTCCACCCTTTGTCTTTGTTGGAACATGTTGGCCTTGAACTCTCTTTATTTCCTTCCTGAACACATCCCACTGTTCTGAGACAGATTTACCTGAATACATCTGCTCCCAGTCCATTCTGACCAAATCATATCTGACCTTATTAAAATCAGCCTTCCCCCATTTGAGAGCATTGATTTCAGGCCCATCCTTTTACTTTTCCATAACAATCTTGAATCTAACTAAGTTATCATGCTGTCTGCAAAATACACCCCCACTTTGACCAGTGTGGAAACAATGAGCCGAAGGGCCTTCTTCTGTATTGTACACCTCTGTTACTCTATAAGCCATTTTCTTGACTTCTGCCCTCTACACCCCACCAGTCCAGATATTGACATCTCAGTGGGGCTGTTCAACTTTAAAAAATGCGGGACTTGGTGAGCACCTCACTGTAACAGCTTCATCGCAAGGGAGCAAAGTCCCAGGCTGCTGGAACTCGGAGGACTGCTGGTGGCTTGACCTGTACTTTTCCCCAGGCTGGGGAAAACCTTGTAGTGTTGGCAAACATGAATTTCATCCACATGCACAGGAAGAAACTAGATTGGCAGACAGGTATGTAGGAGTCAATGGCTCTCACTGCCCAAAGGCTGCAGAAGTGCGCCAAGTCATGTGAGCATCTAGTTGCCTCTATGGAGATGGAGGCACAGCGGCACAGTGGTTAGCGTTGTTGCCTCACAGCACCAGGGACCTGTGTTTGATTCTAACCTCAGGCGACTGTCTATGTGGAGCTTGCATGTTCTACTTGTGCCCGTATGGTTTCCACGGAGTGCTTTAGTTTCCTCACACAGACCGAAGATATGCAGGCTAGGTGGATTAGCCATTGTAAATGCAGGGTTACAAGGGTGGAATAGGGGTGTGGGTCTAGGTGAGAGCATGAGGCAGTGTCGATAGTCATCAATGTGGCAAAGACAGTCGTGAGGGATGTTGCCAGTGTAACAGTGGAAGAGGGACTGTTCCACGTATCCTACAAAGAGGCAGGTATAGCTCGGACACATACGGGTGCCCATAGCCACCCCTTTAGTTTGTAGGAAGTGGGAGGAGTTAAAGGAAAAGTTGTTGAGTGTAAGGACAAGTTCCATTAAGCAGATGAGGGTGTCGGTGGAAGGGGACTGGTTGGGCCTGTGAGAGACGAAGAAGTGGAGGGCTTTTAGGCTATCTACATGGGGGTACATGTGTACAGGGAATCAAGGGTTATGATGAAAACACAAAAAAAAGGATATGAGAAATGCTGGATCAGCCATGATTCCATGGAATGGTGAGCAGGCTTGAGCGGTTGAATGGCCTACTCCTGTTTCTATTTCTTATGGTCTTATGGGAGTTTATCTAAGAAAGCATTTAGTATTTGCTTTGTACGACCGTCATGGAGTGATCCTTTTTCTGTTTAAAACTATGAAATCTTAAAGCTTTGCTCTTTCAATAAATCACCAGGATTTTGGTTTTATTCTACTTAAAACAAAAAATGTTATTGTGATCTCTAATGTGATTGTAACAACAACATAATGCATTGTAAATCACAGGTAATTAATTACACAAATTGAAAGAAAAAATATTAACTTGGTATAAATATATGAAAACATAATCACTAACAGACCATGCCTCATACTGTACCCCCACACTAATGCTACTTCATTTATCAGGGATTTCAGCATTTTGAAAGTGATTTTGAGGACCTGCAAACGTGAACTGAAACACGATACAATATATCAAAACATTCAGAGCAAAAATTGCAATTCATTACTAGATTTTTCAAATGCAGGAATGCAGTTCTATTGGCAACGAATATTTGCGAGTTACAATGTTTTTTTGAACCAAATTAATTTACCTTGAAACAGTGGTAAAAGTTTGGTGCACATTTGCAAAAATGTACCGAAATTTATAAGTGATTAAGCTGCGAATGGTAATGCTTTTGTTTTTTAAAACAATGTGCACTTTCTACTCACAAAAATTTTCCATTAGTCCGTGAACCTCTGAGAATGCAACGTTCAGCATCATCTCGAGATTTCTTCCCGTGAAACCAGGGCATTCGCTCATGGGCTGTTGTTGCAATTAATTTCTCTAGTTGTGGTTTCTGGCTAATAATTGCCTGTTCAAGAGGATCTCCCTGCACACAGAAACAAAATGGTTTCCATTTTACAGATTGTAATGAATTTATTTTGAGAACAGTGATAAAAAAGCTAACTGGAATCACATTAAATTCATCAGTGGCAGTGTAAAGAAAAAAAGAACAGGTTAATGGTTTGTGTACAGATCCTTAATTGGAAACTGATATTTCAGCTCCTAAATAGAACTGTATAAAATAATGTAACATCATGAGCCAAAGAAAACACAGGATATGAAGAAGGTACTAATGGATACACATGTAAATGTATAGGTCATGGGAATGAAATCGCAGAAATACTAAATAATTACTTTGCCATATTATATAGCAGGCAGACAAACAGTGAGCATAACATTCGAAAAATAGACTGAAACAAAGAAATGATGTTAAGATAGAAGAAAAGATTTTTAATTAACATATTAATTAATATTAGAGAATATAAAACGTCAAGTCAATTTCAATTTGTTGCAATTGGATGTTGCTATCACAGGTGGACTGAGCAGAGCAGAGTGAATGAAGACTCCTTTGTTTCACTTTTCCAGCCATGAAGGTTGTGGCTCTTGTTCCCCTGGCTCATTACAGCACTACTGGATACTCCCTTCTGTCTCCCTGTTGTATTCAGGTGATTCTCCTGACATCTCTACATTAATGGCTGTTCACAGCCAGTTTTAGCACAATTAATCAAATCTTTTGCATGTTCAATCATCAGTCTTGGAACAGCTGAATTATTTAATTCTTTTTGTGATTATCTAGGATAACAACATCCAATTGTCTGCTTTTGACTGTAGTTGCAAATCAACAAGCAAAAAATTGTATGGCATTTTGGGGTCATTTTGTGGGATTCCTTGTGGCGATTTTACAGATGGCCTAGCTTTCTTTACAAAGTACACAGTATTATAACTACACATTTGTTCCAATACCCCTCATCTCAAAGCAGGCAACTGGTGCATTTAATTAGGGTGTTAAAAGGTGAGGGAGGGTGAATCACTGCAAGACAAAACATTGTGCAACTACCTGGAAATCATTTAGACATCTGGATAAACATCTTTCTGTGACTGCAGACCAACTTTACTTTGCTGGAGTGAAAACTAGCATATTGTGAATACTCATAAACTATCTGTGGATGCCTTAATTGCCATAGATGTGTAGTCAATAATACCCTGATCCTGTGGAAAGGCAGAATCATATACCCAAGTGCCCTATGATCTGACTGGTGTACTTAATTGTTCGCCTGGCAAACACAACACCACTCACATGTAGGTTGCAAATGAATCATAGAGTATAGAAGAGGCCCTCTGGCCCATTGAGTCTCTACCACCAAAATTATACTACTACCTATACTTTTTTAAAAGTTGTGAGTTTCTTGCCTTGACTACTCTCCCAGTGCATTCCAGAGCCACATCACTCTTTGGGCAAAAGAGATTTCCATCAAATCCCCTCCATGCTTCCTGCCTTTTACTTTAAAATTATGGCCACATGTTATTGATCCTTCGACTAAGATGAACAATTGCTTTTCATCCACCGTGTCTGTGTCCCTCATAATCTTATTCACCTCTATTAGGTTCCACCACACACCACGCCCCACCTCAAATTTTCACTGCTCTAAACAAAACAACCCAAGACTATTTTGCCTCTCTTCAAGTTTAAGTATTCAAATCAGGCAACATCCTGGTGAAAAAAAAACAAAGAACTACATTATACTAGAAACCAGAAATTGCTGGAAAAACTGAGCAGGTCAGGTAGCATTTGTGGATAGAAAACAGAGTTAACATTTCAAGTCCAGTGACCCTTCTTCAGAGCGAGTGAATCTCCATTGCACCCCCTCCAGTGCAATCACATCCTTCCTAATAGTATGGTGACTGAACTGCTAGAGACTCCAGCTGTGGCCTAACCAAAGTTCTGCACAGCTCCAATGCGACCTCCCTACTCTTTATAATCTATGCCATGACTGATAAAGGCAAACAGCTTGTATGCCTTAAATATCTTATTAACCTATCCTGTCACCTTCAGGGATCTGTAGACAAGCATCCTGAGATCCCTCTGTTCCTCTGAGTTTCCTAGAGTCTTGTCATTCTTTGAGTACTTCCTTGTCTTGTTCCTTATTCCAAATGGTTCGCCTCATATTTATCAGGGTTAAATTCCATCCACCACTGATCTGCCCATCTGAACATCTGATCTGCCCATCATTTAAACTATCACCTTGCTCTTCAACGTCAAGCACCAATCATTGTGTCATCTGCAAACTTATCTATCACCCTCCAACATTCTCATCTACATCATTTATGAATATGACAAACAACAAGGAACCCAGCACTCACCAACAGTATTGGAGGAATAAAACTCATCCAGATCTGGGGATTTGTTCATTTTTAAATTTGCCAGATCCACCAATACAACCTTGCTTCTTATAGGAGGCGGATAGGGGACTCCTACACTAAGAGACCTTCAAGGCTGCAAATGCTGGAAACTAGAGTCAGGGATTTTGGCCTGAAACATTGACTTTCCTGCTCCTCGGATGCTGTTTGATGGGCTGTGCTTTTCTAGCTCCACAGTTATTGACCCTAGCTTCCAGCATCTGCAGTCCTTACTGTCTCCAAGCTCCAAGTCAGTGAAACCATACTGTGAAGTCCCTTTTAAGGATGCCCAGCTTGAAGAAGTTTTCCTCCTCCCTCTGAAAAGAGCTCAATGAGTCTCTCTCTCAATGCAACCCCCTGGTTATCCCCTCTACCCTGAAGCTTTTCAAACACATTCTGAAGCAATCTCACTACTGCAGCCACGTGTCCTTCCTCAGTGCCTGTCTACGCAGCTGGCTAAACGCCCATGGACTCCAAATAACATTCAGACCATCACAACTTAGACCCAACCATGACAACCGTTATCTGCAGCACCTCCAGGGCCTCCAGAAATGGTTCTCCCTGTGAATTCTCAGTCCACACTTGCAGCCATGTGTCGACACCTTCTCTCCGTGCAGTCGGCCTTGCCCCTGCTCAGAGCTTGTCTCTCCCAGACCTCAGGTGACTTCTACTGTTCTTTGTCCTCAGGAGGATCCACACCCTCAACAAATGTTTGGACTCCTACACTACCTGTCTGTTTTTCCTTGACAACCTGGTGGTCATCCATTTATTTCTTTCCTCCAATGTCTTTAGTTGTGATGTGTCCACCTTTCCAAACATGCTATCCCAGCCTCACAGAGGTACCACAGTATCTCCCACCATCGCTTAACCTCCAGATCTGAGGGAAAGAAGATGGTGGTGACGTTAACAATCACTGAAAATGTGTGAGCAATATTTTGGTGACAGATGTTTTAGCAGGCTGCAAAACTCTGAGCCTCTATCTGTAGGTCCAATGCTATATCTCCTTCTGTGAGCTGTGAGAATATATTAGAGTACCAGAAACATAGGATGCTATTGTCCATCATGTCCATGCGGACTGTCAGTGAGAGCAACTGAATTTGTCCTGTTCATCCGCCTATCCCTTGGAGACATGCAGTCTTTTTGCTTCAGCCCCTTATCTCATAGGTTTGCGCAAAACAAAGAAAAATTATGGGGAATGCTGCTGCACATCACATCCAACATCTAAGCTATACAAGCTGAGCACGGGCCACAGAAACAAATCTTGATCACAGAAATGCCCTCCAGTGCCTCCACACATGAAAGCAGTCAGTAATATTCTGAATGTTAATAGAAACATATAAAATAAGTGCAGGGCTAGGCCATTTAGCCTTTCAAGTCTGCTCTGCTATTCATTATAATCATGCCTTTTCCCCATATCTTTTGATTCCTTCAGCACCAAATGAAACTTAGCACCAACCTCACCCTGAAGTCATACAATGTTTTGGTCTCAACTGTGATTTTGTGGTTGCAAATTCCACAGGCTCACCACTCTCTGGGTGTAGAAATTTCTCCTTAGCTCAGTCTTAAATGGCCTATCCCATATTCTTAATGTGTTACCCTGGTTCTGGATTCCCCCACCATTAAGAACATCCTAATGCATCTACCCTATCTAATCCTTTTAGAATTTGAACTACTGAACTCCAGTGAATATATCCTAACTGATTTAACCTCTCCTCATATATTTGTCCCACCATCCCAGGAATCAGTCTGATAAACCATCACTTCACTCTCTCTATAGTTAGTACATTGTTCCTTAGATAAAGAGACCTGAATTGCACACAATATTTCAGGCGTAGCTTCACCAAAGCAAGAAACTAAACACAAGCCCATCAGTCAACGATCAGCCACCAGTCACCACTCCCCTCTTCCCCCACTTCAGGGAATTGAATCCTGGTCTCCCGTACGGTTGGCAGGGCTACTGATCAAAACACTAATATGAAGATTCCAGAGTGCAGATCAAAAGAAACTTCCATGCAAAATGGGAAAATAAATTTCTGTTCACAACTGTAAAGGATAGAGCATTTGTCTTATATGTTAGCAAAGTATATTGATAGGTATAAAGAGCAATATAAAATGAAACCAGACCCATCAATGTGTAGTAACTTTAAGGACAGTTTTCCCTTGAGTTGCATATTTTGGACAAAGAAAGTTGATGAGCTGAAGGATCAACAGTCATTTTTTTTCTCAACCAGCAACAAAAGGTAATACCTGAACTGATACATCATTTCACATGGTGAAGCACAAGAAATTATTCACAGATGGTGAGGTAATTAAAGAAGTAATGGCTGTGGCTGCTGACTTTTTATTCAAAGGTTGTTAAAACAAAGAAGAAATATTAGCGGCAATCCAAAACATTTGAGTTGGTGCTTCCACAGTAGCAAGATGAGTGCAGTCCCTGTTCAGAGAAATTTTTTAGCAACTATAGTGGAAAATGAAAGACTGGGAATGTTTCTCACTGCAGTTTGATGAAAGATTGTCACAGCCTAGCTGCTTACTTTTGTGTGTGTGATTTTTAAGGACGTAATATATAAGGGGATTTTCTCACCTTTTTAACTATTATAGAACAAGCTGAGAAGATATTTATAACAAATTCAAAAGGTAAGTATATGGGAAAAACATTTCAATCAAGAAATTGGTTTCCATCACAGGGAACTTGAAAACTCTAAAATAAGAAAAAGAACCTGAGTGCTGAAGATCTGAGGCAAAAACTGAAATTACCGGAGAAACTCTGCAGGTCTGGCAGCATCTGTGGAGAGAAAGCAAAGTCCTGTGACCCTTCTTCAGAACTGAAAGTAGCTAGAAAAAGTGGTATATATGCTGAAGACAGGTGCAGAAGGACAAAGGAGTAAGCAGATAGGTGGATACAGAGGCCAGAAGCTGTTATGCAGACAAACAGATGGACGATGGTAAGCCAAGGAGGGAGAAATGCTGATAATGGGGACCATAACATGGTGAAAATGGGTTGGCTGTGCTGAAAGCATCCTGTATCATGACAGGGCCTAGGGTGTCGTTTTGAGCAAAGGGCGTGGAAGAAGATGTTTAGGTTTTAAAATTATTGAACTCAATATTGAGTCCTGAAGGCTGCCAGCGCCCCAAGTAGAATATGAGATGTTGTTCTTCCAGCTTGAATGAGCCTCGCTAGAACACTGTAGCAGACCCAAGACAGATGTTGACCAACAAACTCGGTGGTGTGTTGAGTGGCAAGCTCAGGGTCATTTTTATGCACAGAATATACATGTTCCACAGAGCAGTCACACAGACTGCGTTTCTTTCTCCCTAGCACAGAGAAGATCACATTGTGAGCAGTGAATACCATAGACTAGATTTAGGGGCAGCATGGTGGCTCAGTGGTTAGCACTGCCCCCTCACAGTGCCAGGGACCCAGGTTTGATTCCAGCCTCAGGCGACTGTCTGTGTGGAGTTTGAATATTCTCCCTGTGTCTGTGTGCGTTTCCACTAGGTGCTTCAGTTTCCTCCCACAGTCCAAAGAAGTGCAGGTTAGGTGGATTGGCCATGCTAAATTGACCATAGTGTTCAGGGATATGTAGGTTAGCTATGTGAAATACAGGGATAAGTTAGGGGATGAGTCTGGGTGGGTTGGCCTTCAGAAGATCTGTGTGGACTTGTTGGGCCAAATGGCATGTTTCCACATTGTGGGTATTCTGTGATCTATGAAGTGCAGATAAATTGCTGTTTCTAGTGCATTGGATAGTGACGAGGGTGAAGATAAACAGGTAAGCATTGCACCTTCTGCAATGCATGGGATGGTGCCAAAGGGATGTAGGGAGGTGTTTGATTGGAGAAGGAGTGGACCAGAACTTTCTAGTGGGTACAGACCCCTAAAATAATTGCCTATTATTATCACGTACCTGAGTGAAATGTCTACTTAATTGCTTCTCTATTGCCCACTGACTGAGAGACTACGATACATGCCCAGCATTATGATTGTCCCCTTTCTATTCCTAATGCTACCCACAAAGTGTCATTTGAATCACTTCGAAGATATTATCCCTCCTTACTACAGTAACTGGCAATATTTCACAGCATTGATGAAGCAACATATTACACTGCATAGGATTCTTCTCCTCAGTTACCTGCTGGGCAATTTTCTTATTTTTCCATACTATCGGAGCAGCACCAAGTGACAGTTAGGTGCTTACTTCAGTCACTGTATTATACTTCTGGACAGCTACTTTTAAGATCAGAGTTGATAAAAGCCTCTGGTAACCTGTGGCACATTTTCAGTTGGGGTGGAGGGAAGCAATCTGCAGACAAGTTTTTAAAGTTTTTAAAGGTTTTAAAGTTTTGTAACAATTAGTGCGTACTAGTCAACTTTTATTTCACAATCTATTTGTCTTTTTTTTGGATTAAAATTCTGCTCAGTTATATTTCATACTAACTAGGATATCACTTCCCCAAAAACCACAGGACTGTAATTCTCCCACATCCAAACTCCTCCTCCTGGTCCTCCTACAGTCACAAGTTACACAGATTCTGCCTGTTCTGCACCCAGTTCCTCCTTCATCCCAAATTACCACTTCTTCCAGTTTATTCCAGTTCTACTTCTGCACTCCCACAGAAACATTCCTGGTTTCTCCTCAATCCCCTTCTCTGTTTTCCCCAAATTACTTCCTCCTTCTTCTGTTTCCCTCTTCTCCTTCAGCTTTTCTATTTCATTTAATCCCCTCCTTTTGTGGAACCATTATATCAAATTCAATCATGACGATCAAAGAAGGGGACATAAGTTTAAATTAGTAAAAGAAAAATTTGGGACTGATAGCAGTAAGCTCTTTTTTTCACACGTGGTCAATGCATTGAGTAAAATTTAAGATTGGGTTGCATAATGGAGGAAATAAACAGGGAAACAGCTGAAGGCCAGAATAGGACAAAACTATCTGTCCGTCCACTTGTCCATCTATATTAATTGGCTATCAGTTTTTCCCTTTCACTTTGACTTTTTTATAATCCAGCCTGTGAACCAGCTGTTTAGTCCAGCCTAGTGGTTTTTAATTGCATCATCTGTGGAAGTTTTCAAAACTGTTTTCCTTTGAAGTATTGAGAAAGATTGGATGACTAAATTTTCAGGATATAATCACACGATCATGCAGCAACGTCAATAAATTGGAACAGCCTGTGGGGAATTAAGCAACCGATTTCTTCCGCTAACAAATTAACGGAATCATTTCTGAATACATACGATCAGTTTTTCACAATTAGTTCTAACCTCAATTATCTGCCATCTGTCATAAAGATAGCGAGCTATCCTGAAGAGTGACTTCACAAATGTTAGTCATCCGCTGATGCTCTGGTGTTATTTCATATACTGAATTGTTAGTCACAGATCTAGTATATAGTGTATACATGGCGAGAAATGAAATTTATATCTCACTGACATTAGGACAGTTAAAATTATAATTATGACATACTATAATTTGTCATGTATTCTCTTTCAATCACATTTTAAGTAGGTAACTGAAATTATTGTTGTCTATATATGGTTCATATCAAATGAATGAAATCAAATTCTCTGTTAGCTTTGTGTATCACATGTAAAATAAATTGGGAAATTTCAAAATTAATTCACATTCCCAATGTTATGTATTGGGTTGCTACAAATTTATAGCATCAGAGGTATCAAAACTCTCCTAGAACTTGCTGTCAACTGGTGCTTGTGGTAAACACAAAGACATGTTTATACCAGCACTATATGGATTCTAGTTGCCAATTTGGGGTCTAGCAGATTTGAATGGCCATCATCGGACTGTAAAATCCTTACTCACACCAATTGCCATTCACTCATTGTTCCTCTGTTCCCTGATCTATAAAAAAAATAAAAGTTTCAAATTTATCATTGCAAAGTGTTTTTTAAAATTTATTCTCA
This sequence comes from Rhincodon typus, assembly GCF_021869965.1. NCBI lineage: Eukaryota > Metazoa > Chordata > Chondrichthyes > Orectolobiformes > Rhincodontidae > Rhincodon > Rhincodon typus. The sequence goes on from NC_063334.1 coordinate 48,468,381, forward strand.
GGCTGTGGTCAAACTTACAAGACTGCCATTAATTACCTAACCCTTGTTGCCCTGAGGAGATGGTGGTAACAGAATGGCTTGCTGGGCCATTTCAGAGGTAAATGATAAGTCATCAATACTGGATAGGAACAGCTAAGTTTTCTTTCCTGAAGAATGTTAGTGGACCAGTTGCAATTTTACGAAAATCTAATGACTTGTTAATTACTTCAACTTCTTATTTCAGAATTCAAATTCTCAATCTGAAATGGCATGATTTGAACTCTTTATTAGTCTGAACCTCTTGATCACTGGTACAGTAAGAAAAGCATTAAAATACCATATCAACTTGAAAAATCCATGTAAATGACTTCCATCATGCTCAACACTTAACCTTCAACCAACTAAAAGAGGTGATCTAATCATTTAACGCACCATTATTTGTGGGAGCTTTTAGTTTCCTGCCACTTCAGCACACTACACTGTTCCCTGGCCAGTATCTCTGTTTCAGGCTTGCAGCAGTGCTCCAGCAAAGCAAGCTGGAAGAACAACACCTCAGAGATAGTAGGAACTGCAGATGCTGGAGAATCTGAGATAACAAGGTGTACAGCTGGATGAACACAGCAGGCCAAGCAGCATTAGAAGAGCAGGAAAGCTGACGTTTCTGTTTTGGTTGCTATTCCGGGAGGGGGTGTGAGGGATGAGTTGAGTCCCTCAAGCCCCATCCCCATCTCCTACCTACTAGCCTCATCCCGACTCCTTGACCTGTCCGTCCTCCCTGGACTGACCTATCCCCTCCCTAACTCCCCACCTACACTCACCTTTACTGGCTCCATCCCCACCTCTTTGACCTGTCTGTCTCCTCTCCACGTATCTTCTCCTCTATCCATCTTCTATCCGCCTCCCCCTCTCTCCCTATTTATTTCGGAACCCCCTTCCCCTCCCCCATTTCTGAAGAAGTGTCTCGGCCCGAAACGTCAGCTTTCCTGCTCCTCTGATGCTGCTTGGCCTGCTGTGTTCATCCAGCTCTATACCTTGTTATCTTAGAACAACACCTCATTTTCCTTTGGGGAACCTGCAGTCCTCTGGACTCAATATCACGTAGAATAACTTCAGGGTTCAAACTCTTCCATGTCCTAGCCCCTATCCCTGCACACCAAGCCTTGTTATCATATAGTCAATAAATGTGGAGCTGGAAAAGCACAACCGGTCAGACAGCATCAGAGGAGCAGGAAAGCCAATGTTTTGGGGTGAAACCCTTTGTCAGGACTGGGCAGAAGGTGGGGAAGCCAAAAATAAATAGAGGGAGGGGTGTGGGGCTGGGATAAAGTAGGTGAGATGGAGATAGGTGGATGCAGATAGGAGGTTATTGTGGTTGCTTGGTGGGAAGGGTGGAGTGGATAGGTGAGTAGAAAGATGGACAGGTTGCGGGTGGAGAGATTTTGAAGCTGGCGAAGTCAATATTCAGACCATTGGGCTGTAAGCTGCCAAGGTGAAATATGGGGTGTCGTTCCTCCAGTTTACGTTTGGCCTCACTTTGATAGTGGAGGAGGCCAAGGTTGGACATGTCACCAGGGGAGTGGGAGGGGTAGTTAAAGTGGATGGCAACCAGAAGATCGGGTTGGTCAGTGCATGCAGACCAAACATCACTTACAATGTATCAAGTAGCATAACCTGCTATATGAGAATTAGAAATTTTTGTCAGTAAGGAATAAAAAGAATTTGTTCTAGCAAGTACAATAACTGTTTGTTGATAGTTTCCCAAGTGCAAACAAATATGTCATTATTAATGCTTGGTTGCTTCCCATAATCTACAAATATCCCAATAGAGATAAATCACAATTTAATTGACAGGTCAAAAAGGTAATCGTAAAAGTAGCTATCTTTATTGTGGGATTATGAATACAATTCTGTTTTGTTTTCAAATGAGGACATTTAAAAGTTTTAAAGGGAATTACATGAATGGGTCTTTTATTTAGCGAAGGCTGTAATAGATACTTAGAACTTTGGGCTCAGTGGTTAGCACTGCTGCCTCACAGCACCAGGGACCTTGGCTGAATTCCAGCCTTGGGCCACCAGGTGTGCGGAGTTTACATGTTCTCCCAGTGTCTGTGTGGGTTTCTGCCGGGTTCTCTGGTTTTCTCCCACAGTCCAAAAGTGTGCAGGTTAGATGGATTGGTGATGCTAAATTGCACCATTGTGTCTAGGGATGTGCAGGCTAGGTAGATTAGTAATAGCATATGCAGGGTTATGGGCATAGGGCGGGCAGGCTGGTTTTTAAGAGGGTTGGTGCAGACCTGATGGGTTGAATGTCCTCTAGAAGTTAAAAGAAAACTTTCCTTTGTTTCATTCAAAGTGGCTTCTGATCTGTCCATGGTGAGTACTGAAAGACCACTAGGTGGATGTTAGGGCAAACTATGGGTTGACAAGAGTTGGCACGCTATAAGTAGTCATTAAGGATGAGTGAGGGGCATAAGGAAGGTATGTGGGGCAATGGGGGGGTGACTTGGGATGTGCCCTCTCCATGAATGTGGCATGGTGGGAAGGAGGACGTTGGGTGAAGGTGTGTGAGGGCTGAGGCCTAAAACATGAGCAACTACCTGGAACAAATTCCCATAGAACATAGAAAGACCTTTTAATCCACCTGTCTGAGCACTTGGCAGCCTCAGTGGCTGCCTTTAATCTGTGCCTGAAGGTAGTAAATCTAATTCCATCCCACACCCATGCCCCCAGAATGTAAATGATGCTGAAATTTTACAACTCATGCTATTCATCTTGGGGGTAAAATTCCTGGCCTAATTTTCCAAGGAGTTTGTAGCTTCCTTATTCCCCCCACTAAAATGTATGAGTCCAATCTTACCTATATTGATGTTCATTTGCTAATTATCTCCCCGTTCTGCAAAGGTATTCATGCCTTCCTACATTTTGTCACATGCCCTTGCTCTACAAACTGGATGTCTATTAAAGCCATAAACAGATAGTAAAGAGCCATATTTGTATGAGGAAACAAGCTTATCAGATTTTAACTTCATACATATCCCCAAAATGACATTACTTTAGATTAAAATTTAACCCATTATATCCATTACATTATCTTTATGTATTTTCTTTCTTTATGTATCTTTCTTTTATTTTCCATGAATTCAATAAGATTTTGCAATCATAACCTGTCCTTTTGGAGGCCATGTTAATTATATTGTTGTAAAGATCCAGTTTAACTGCTAAAATGGTGGTACGTGCACAGCACAGAATAGTTTGTTCTGTCATTTGACTATCATGTACAGTCTGTTAACAAGTGCTGCTCAAAGTGAGAGGTTTGACATGTGCTTGTACAAATCTTTAATGCTGGAACAATTTTATTAGATTTCAGTACATTTACAGATGTTTTTCTTTTACATCCGTCATTCAGAAATCTTTCCGACCACTGATGTTAGCTACTTCGTCTATAGCCCCATAGAGTTCTTCTATCACTCATTTAAAATATAAGAAACATAGAAACCAATCTTCTATCACTATTTCTTTTTGTAATGAAGTTTTCTAATATATGAAACAGTGCCACTGATCTCGCTTAAATTAACATATTTTAGTAGGTTTAGGACTTTTTATATGTGCCATCAATTCATATACCTATTCGCCCTGAATACAAATCACTAGTTACAAAACAGTTGCATCCAATAGACACCTTAAGATAGAGCGCTATGAACATACAAGCGTACGAGTTAGGAGCATGCATAGACCATTTGGCTCCTTGAGCTTGCTCCACCATTTGCTGAGATCATTGCTGATCTGACTATAACCTTAACTCTTCCTTCCTCCCCCATAGCCTTTCACCACCCTGTTTGCCAATAATCAAGCTTACCAACAATCTATCTACCTCTACTTTGAAAATATCCAAAGTCTTTGCTTCCACTACCTTTTGAGAAAGAAAGTTCTAAAGATTCATTACCCTCTGAGAGAACAAAATTTGCTTAACTTCTCTCCTCAAATGGATGACCTTTTTTTTAAATAGTAACCCCTAATTCTAGAGTCTGCAGTTGTTCATTAGCTCACTGAGCTGATTGTTCCGTGGTGATCAGACGTTTCGTTACCATTCTAGGCAATATCATAAATGTGACCTGTAATCGAAGCGTTGGTGTTCTGCTCTGTTCCAGATTTATATGATCCTCTGGTGTGGTGGATTGGAAATGACCATACCTCATTTCCTTTATTTCTCTTTCTTTGCAAGACACTTAACTACTCTTTCTCTGGATGAGAGGATAGGATGAGCTGAGCATTATCCACCCACCATTAATATGATTAGAGTGTAAAATGTAAAAGGTCAAGTGTAGCTGATCAAATAGTATAAACCTTTTGACTGTACTCACAAGGTTGTCTCCAGTGGTTACACTCCATCCTGTGCTAAATCTTTGAGACTCACTCTACCACTTAATTCTAATACAGTACACAATGCAGATACATCTGTTTAAAAATAACTTAAGTTGTCTTTATTACCTGTAGGTTCCATGTTTGTTGAACATATTCCCTGATCAAATGGTCTTTCAGGTCTTCAAATGGCCCAATTTTTGGTTCAATTCCTCTTGGTCGATTGCATGGATTTTTCAGAAGACAGACAAGACCATCAGTCTCTTCAGTATGGTACTCGACAATATCTACTGGACTCTTGTGGGACTTTCCTCCAGTTATGAGATAACTTCCACTCAATTCTTTTTCTATTGTGTAGTGATAACACTTTCCATTGTATGCCACACTCAAAGCAAAGCCCCCAAGGTAGTTGCGACTCTGACGCAAAAGGTAGAGGCCGTTGGCCATTCCAGCCTGCTTCAGAAAGTCCTCCGCTTCATCTCGTGTGATGCTGCCATAGAAATAAGATAGATGATTTACCCTCTCAGCCATTTTATTAGTTGTAAATTATATGTGGTACAACTGTTCCTTTGATCTTCTCAGTTATGATCCTTCCTTTGAAAAAAGAAAAGAACAGTTTGTTAGTAGAAGTATTAAAAATTGAAGGATTGAACATTTATCTTTAAATTACAATGAACCTTAAATACTATTTTAAAATAAAAGCAACATAAACAAGGAAACCATGCATATAACGGAATGTTTTGTTCATTGTGTACAGCATATTATTAAAAGGCATTTAATTCAAATAGTCAGAAAAAGCAGCTAAAATGCTTCTGCACCAATCCTTATTGTAGATATTTTGAAGCAACCTATTTCGATGTGATCTTTGGCACACCTTTAGAGCAGACGGAATTTGAATCCAGGCCTCGTGGCCCACAAGTAGGAACACTCCCATGGTTCCTGGTGATGGCACCATGTTTAAGACAAAGTTGTGCATCCAGTCAAGCACTGTCTGTCTGGAGCTGCACTGCACAATTTGCGGCATTTGCCCTGGACTTGCAAAAAGAGAAATTGGTGCTCCTTTTAGTGGACAGGGACCTGTTGGATTGGGGTAATACAGATATGGGCCACCCTCTTCCCTCAGGACAAGCAGTGGAGACCATAATACTAGACCTTACCAGTCTGGTCCAAGATTGCCACCCAGATCAGTGAATTCTTAGTCATCCAAATGAATGCTTAGCACTGAGGGAGAAAGCAATGACTTTATCACTCTGCCAGGATATGAGTCACTATATTCTCTCTGCTACCTCACAATCACTCACTTTATGTGCTGCACAAATCTTCAACCAAGGCTCATGCCCTACCACTCCTGCTATTGCATGCAACATTGTCCTTTGCTCACTCTCACCCATCAAATCCTTACATGACTAACCCTGCATGGCCTCTGCACTACCTACTCAGTGGTTAGCACTGCTGCCTCTCAGCGCCAGGGACCCAGGTTCAATTCCACCCTCGGGCGACTGTCTGTGTGGAGTTTGCACATTCTTCCCCTGTCTGTGTGGGTGTCCTCCGGGTACTCCGGTTTCCTCCCACAGTCCAAAGATGTGCAGGTTAGGTGGATTGGCCATGCTAAATTGCCTGTAGTGTTCAGGGGTCTGTAGATTAGGTGGGTTATAGGGGGATGGTCTGGGTGGGATGCTCCAAGGGTCAGTGTGGATTTGTTGGGCCAAAGGGCCTGTTTCCACACTGTAGGGATTCTATGATTCTATGATACTCTCACTCGCGGCATTTCACCACCTCTCCCTCACAGCACGAGCATTTATTGCTGTGCCACTTATTTAATCCTTCCCTTTGTCTCTTTTGAGGAGAAAACAGTGTGCAACAGGGAGGAGAGGACCCTGACCCTTACTGCCCCGAATGGTTGACCAACACTACCTCCCCCCGTGGATTGATATGAGAGGTTGCCCTTGACTTACTGGATCAAGTTCCCTGACTGGCAAATGTCTCCCTGGACTTCATTGAGGACTACTCCCCTTAGATGTGGAGACATGGTTCTTTGCTTAAAACACATGAAGTGTGTTTACTGCTTAAGTTGCTGGCACATATGCAGAAGTAAGAGTGACGAAGCATTGTATTGTTGTCTTGACTGATGACTACTGACCAGCGTGACAAGCTGGCTGCCTTTGGGTCTGCACAAAACTGAAATATAACAATGCATCAGTGCTGTAAGTCTTTAAGCTCAAAGCATAAAAAGGCAAGGTAAGACAGGAATGCTGTAAGCTTCCAGGTAGGCACCATATCCATGAGCTCTAACAAAGCAGCAGCACTGAGATGCCTGGTCCAATCCATGAGCTGTGTACCTGTCCCTGCATAGAAAGTGTTCTTGCATCAGCCTTGTAATGAGAGCTGCCACTGTGCTCCCAAAGTGCAGCATTAAAGTGCAGAAGCGTACTGTAAGTGAATCGGAGATGTGCCACGAGGGTGGGGATTGGCTTGTACATGTTGAATGCTAGTATCTGTGGATCTAGGGTAAGTCTGGCTGCTGTGCTGGTATGTGCCATGAGACCTTGGTGTTGGATTTCCAAATAATGGTCTGGAGGAGCAAGTGAAAACTGGAGTCACAGGTTATTATTTAAATTTTCATGTCAAGAAGTCTCATCGTCTACTTTCTCATCAGCAGTGGTAGAATTAGAACCTGCATATTAGTGATTTAAAGATTATGTAGTTATGAAGGGTGATAATGGGCAGCAATCCTTGTTAATATTTGTTTCCCACTCAGTAGTGAGATTCTCATCTAGACATCCAGAATTCTGTTGGAAAGTATGACTTGTTGCTTTCAATGTCAAAAAAGCGTGATGATATTGTAGCTTTCAGAGTGTATTTTGTCCTTTTTTTTTGAAGAGAGGTTTTAAGGCAGAGATAATGTGCAGTCTGCCAGAGCCAGTACAGTAAACAACTTCTGAGACCTTTTTATTTTTGAAAATTCCAACAACAGAAGCAGCCTGAATGGATGTGGTCAAACTCCACAGAATCAGGATTTTTAGTTTTAACTTTCAACAGTTTTTGTTGGGGTCTTGAAGAAGAAGAAGCTATTTTTTCCCCCCTCTCAGTTACAGCCAAAAGCTTGAAGATCTCTTCCCATTCTGGAGTTGCATGTGAGACAATCTGTTTTCTGAGTTTGCCTTTTGCCAAGGGTGTATTTATGGGATGCTACAATATTAGAACAGTTAATTATTAATAGTTACTATATCTATTATTCTGTTTTTTTTCCAATACTGTTATGTTATTCCAATTCCTTCTTTCGTTTATTGTACTTTAATTATAATGGATGAATAAATTGTGTTTTGCTTTAAATCTGGTAGTCTGACCAATTGAATTGCGTGCGGAATGCAACGTACCTTTAAAGTAAGAAAATATTAGGGTCTAGACTATCCTCTGAATATTTTGAGGGGATTTGGTCTGGTCCATAACAAAAGGCCTTACTTGAATTCTCATGCGATACTCTCAGATTTCTTGACATAGCCCCATGTTTTGCAGCGCTTGTAAGATTTGGCCCATAAATTAGACATGAGGCCAGAATTTCTACTTCATGCACTTCCCTACTCATTGAGAATATATGGTGATCATCCTTTTCAATATAAAATTTTTTAGTACACCATGTTTAGAACGTCGTGACATGTCACAGATTAATATAGTTGAAATTATATACTTGTGTTCATTGTTTATACAACTATACAGATTTATTCCCTGCTATTGAATTCTCAGACATTCCTCCTTCTTAGGAGAGACTTATGGATTTTTGGCTAATATTGAAAGTGCATTCAAGTTAATCAAGCTAGCATGTCAATTTTCTGTCTCATAATGATCAGTATCCAAATTATTCAAAGTGCCTTTCCATTTAGAATTTACACATGCTACTCGTATTAATTTTTCAGCTGTTACACTTCAACATCAATTGTATTAATGGGCAAAAAATTATGTGAATCAGTTATTGAGTCAGAAAGAAAGTAATTGCACTTTGCTGCTGCGGATCTTCAAATTATAACTCTTCAACTTGCCTCCACTTTATGAAGGCATGTGAGAAAGTTATTGAGCAGGCATAGGCTTAAACAGAATTCAATTGTGCATGGATATTCAGGTCAGAATGTTGCATGGAGTACAATAGACAGACAACTGTCCACATACTGTTCTTGTCTTTAGTTCATTTATTTCCAAAGCTCTACCCATTTCTCTCACATACAAAGTTGCTTCATTGAATTGTTTCAGTCTGGGACTGTGGTGTTTATGCAGAGAAGTTGCATTATGAAATTGTTTTGCATTTGTATACTAGCTGAAGTAAGTATCACCAGTCTGCAACACAGGCTCGTGTTAAGCTTCATCTGCACACCAGACTACTAGAGGTATGGACACATGGCTATAATGAATGCTTACAGCCATTCAGTCCCTCAAGCCTGTTCTGCCAATCAGTGAGATCATGTTGATCTGCAGCCTAACTCCATATACCTACCTTTGGGCCATATCCTTTAATACCTTTACCTAACAGAAAAAAAATATGTATCCCAGATAGATCTGACGCAAAACCTCAAATTTGATATTATTAAATAGATTGAAAGAAAATAGATACATTTACTGATACAACAATATCATTGTAGACCAGACAACTCCAAGTTAACATGAAATGGATCAGACAACAGTTCTTGGATCTCATCCAAATGAATAAGTTGCTTCTTCTACAAAGAGAGGAGATCCTATCACCTTCACTGTGTTGGTAACAGGCACTGACAAATAACAAAAAGTGAGAAACTTGTTGCAACACTTCAAATGTGAGTTATTACATTTCTGACACTTTTATAGTGGTAGAAATATTTAAACTTTACAACATTGGGAATACATCAAAAGAATGCAGCTGAATGTTGCCATACTGGATTTAAATTCTATTTGCAGCTTCATTTCTTATCATATCATATCATATCACAGTATCACTTATAAATCATATATTATGACCAGTAAAACTTACAACACTTTTAAATGAGAACCAAGGTAATGTTATTTTTTTGTTGAAGAAAGAAACATTTGTTAGGGATGTCAATGTCCCTGGTTCTGAAATTTCACTGTCAATAGTATTGAGAACACAGCTCACTGCATTGTCACATAATCACACACAGAATAAGGCCATTTAGTCTACTGTGTCTGTGCCAGCTCTCTGTTGTGAAGTTGGGTAGAGTACTTGGAGATTATTTTAAAATGTCTGCAGGCAGCAGTAGATGCACAGAGAGTTCTTGAAATTGAAACATTGTTCCAAAGGCTAAAATGTTAGCAGGCAAAGCAGAATTTTTACCAAGATAACAGGTTTTTGAATTTAGCCAATTAATTTAAACCAGGCCCTAGATACCAAAAACTCAATTAAATTTAAATCTGACGGTTTTGACAACCTAGGACCAATCCTATTGTAATAAATTAATAGATCATCAAGGGTATAACAGTAGGGGGCATTTGAAAACTGGTATGAGAGCAACTGCTATCTGTTAGAGTTAACAACCGGCAGCCCTAAAGAGAAAATCACTAGCTCTCACAGAATTCTATAAGCTCTCCAAAAACCATCATTTGACTAAAGGTACAGTGACACTCTTAGCTAATATTCCTAACACAAGAGTTTGACAGAAAAAGGCATTCCTGACTGAAGAACTGCAGAGAAGGCACCAAACATTCCAGAACAGGTACCTGGCTGTAATTTCCAGAGACTAAGTTTTAAGTTTTTTTATATTAATTTGGTTTACATAAGTGGGACTTATATTTATTAGAATAGCATACCATTATAATTTTGTTCTATTGGGGAATAGTTAGTAGTTAAGAGGGGAATTGTTCAGTTTATTAGTAGTTCGGTTAATTTGTTCACTATTAGGGTTAGTTAAATTGCTACTTTTTTTATTCATTTGTAGGATGTGGGTGAGGGTGGCTGGCCAGCATTTCTTGCCCACCCCTAGCTGCCCTTGAGAAGTTGGTGATGAGCTGTTTTTTTTGAACCGCTGCAGTCCGCCTGCTGTGGGTTGACCACAATGCTATTAGGGAGGGAATTCCAGGATTTTGACCCAGTTACAGTGAAGGAACGGCAATATATTTCCAAGTCAGGATGGTGAGTGACTTGGAAAGATCTGCTGCTCTTGTCCTTCTAGATGGAAGTGGTCGCGGGTTTGGAAGGTGCTGTCTGAGGATCTTTGGTGAATTTCTGCTGCTACTGAGCGTCGGTGGTGGAGGGAGTGAATGTTTGTAGATGTAGTGCCAATCAAGCGGGCTGCTTTGTCCTGGATGGTGTCAAACTTCTTGAGTGTTGTTGGGGCTGGACTCATCCAGGCAAGTGGGGAATATTCCAGCATGCTCCTGACTTGTGCCTTGTAGATGGCGGACAGGCTTTGTGGAGTCAGGAGGTGAGTTATTCACCACAGTATTCCGAGCTTCTGACCTGTTCTTATAGCCATTGTGTTAATGTGGTGAGTCCAGTTGAGTTTCTGGTCAATGACAACCCCCAGGATGTTAATAGTGGGGAATTCAGTGATAGTAATTCAGTTGAATGTCAAGGGGCGGTGGTTAGATTGTCTCTTATTGGTGATGGTCATAGCCTGGCATTTGTGTGGTGCAAATGTCACTTGCCACTTGTCAGCCCAGAGCTTCAGTACCTGAGGAGTCACAAATGGTGCTGAACATTGTGCAATCATTGGCAAATGTCCCCACTTCTGAACTTATAATTCAATGAAGGTAATTGGTGAAGCAACTGAAGATGGTTGGGCTGAGGATACTACCCTGAGGAACTCCTGCAGAGATGTCCTGCAGCTGAGATGATTGATCTCCCACAACCACGACCATCTTCCTATGTATCAGGTATGACTCCAACCACCAGAGCATTTGCCCCTGATACCCATTGGTTACAGTTTTGCTAGGGCTCCTTGATGCCACACTCAGTGGAATGCAGCCTTGATATCAAGGGCTGTCTCTCTCCCCTCACCACTGGAATTCAGCTCTTTTGTCCATGTTTGAACCAAGGCTGTAATGAGATCAGGAACTGAGTGGCCCTGGTGGAACTCAAACCAGGTGTCACTGAGCAGGTTATTTCTAATCAGGTGCTGCTTGATAGCACTGTTGATGACCCTTCCATCACTTTACTGATGATCAAGAGGAGACTAATGGGGCGGTAATTGGCCGGGTTAAATTTGTCCTGCTTTTTGTGTACAGGACATACTTGGGCAATTTTCCACATTGTTGGGTAGATGCCAGTGTTGTAACTGTACTGGAACAGTTTGGCTAGGGGAGCGGCAAGTTCTGGAACACAAATCTTCAGTACTATTGCTGGAATGTTGTCAGGGCCTGTAGCCTTTGCAGTATCCAGTGTCTCCAACCATTTCTTGGTATCACGTGGAGTGAATTGAATTGACTGAAGACTGGTATCTGTAATGCTGGGGACCACTGGAGGAGGCCGAGATGGATCATCCACTCAGTACTTCTGTCTGAAGATTGCTGTGAACACTTCAGCCTTATCTTTTGCACTGATGTGCTGGGCCCTTCCATCATTGAGAATAGGGATATTTGTAGAGCCTCCTCCTCCATTGAGTTGTTTAATTATCCACTTCCAATGATGACTGGATGTGGCAGGACTGCAAAGCTTAGCTCTGATCCGTTGGTTGTGGGATCGCTTAGTTCTGTCTATCACTTGTTGCTTTTGCTGTTTGGGGTGCAAGTAGTCCTGTTTGGTGGCTTCACCAGGTTGATACCTCATCTTTAGGTATGCCTGATGCTGCTCCTAGCATGGCCTCCTGCACTCTTCATTGAACCAGGGTTGATCCCCTGGCTTGATGGTAATGGTTGAGTGGGGGTATGCCAGACCATGAGGTTACAGATTGTGCTGGAGTACAATTCTGCTGCTGTTGATGGCCCACAGCGCCTCATGGATGCCCAGTCTTGAGTTGCTAGATCTATGCAAAGTCTGTCCCATTTAGCACGGTGATAGTACCACACAACACAATGGAGGTTGTGCTCAATGTGAAGGCGGGACATCGTCTCCACAAGGACTGTGCGATGGTCACTCTTACCGATACTATCATGACAGATGCAACTGCAGCTGGCAGATTAGTAAGGATGAGGTCAAGTATGTTTTTCCCTCTTGTTGGTTCCCTCACCACCTGCTGCAGACCCAGTCTAGCAGCTATGTCCTTTAGGACCCGACCAGCTTGATCAGTAGTACTGCTGCTGAGCTACTCTTGGTGATGGATATTGAAATCCCCCACCCAGAGTACATTTTGTGCCCTTGCCATCCTCAGTGCTTCCTCTAAGTGTTGTTCAACATTGAGGATAGTGATTTATCAGCTGAGGGAAGACGGAATGTGGTAATCAGCAGGCGGTTTCCTTGCCCATGTTTAACTTGAAGCCATGAGACTTCATGGGGTCCAGAGTCAATGTTGAGGACTCCTAGACCAACTCCCTCCCGACTGTATACCAGTGTGTTGCCCCCTTTGCTGGGTCTGTCCTGCCGGTGAGACAGGACATATCCAGGGATGGTGATGGTGGTGTCTGGGACATTGTTTGTAAGGTATGATTGTGTGAGTATGACTATGTCAGGTTGTTGCTTGACTAGTCTGTGAGACAGGTCTCCCAATTTTGGCACTAACCCCCAAATGTTAGTGAGGAGGACATTGCATGGTCGCCGTTGTCTTTTCCAGTGCCTAGGTCGATGCCAGGTAATTTGTCCAGTTTCATTTCTTTGAGTCTTTGTAGCGATTGGTACATCTGGGTGGCTTGATAGGCCATTTCAGAGGGCAGTTGGGAGTCAACCACATTACTGTGGGTCTGGAGTCACATGTCGGCCAGACCAGGTAAGGATGGCAGATTTCCTCCCCTAAAGGACATTAGTGAACCAGATGGGTTTTTCCAACATCAGCAATGATTTCATGGTGATCGGTAGATTCTTAATTCCAGACTTTTTTTTGAATTCCAATTCCACCAGCTGCTGTGGCTGGGTTTCTGGCTTAATAGTCTGGCGATAATACCAAATCTTAACTAATTGCTGCATGACAGTGTTTCCCCGAGTGTCTCCATTTGCTTCTTTTATTCTTTAATTCATTCACAGGAAGAGGGTGTCACTGCTAGGAAGCACTTATTGCCCATCCCTAATTGCACAGAGGGCAGTTGAGCACATTGCTTTGGATCTACAGTCACATGTAGACCAGACCAGGTGAGGATGGTAGATTTCCTTCCCTAAAAATACATTAGTGAACGAGATAGGTTTTTCCAACAATTGACAATGGATTTATGGTTGTCATTAGATTCTTACTTCCAGACATTTTATTGAATTCAAATTCCACTGTCTGCTGTGGTGGGATTTGAACCCCAATCCCCATAACGTTATCCGGGATGCTGGATTTACAGTCCAGTGATATCACCACTAGGCCATCCCCTCCCCCAGCTTCATTTCCTGGCTACATTAAATGTCTTTCCTCTCGTTCCTTATTCATGCATCAATGGGAACGACTTTCCGCTCATGATTTTGAATACCTCTATCAATGTTTTCTCAACCTTCTCTGTTTCCAAGGAACACAGTCCAAACATCTCCAGTCTATGTAACTGAAAATTCTCAAAGGAAAGCATAAGCAGCCAGAGGTTATTGTATGCATTGGTATCAATGACATAGGTAGCAAAAGGGATGAAATCCTGGAGAGTGAATATAGGTAGTTAGGTAGGAGGTTAAAAAGCAGGGCCTCAAGAGCAGTAATCTCTGGATTACTCCCATTGCCACATGCAAGTGAGAGTTGAAATAGGATTTAAGGCAGATGAATCTGTGGCTGAGAATAATTGGGATCTCTTCTAGGACAGAGGTGAACTGTACAAGAGGGACAGGTTTCACCTGAACAGGAGGGGGACCAATATCCTGGCAGGGAGATTTGCTAGGCCTACTCAGGAGGGTTTAAACTAGTCTGGTGGGGGTGGGGTACTCTAAACAACAATGAGACAAAAGAGAAGGTTGAGGCTAGTAGAGAAGCTAAAGATAGTCTTATGGACCATTCCAAACCCCTTCAAATATATCAAGGAGCTAGCCTAAAGCCTAAATTTTACTTAATTAAAGGCAAGAACAAGGTGCTGTGTTCCAGATGTAATTTGATTGATTACATTACTCGGCTTTAAGCAAAACACACTTTCATCTTTCTTTACTGTTAAAATATATACGATAGAAAGAATTTATATAACTAACTCTGTTGGTAAACTTAACAGATTATTTAAATACTAAATAGCAACTGTTCCAATATGGTAACATCTCCCTTGGCAAAGGCAAATTTAGTAAAATAGATTGTCTCACATGCAATTCTTGCAGCAGAAAAAACTCTAGCTTTTGACTGTAACAGAGAAATAATAGCTTCCACATCCAGCTTTAAGATCCCAGCAATTTCTGAAAACTAAACTAAAACCCTGGTTCCGTGGGAGGATGACTCAACCCATTCATGCTGCTTCTATTGTTCCAGCTTTTTAAAATGAAACCAAAGCTAGTTACACTGTTGTGCAAAGAGCAAACAGCTCAGTTCCAGGTTTAAAACATTTGCTTTCAAGTGAAACAGGACAGAACAAATCCCTCTGAAAAGCACATCTCATCATACTTCCCCACCTAATAAAAAGAACCATCAATATGCAAAGATAACTTAATTTTTATAACTTCTAGTCTCTTATCATCAGTAACCTACCCATATACACTCCACTAAATCTAAGCATGTAAAAATTAAATACTATAGTTCATCTTAATCTGCTTTCTCTGCAACTAAACACCTCCATCTTCATTCATCAAAGCCATGACAATGCATTGACAATCATGTTCTCTCATTTTGCCACATATATAATTTTAAAATTAAATGGCTGTAACAATAAACTCCAGTAAACAATCTCCAGTAATAACAGACTCCAATAAACAGTCTGGTATTTTTATCTTCAAATTTTTCCAAAATTGTTAAGGAACTATACGGTAAATGGAAATCAAGAGCGAACTATACAGTAAATAGAAAAGCCCTG
Organism: Rhincodon typus; assembly: GCF_021869965.1. Taxonomy (NCBI): domain Eukaryota; kingdom Metazoa; phylum Chordata; class Chondrichthyes; order Orectolobiformes; family Rhincodontidae; genus Rhincodon; species Rhincodon typus. The sequence goes on from NC_063334.1 coordinate 48,483,738, forward strand.
GGGAAAATTGATGCACAGAGAGATCTGGGTGTTCAGATCCATTGTACACTGAAGGTGGCAACGCAGGCCGATAGAGTGGTCAAGAAGGCATACGGCATGCTTTCATTCATCGGACGGGGTATTGAGTACAAGAGTTGGCAGGTCATGTTACAGTTGTATAGGATTTTGGTTCAACCACATTTGGAATACTGTGTACAGTTCTGGTCACCACATTACCAAAAGGATGTGGATGCTTTGGAGAGGGTGCAGAGGAAGTTCACCAGGATGTTGCCTGGTATGGAGGGCGCTAGCTATGAAGAGAGGTTGAGTAGATTAGGATTATTTACATTAGAAAGACAGAGGTTGAGGGGGGACCTGATTGAGGTCTACAAAATCATGAGAGATATAGACAGGGTGGATAGCAAGAAGCTTTTTCCCAGAGTGGGGGACTCAATTACTAGGGGTCACGATTTCAAGGTGAGAGGGGCAAAGTTTAAAGGAAATATGCGTGGAAAGTTCTTTACGCAGGGGGTCGTGGGTGCCTGGAACACGTTGCCAGCGGAGGTGGTAGAGGCGGGCACGATAGCGTATTTAAGATGTATCTAGACAGATACATGAATGGGCAGGGAGCAGAGGGATACAGATCCTTGGAAAATAGGCGACAGGTTTAGATAGAGGATCTGGATCAACGCAGGCTTGGAGGGCCGAAGGGCCTGTTCCTGTGCTGTAATTTTCTTTGATCTTTGTTTTTTGATTATGACCAATACATATAATTCCCTCACACCCACTGTTGGCAACATAAATGTTGAAATATTACAATGCCAACACCAAACTCAAGGTCTCTTTCTCAATCATGGAATATTTCTGTTGATGAATGTTCAACTTTCTGGAAAAATATTCAATAGATCTTTCTACCTTCTTGTCATCTTCTTGCAGGAGCACGGCACCGACACCGAGATCATTCATATCAATAGCTACCTTGAATGGCTTTGTGTAATTACTTGTTGCTAACACTGGAGCAGTAGTCAACACAGCTTTCAGGTTGCCAAATGCATTCTGATTCTCCTCCATCCGTTGAAATTGTTTGCACTTCTTCAAAAGATCAGTCAGTAAAACAACTACACTGCTAAAGTCTATAGGTGTGAGGCTGAAAAAGCACAGCAGGTCAGACAGTAGCAGAGGAGCAGGAAAGTCAATGTTTCAGTCTGATAGATCGTATCTATTTAAAAAAATTGAATAACTCTTTGACAATCTTTTTGCCTGTGATACTGCATAATGGAATAGCATCCGGAAATCTTGTAGACGTATTCATTATGGTCGACAAATATCGATTCTAACTTTCTGTTTTAGAGAGGGGTCCTATGCAACCAACTAAAGCTATTGTAAAAGGTCCTGCAAATGCTTTGATGATGCTGGTTTCATCGCTGCCTGAGATTTTCTTATTAGTTGACATGTCTGAGATATCTGGCAAAATTCAACCACATCTCCCTGCCTAATAGGGTAATAAAAATGTTTTTGCATTTTGACTTGAGTTTTCCTTACTTCCAAATAATTTCTTACTGGTACTTCACATGTTACCGCAACACCTCCTTTCAATAACCCGCTGATAATACACCTTGATGAACTTCCGCCCATTTTTCATCCGCCTGAATATGTGAAGGTCTCCATTTCCTCATTAAGGTTTCATTTGAAGATAGTAACATTCTGAGATACACTCAAATTCTTCTTCTATGCATGCTTTTTGATACAACTGCTTTATTTTTTCATCCTTTTGTTGTAATTCAACTAACCTCTCTGAATTGAAAATATCCACTTTGACCTCCACCTGTTCTTGTTTGTTCCCAACAATTTGATAAACATAGTTTCTGATAATTGAATTTCAATTTCATTATCTTTGGTTTCTCCTCCAGTTTCACCTTGTGGCTTTCTGACCTTGTTACCAAACAGTGAGGAAAAATCCAGGATATCCTTCCTGTAACACCTTGGTTGTCTGATTTTTCACTGGCTTTTCAACCACTGTAGGCATCACCCTCACCTGTGTTCCAGCTATATCTTTACCAAGGATAAACTGTATTTCCAGAGCAGAGAATTTCTCCATTGCTCCTACCACCATTTCACCAGACCCTCCAAATTCACTTTATATAATGGAACACTGCTCTTCCCACCATGAATTCCGTACATTCTGCAATACTCCTTCCGAATTATATATCTCCTCATCTCTCACCACTAAAGATTGACTTGCTCCTGTATCTCTTAAAATTTTAATGTCTACCTACTCCTCCTGGCATGCAAGTAAACCTTACCAAGACGTAAATTCGTTAAAGAGAACTGATACTTTCTTATTAACCAACACCCGATCAGGCTGTAGATTCTTTTGCAGCTCTTTAGCTTCACCTGGGATCTCCTTTACCACTCTAACAAATCCTACTGGTCTTTTTCTTGTCATACCACATCCATCTTCCCAGTGCTTTTCTCAAACCAACAACACTGTGACTTCATGTGTCCTACCATATTGCAGTGAAAACAAGTGAGTTTTTTTTAATTTCTATTTCTCCCTTGGGGGTTTGTTTGTTAACCTGTGGTAAACTATCTTTACTATATTCAATGAGATCTTCTTTTCCCTTGCCATCTGACGATTTCTCTTCAATTTCTGTCCCTCACAGACTGAAATTAATTCGGAAGCCAAACTTACATTTATGAACTAATTTATAATCATCTGCCATTTCTGCAGCTAATCTTGCAGTTTTAACTCTGGTCTTCCAATGAGTTCTCATTATTTCAGGAAGTGAATTTTTGAAGTCCTCCAAAATACTTGTCTCTCTAAGAGCATCATACGTTTGATCTATTTTCAATGCCTTTAGCCACTGATCAAAATTACTTTGTTTGATCCTTTCAAAATCTATGCACGTTTGACCAGGCTCCCTCCTTAGATTCCTAAAACGTCTTCAGGCCTCTGGTACTAGCTCATATGCACTTAAGATGGCATTTTTCACCTCATCATACTCCCCAGATACCTCCTCCGATAGCAATGCAAATACCTCACTTGCACTACCACCAACTTTGTTTGGATCAACAATATCCACATGGTAACCAGCTATTTCATTTGTTTAGCCACTTTCTCAAATTAAATGAAAAAGTCTTCTAGGTCCTTCTTGTCAAACTCAGGCAATTTTGCACATATTTACACACATCCCTACCAGGCCTTTGGCTATGATGGGATTGCTGTCTATCACTACTCCTACGTTTCACCTTTACCCCCACCATTTTATGATATGGAGGTGCCAGTGTTGGATTGGGGTGGACAAAGTCAGAAGTCACACAACATCAGGTTATCGTCCTACAGGTTTATTTCAAATCACAAGCTGGTATTGTGTGACTTATGACTTTGTCCTCCATTTTAAGTCGACTTTCAGTTTTCAGTTTCAATTTCCGAAGTTCAAAAACTCTCTCTTTCTCCCTTTCTTCTCTCTCTTTCTGTTTTTCTTCTGCTTTCAATCTTAACTTGAACTGTTTTATTTTCTTTTCATATTCAAGCTGCTTCATTTGCAATTGAATTTTAGCCATTTCCAATGATTGTGCTTGCATCTCTGGCAATTGTAACTGCAGAGTTATTACAGCAATTATATAATAGGATTGTAAAGGTTGGGGATTTTAACTGTCCAGATATAGACAGTGACTGCCATAGCGTTAAGAGCTTGGATAGGGAGGAATTTGTTACGTGTGTTCAGGAAAGTTTTCTCAATCAACATGAAGATGACCCTACACGAGAAGGGGCAAAACTTGACCTCCTCTGGGGAAACAAGGCAGGACAAGTGAGTTGCTCGTGGGGGAAACACATTGAAACCAGTGACCATAATTTGATTAGTTTTAAAGCAGTCGTGGAAATGGACAGGTTTAAACTGGGGCGAGGCCAATTTTGATTGTATTAGAGAGGAACTTTCTAAAGTTGACTGGGGGAGGTTGGTTGCAGGCAAGGGATATCTGGCAAGAGTGGGCTTTCAGAGGTGAGATAACAAGAGTTCAGGGCCAACATGTTCTTTTGTGTGAAGAGCAAGTCTGGTAGGTGTAGGGAACACTGAATGACTAGAGACATTGAGGCTCTGGTCAAGAAAAGGAAGGTGTATGTCAGGTATAGCAGCTGGGGTCCAGTGAATCTCCTGAGGAGTATCGGGTTGGAGGGGTACACTTAAGAGGAAAATCAGGAGGGCAAAAAGGGGACATGAGATGGCTTTGGCAGATAATGTAAAGGAGAATCCAAAGCGATTCTACAAGTCTATTAGGGGCAAAAAAGTAACTAGGGAGACAACAGGGCCCTTAAAAATCAAAGTCGACTATGTGTGGTGCTAGAAGAGATGGTTGCGATCCTAAACAAATATTTCTCATCAGTATTCACCATGGAGAAAGACTTTGAAGCTAGGAAACTCAGGGAAATAAATAGTGATGTCTTAATAAGAGTTCACATTACAGAAGAGGAGATGCTAAAGTCTTAAAGTGCATAAACATATGTAAGTCTCTGGGACCTGAACAAGTGTATCTGAAGACATTGTGGGAAGCTAGAGAAGAAATTACTGGGCCCCCAGCAGAGATATTTGTATCATCAACAGCCACAGATGAGGTGCCTGAAAGATGGGAGGTGACTAAAATTGTGCCATCATTTAAGAAATGCTGCAAGGGAACTACAATTTGGTAAGCCTAATGTCAGTAGTGGTAAGTTATTGGAGAGGATTCTGAGAGACAGGATATACGTGCATTTGGAAAGGCAAGGACTGATTAGGGATAATCAGCACGGCTTTGTGCACGGGAAATCATGTCTCACAAATTTGATTGAGTTTTTCCAAGAAGTGACTAAGATAATAGATAAATATAGAGTGGTTGACGTTGTCCAAATAGACTTTGGCAAGGCTTTTGACAAGGTTTTTCATGGTAGTTTGCTTAGTCGGTTTAGATCACATGGGATCCAAGAAGAGCTAGCCACCTGCATATAAAATTGGCTTAATGGTAGGAGACAGAGGATGGTGGTAGAGGGTTGTTGTTCAGACTGCAGGCCTGTGACCAGCAGTATGCTGCAAAGATCGATGGTGGGTCCACTGTTGATCATCATTTATATAAATGATTTAGAAGAGAATATAGCAGGCATGGTTAGTAAGTTTGTGGATGACACCAAAATTGGTGGTATAGTGGACAGTGAAGAAGGAAATATAAACGTACAATGGGATCTTGATCAACTGGGTCAATGGGCTAAGGAATGGCAGATGGAGTTTAATTCAGATAAGTGTGAGGTGTTTGATTCAGTAAGACAAATCACTCAGGACTTACATCATTAACGGTAGGGCCCTGGCAAGTGTTTGTCAAACAGAAAGACCTTGAGGTGCATGTACATAGTTCTTTGGAAGTGGCGTCACAAGTAGACAGTGTAGTGAAGAAGCTGTTTGGCATGCTTGCCTTCGTCAGTTAGAGCATTGAGTGCAGGAGTTGGGACGTCATGTTACAGCCGTACAAGTCACTGGTAAGACTACATTTGGAATATTGCATACAATTCTGGTCACCCAGGAGGGATGTCATTAAACTGGAAAGGGTGCAAAAAAAATTTACAAGGATGTTACTGAGACTGGAAGGTTTGAGTTATTAGAAGAGGCTTGATAGGCTGGGACTTTTCCTGGAGCATAGCAGGCTGAGAGGTAACCTTATAGAGGTTTATAAACCCATGAGGGGCATAGATAAGGTGCACTGGGGTGGTTTCAGCAGTGGGCAGAGTGTGGGTATTGGGTACAGTGATGAGATGGGATTATCAGGTCTCAGGGACAATGGGCTTTGGGTCTCATGGTAGGGGAGTGTCAGATCCTGGAGGCAAATGGAGGTATTGGATCCAATGGCAGGAAAAAGGGTGTTTCAGATCAGGTGGGAGAGGAGCCATATAGAGACAGAATCTGGAGGCTGTTAAGGGATCAGGAGAGGTGCAGTTGGCGTTTTGTGAGTGAGAGGTCAGCTTAGTAGTTGCCCAAGAGTTAGGCTACATAATTCTTCAAATTCTCCAATTTAAATGGATACTTTTGGGAGGGTTTCAAGTGCAGGGGAATTGTCCAGAAGAATTTTCGACTTCCTGGGCAATTCCCTTGGGATAGCAGGTAATATATTGGCATGGATAGATAAACTGGAAACAGAAAATGAGAATAAATTTACTCTTTTTTCAAATGACAGGTACACCAGTATGCCACAAGAAGCAGTGCTTGGGACCCAGCTAGTCATCCAGACATATAAATGACCTGGATTAGAGAATCACATGTAACATTTCCAAGTTTGCTGATGACACAGAACTAGGCAGAATTGTGAGTAATTAAAAGATGCAAGGAGGCTTTAAGGTGATTTAGACAAGTTTAGTGAATGGGCAAACACGTAGCAGATGGAACACATATTGGAGATCGCAGGAATATTCTATCAGGTTTCAACACTCTTACGTTCACTAGAGTTTAGAAGGTTGAGAGGGGATTTAGTTGAAACATATCTAAAATATCTAGTTGAAACATGGCTGAACAGACTAGATGCAGGAAGGATGTTTGAATCAGAGATAGTAGGAACTGCAGATGCTGGAGAATCCGAGACAACAAGGTGCAGGGCTGGATGAACACAGCAGGCCAAGCAGCATCATAGGAGCAGAAAGGCTGACGTTTCGGGCCTAGACCCTTCATCAGAAAAGGGAGAGGGGAAGGGGGTTCTGAAATAAATAGGGAGAGAGTGGGAGGCGGATAGAAGATGGATAGAGGAGAGGAAACAAACAGGTCGAAGAGGCAGGGATGGAGCCAGTAAAGGTGAGTGTAGATGGGGAGTTAGGGAGGGGATAGGTCAGTCCAGGGAGGACGGACAGGTCAAGGGGGCGGGATGAGGTTAGTCGGTAGGAGATGGGGGTGTGGCTTGAGGTGGGAGGAGGGGATAGGTGGGAGGAAGAACAGGTTAGGGAGGCGGGGACGAGCTGGACTGGTTTTGGGATGCGGTAGGGGGAGGGGAGATTTTGAAGCTTGTGAAATCCACATTGATACCATTGGGCTGCAGGGTTCCCAAGCGGAATATGAGTTGCTGTTCCTGCAACCTTCGGGTGGCATCGTTGTGGCACTGTAGGAGGCCCAGGATGGACATGTCGTCTGAGGAATGATCCCTCTTCCGTACCTACACCGGCTCTAAACCCCACCTCTTCCTCCGTTACATTGATGACTGTATCGGCGCCGCCTTGTGCTCCCACGAGGAGCTCGAACAGTTCATCCACTTCACCAACACCTTCCATCCCAACCTTAAGTTTACCTGGACCATCTCTAATACCTCTCTCCCCTTCCTGGACCTCTCTGTCTCCATATCGGGCAACCACCTAGAAACCGATATTCATTTCAAGACCACCGACTCCCACAGCTACCTAGAATACTCCTCCTCCCACCCACCTTCCTGCAAAAATGCTATCCCCTATTCCCAATTCCTTCGCCTCCGCCGCATCTGCTCCCAGGATGAGGCATTCCACTCCCATACATCTCAGTTGTCCTTGTTTTTCAAGGACCGTAACTTCCCCCCCTCAGTGGTCGAGAACGCCCTCAACCGTGTCTCCCACATCTCCCGCAACTCATCCCTCACACCCCGTCCACGCAATAAGAACCAAAAAAGAATCCCCCTCGTCCTCACATACCACCCCACCAACCTCCAGATCCAACGCATCATCCTCCGACACTTCCGCCATCTGCAATCCGACCCCACCACCAAAGACATCTTTCCCTCCCCACCCTTATCTGCTTTCCAGAGGGACCACTCTCTCCGTGACTCCCTTGTCCGCTCCACACTCCCCTCCAGCCCCACCACACGCGGCACTTTTCCCTGCAACCGCAGGAAGTGCTACACCTGCCCCAATACCTCCTCCCTCACCCCCATCCCAGGCCCCAAGAAGTCTTTCCACATCAAGTAGATGTTCACCTGCACATCTGCCAATGTGGTATACTGCATCCGCTGTACCCGGTGTGGCTTCCTCTACATCGGGGAAACCAAGCGGAGGCTCGGGGACCGCTTTGCAGAACACCTACACTCGGTTCGCAATAAACAACTGCACCTCCCAGTCGCGAACCATTTCAACTCCCCCTCCCATTCCTCAGACGACATGTCCATCCTGGGCCTCCTGCAGTGCCACAACGATGCCACCCGAAGGTTGCAGGAACAGCAACTCATATTCTGCTTGGAAACCCTGCAGCCCAATAGTATTAATGTGGATTTCACAAGCTTCAAAATCTCCCCTCCCCCTACCGCATCCCAAAACCAGTCCAGCTCGTCCCTGCCTCCCTAACCTGTTCTTCCTCCCACCTATCCCCTCCTCCCACCTCAAGCTGCATCCCCATCTCCTACCGACTAACCTCATCCCGCCCCCTTGACCTGTCCGTCCTCCCTGGACTGACCTATCCCCTCCCTAACTCCTCACCTATACTCACCTTTACTGGATCCATCCCCGCCTCTTCGACCTGTTTGTTTCCTCTCCACCTATCCTCTCCTCTATCCATCTTCTATCCACCTCCCACTCTCTCCCTATTTATTTCAGAACCCCCTTCCCCTCCCCCTTTTCTGATGAAGGATGCAGGAAGGATGTTTCCCTGGTTGGGATGTCTAAAACCAGGGGACACAATTTCAAGATAGAAAGTACCCAATTTAGGACTGGGATGAAGAAATGATAATGAACCTGTGGAATTCTCTATCATAGAAGGCTGTGGAGGCCAAATCACTGAATATATTTGAGAAAGAGGTAGGTATATTTTTAGATTTTAAAGGCATCAAGGCATGGGAGGAAGACAGAATCTATCATTAAGATAGAAAATACTTGGCTAGGACACTTTTGGAATACTGCGTCCAATTCTGATCTCCCTGCCATAGGAAGGATGTTGTTAAAGGGTGCAGAAAATATTTACAAGAATGTTACCGGGTTGGAGGATTTGAGTTTTAGGGAGAGGCTGAATAGGCTGAGGCTTTTTTCCCTGGAGCGTTGGAGACTGAGGGATGACCTAACAAAGGTTCAAAAATCATGAAGGGCATGGAGTGGTGATTAGCCAAGGTCTTTTCCCTAGGGCAGGGCAGTCCAAAACTAGAGGGCACAGGTTTAAGGTGAGAGGGGAAAGATTTAAAAGGGTCCCATGGGGCAACGTTTTCACAGAGAGAGTGGTGAGTATATGGAATGAGCTGCCAAAGGAAGCGATAGAGGCAGATACAATTACGACATTTGGACAGGTACATAGATAGAAAATATTTAGATGGATATAGGCCAAACACAGGCAAATGGGACTAGTTCAGTTTAGGAAATCTGAATGACATGGACAAAGAGTCTGTTTCTGTGCCATATGACTCTATGTTTCTGTGACTAACTGAAGTTCCTCAGCCCTGGAACAATTCTTGTGAATCTTCTTTGCTCCATCGCTGATGACTTCATCTTCCTAAAGTGTGGCATGTTGAACTGGATTCAATACTCCAGTTAATGCTTAGCTAGTGTTTTATGTAAGTTCTGTCGAGATATATTTGACAATAAATAAATAACTCAAAATATATAACTCAGGAAGCTTAGCTTCCTTGCTTTAGCACTCTGAATTGCTTTTCATAAAGAGATAGTAGGAACTGCAGATGCTGGAGAATCCGAGACAACAAGGTGCAAGGCTGGATGAACACAGCAGGCCAAGCAGCATCATAGGAGCAGAGAGGCTGACGTTTCGGGCCTAGACCCTTCATCAGA
>NC_063334.1:48493852-48563028 GCF_021869965.1 Rhincodon typus
GATGAAGGGTCTAGGCCCGAAACGTCAGCCTCTCTGCTCCTATGATGCTGCTTGGCCTGCTGTGTTCATCCAGCCTTGCACCTTGTTGTCTCTGCTTTTCATAAAGTCTAGGATACTGTACAATTTATTAACCACACTCTCAACATGTCCTGACAACTTCAATGACTTATGCACAAAAATAATAAGGGACATCTGTTCCTGCTTTTGGAATGGTACCCTTTAATTTTTATTGCTTCTGTGTTCTTCCTATCAAAATGAGTCATTTCACGCTCTTCTACTTGAATTGCATCTGTCACATTTGCCTGTTTCCTCTAATTTTCAATATTCTTTACAAGTTTTAAACAATCCATCTCACAATTCACAAATCTTTCAAGTTTCATATTACCTGCAAATTTTGAAACTGAATTATGTATAGCAAGATCTGCATCATTAATATATGGTATAAAGTGTAACCAACTTAAGGGAAATTCCATTGCATTCTTTTATCCGTTGTTCAAAATATCTATTAACTGGTACTTTCGGTTTCATATCACTCAGTTAATTTTCATAAGACTGTTAGATATAGGAGCAGTTTTGGGCTATTTGGCCCATTGAGTCTGCTCCACCATTCAATCATGGTTAATATGATTCTCAACTTTATTCTCCTGCCTTCTCCTCATAACCTTCAGTACCCTTACTAATCAAGAACCTGTCGACCTCTATCTTAAATACACTCCATGTCTTGGCCTCCGTAGCCTTCTGCGACAATGAGTTCCACAGATTCACTACCGTTTGGTTGAAGCAATTCCTACTTATCTCAGTTCGAAAGGGTCATCACTTTACTCTGAGGCTGTGCCCTCAGGTCCTAGTCTCTCCTATTAATGGAAATATCTCCACACCCACACTAACCAGACCCCTTAGTATTAGAACATAGAACATAGAACGGTATAGCACAAGAACAAGCCCTACAGCCCATGATGTTGTGCCGAACATGACACCAAATGAAACTAATCCCTTCTGCTTGCCATCGGTCCATATCCCTCCATTCCTTGCATGTTCTACATGTTTCAATGAGATCCTCTCTCATCCTTCAAAACTCTGAGTAGAGACCAAGAGTCCTCAACCACTGCTCATATGACAAGCCCTTCATCCCCAAGATCATCCTTGTAAACCTCCTCTGGACCCCCTCCAATGCTCGTACACCTTCCTTAAACTGCTCACAATATTGCAAATGAGGTCTGACCAGAGCTTTGTGCTTTGAATTTCCAAAGTCTTCCCCCTTTAAAATAGTTCACACCTCTATTCTTTCTATCCAGTGCATGACCTTACACTTTGCCACATTGTATTCCATTTGCCACTTAGTTGTCCATTCTTCTAGCCTGCCCAAGTACTTCTGCAGCCTTCCCACTTCCTCAAGACTATTTTCCCTCTTTGTGTCCCTGCAAACTTAGCGATGATGCCCTCATTCCTTTGTCCAGATAAATAAGACTGCAGTTACTAATGATAAAAACCATTATAAGATTATTCTTAATGCTGAGTGGACTATTGAATATATGATTGCTTATTTTACGTAATTTATTTTACCTTAAGTTGATGCCATTCTTTCATTATACCTTGGCATAAGTGAAACCTGAATTGTCCAAATCAACAACAATGGGGTTTAATTTCCATTTGACACTTTTGTTGTTTTGTAATTTTTTGTTTGACAGTGCCTTCACCATTGAGGATAGATCTCATCTTGTACCTTTAGCAGGCTACTATCTTTCCAAAAGTGAATCTATCAATTTGGCTTTGCCTTTTCCATCAGAACCACACTTAAATACCTTTTTTTTTGCGCTTTTATGCTGTTACGATACATGTGTCAAAAATGCATAACTTAATTTTCAGAGAGATGGAATAGCAAATCAGTGTGGAATTCCTGTCTGGGATAAATCATAGAATCCCTACGGTGTGGAAACAGGCCCTTCAGCCCAACAAGTCCACACTGAACCTCAGAGCATCCCACCCAGACCCATCCCCGTATAACCCACCTAAGCTACACATCCCTGAACACTACAGGCAATTTATCACAGCCAATATACCTAACCTGCACATCTTTGGACTGTGGGAGGAAACCCGCACAGACACGGGGAGAATGTGCAAACTCCACACAGGCAGTCGCCCAAGGGTAGAATCAAACCCAGGTCCCTGGTGCTGTGAGGCTGCAATGCTAACCACTCAGCCACCATGCCACCCTTGTTTTTGTATTTTTGTGTGGTGCTTAACCTATTTAAATTAAAGAAGTTATCTATTTTGTTAAATAGCACTGACAGAATTTCAATTGAATACCACAATAGTTTCCGTAAAACGTTAAGCTGACGGTCACCAGGTACTGAAAATTTCATTTTCAAAACATCAAAGCAAATTCAAGATTAAGTGACAGCATTGGGTAGAATTTGGAATAACACTGCAAACATATGACCACAAACATCTTGCTAGAGAGAAAATTACTTTAAACTTGCTGAAATTAGTGGTTAAATGGACAGTAACAGCCTTAAAATGGGGTCACTAGATTTACTACTGAAGTCAGCCTGCTGAAACTTTCACAGAGGCTTACTGCAGGCTGTCAGAAGTTATTTCCTGTTTTGTGTAGCAGGCATCTTTCAATATGCACTTGGATATCTATCTTAATTTTGTTTCCTCTGTTGTCAGGAAAAAGTACACCTGCTTCTCCAGGCCTCAAGGAAAATTTCAGCCAACTGTGCCGTCAGCTCCCTCCTCCTCTCTTATATATAGGGGAACGATCTCTTCACCCCTGCTACAAACAATTACACAAATACTAGAGACCATTTTAGGGTTCTCTAGAGTTGCCCTTCTGGAAACCAAAATCCTACTCTGCCCACCAGACCGTTAATGTTTTTGCAGATTATGAAGTTTATTATCTTTCAGACCTCATGCTATTGGGATCCATAACTTTTTCCATCCACTACAGCCCTTGACTGTAGGAGTTGCAGTTGGGAGTTAAAACGGGCTCCATAGCTTAGTTTTACAGTATAATTTTATTGTGTGCAATTTCATACATTTTTGGTGATTTCTGACCAAATATTATCAAATTAAGGAAAAACCCAGCATAACGCAAGTTGATGCAAAACAATTTCTTGCCAATAAAATAGCAAGTTCAAAATAACTTTGTGAAGCTGTAAGTACCTTCTTATTAGTCACTTTTTACGTTTAACCTGCATGATGTCAATAGTCTGTGCAGTAGAATACCTTTGGACTGAATTTTATGGCCAAATAGGTGGCTCCATCCATCAGCTGGAAAACCGATAACAATACTGGTCTGGCCAACTCTGGAAGTCCGAGGCAAGTAAATGTTAATTTGCCTGCTATCATGGTTTCCATTGGGTTTAAAAACAAAGACTCTGCCCATTGACTGGTCAGCAACTCTTCGATCTCAACAACACCACTGGGAGTGGTGGCAACTATTGGGACTCCAGCAACATGAAGGAGGCCCAAGAAGACAGGTGAATTGATGGGCATGCCATGGTCAGTCATACAGAGCCTAGAGAAGTGAATGGTTTGTTGTGTAGGGCTTGAAATCTTTTAATCAGAGTGGTCCTGACTACCTAGAGTCATACAGTCATTCAGTAATGTAGCATGAAACAGGCCCTTCGGCCCAAACTGGTCCATGCTGACCATGGTGCCTACTCAGCTAGTTCCAACTGCCTGCATTATATCCCTCTAAACACTTCCCATCCATGTACCTATCCAAATGTTTTTAAATGTTGCTATTGTACCTGCCTCAACTACTTTCTCTGTCAGCCCAGTCCACATATGCACCACTCTCTGCATGAAGAAGTTGCCTCTCAGGTCCTTCTTAAATCTTTCCCCTCTCACCTTAAATCTCTGCCCTTTAGTTTTCAATTCCCCATCCCTGGGAAAAAGACTATATGCATTCATCCTATCTATGTCCCTCATGATTTTATACACTTCAATAAGGTCACCCCTTATTCTCCAATGTTGCAAGTAATATAGTCCTAGTCTGTCCAACCTCTCCCTATAACTCAGATCTACTAGTCCTGGCAACATCCTCTTAAATCTTCTTTGGACACTTTCCAGTTTAACTATGTCTTTCCTATAACTGAGTGACCAAAATTGTACACAATACTCCAAGTGCAGCCTCACCAACGACTTATACAACTGTAACATAACGTCCAAACTCCTATAGTCAATGCTTGACCGATGAAGGTCAGTATGCTAAATGGCTTCTTTGCCGCCCTGTCCACTTGTGATGCATCTTTCAACGAACTATGCACTTGTACTTCTAGGTCCCTCTGTTCCACAACACTCCTCAGGACCTTACCATTTACCGTATAAGTCCTACCTTGTTTTGACTTTCCAAAGTGCAACACCTCACAATTATCTGTATTGAATTGCATTTGCCAGTCCTCAGGCCACTTCCCCATCTGATCAAGATCCCTCTGTTAAGTTTTGATAACTTTCCTCGCTACAACAATACCACCTAATTTTGTATCATCCGCAATACTATCATGCCTTGTACATTCACATCCAGATCATTTGTGTAAATAACAAATAACAAATAGAAGGTCAACAGGATGTATGGGTGGGCTGTTTCAAGGGCAGAGGGTACACAATGAAGATGACCTCCCCTGAGTCTGCAAGGAGGCTGCTAGAGTATACTTGATAGTGTCATCATGTGTCATACAACCCTATACTTGCTGCTTGTAGAATACCAGTGATAACAATAGCATAGGAGGAGGGCTTTCAGTGATGCATAACTGCCACTTAAGAGCATCAGTTGGTCTACAAGTAGGAAGACCTTCCTTGATTCTCCTTGCTTCTGACTTAAACAGTGGGGAAGTTATCAAGAAGGGCACTCTGCCTTCTCTCTCAATTCTGTCACCACCTCCCTCCTAGCCTTCGCACAGGGTGAGTGGAGGGCAAGATAAAATTCCATCCTTTGTGTCTCAATGCAAAGATACTCCCAGATAGAGTATTGCATATTAGACATGAAACAAAGCACTGCTTACCTTAATTCAAAAACAACTTACTTCCATGTCCCATTCACCAATGCAATACTTTCATTGCCTACATAGAACATAGAACAGTACAGCTCAGTACAGGCCCTTCGACCCTTGATGTTGTGTCGACCTATTATCCTACTCTAAGATCAAACTACCCTGCATACCCTACATTTTACTATCATCCATGTGCCTATCCATGAGTCACTTAAATATCCCTAATGTATCTGATTCCAAGACCAGCACTGGCAGCGTATTCCACACGCCCACCATTCTCTGTGTGAAAAACCTACCTCTGACATCTCCCCTATACCTTCTTCCAATTACCTTAAAGTTATGCCCCCTTGTGATAGCTATCTCCGCCCTGGGAAAAAGTCTCTGGCTATCCACTCTATCTGTGCCTCTCATCATCTCGTACACCTCTATCAAGTCACCTCTCATCCTTCTTTGCTCCAATGAGAAAAGCCCCAACTTCCTCAACCCTTCCTCATAAGACCTGCCCTCCAGCCCAGGCAGCATCATGGTAAATCTCCTCTGCACCCTCTCTAAAGCTTCCACATCCTTCCTATAATGAGGCAACCAGAACTGAACACAATATTCACCAAGTGTGGTATAACCAGGGTTTTATAGAGGGGCAGCATAACCTCGTGGCTCTTAAACTCAATTCCCCTGCCAATGAAAGCCAACACACCATAGGCCTTCTTAACAATCCTATCAACTTGGGTAGCAACTTTGAGGGATCTATAGACGTGGACCCCAAGATCCCTCTGTTCCTCCACACTGCCAAGAATCCTGCCATTAACCCTGTATTCTGCATTCAAATTCAACCGTCCAAAATTAATCACTTCACACTTTTCCGGGTTGAATTCCATCTGTCACTTCTTTGCCCCGCTTTGCATCCAGTCAATGCCCCGTTGCAACCTACAATGGCCCTCCACACTATCCACAACTCCACCAACCTTTGTGTCATTGGCAAATTTACTAACCCACCCCTCCACTTCCTCATCCAAGTCATTTATAAAGATTATAAAGAGGAGAGGTCCCAGAACAGATCCCTGCGGAACACCACTGGTCACCGAGCTCCAGGCTGAATACTTTCCATCTACCACCACCCTCTGTCTTCTACTGGACAGCCAATTCTGTATCCAGACAGCCAAATTTCCCTGAATCCCATGCCTCCTTAATTTTTGAATGAGCCTACCATGGGGAACCTTATCAAATGCCTTGCTAATATCCATATACACCATATCCACTGCTCTACTTTCATCAATGTGTTTCATCACATTCTCAAAGAAATCACTAAGGCTTGTGAGGCATGACCTGCCCCTCACAAAGCCATGCTGACTATTTCTAATCAAACTGTGCTTTTCCAAATAATCGTAAATACTATCTCTCAGAATCCTCTCTAATAATTTTCCCACCACAGGTCTGTAATTCCCAGAATTATCCTATTCCCTTTCTTGAACAAGGGAATATCATTTGCCACATCTCTAACATTTGCTATATCAACAATCCTCTTTCCGAAGTGAGCTTGCCAATTCAATAGTAAAATTTGTGAGGCTTTATGCCTGACATAAAGTTATACATGATCCTGGAAATTAGATATTTAATTAACCCCAGAACAACTGAGCCTTAAACAACGAATGCCAAATGCTTGCTGCCTTACAGGATAATAGACACTACAAGTTGATTCAGAATCACTCAAATAAAATAAAATCTTTGTTGTACCTCTTTGGGATTCGTGAGAAACAAAGGATAGAGGCCCAAAATGAGCTGGAGAAGAAATAGAAAATAAATTGTAACAACTACACAAAGTACCATCGAGCATATCTGCACAATCATGTAGGATGGCCGCTCAGACGTGTCACTTATCGTGGACCATAACTCATGGGTAGTTCCAACAACTTAAGCTTTACATTCTGTGTATTTCGTACAAACCTGACAACACTGGGCATGAATAAGTGTCTACCCGTTGTGTAGCATCAATTTTCTGATGTAGTGGATGAAGAAGAGAGCTAATGTAACTATATCACTACTCATGTTGAAAATATCCCTGGTAGGTAAACAGGTAAAATGATGGTTTAGTAGCAATGTCATGGGACTATAAATTCAGAGGACCTATGTTAATGCTCTTTTGAGTTCAAATCCCATCTTGGCAGTTGATAGAAGTTAAATTTAACTAATAAATCTGGAATTGAATGCTGATCGCACTCATGGTGCCATGCTACGATGAGTTGCTGTAAAAACACATCTGGTTCACTAATGTCCTTTATGGATGGAAATCTATCTTTCTTACTTGGTTTGGCCTACATGTGATTCCAGACATACAGCAATATGGTTTACTCTTAGCTGCCATCTGAAATGGCCACTCAATTCAAAGTCAGTTTGAGATGGATAACAAACCTTGTTAGAAACACCCACATTCCATTTAAAAAAGATTTTTTTTAAGATGATATCATAACCAACCATTCCCATCAGTGACTATTTAAACTAACACAAAGAGGAATTGACCACAATCCCAAGTGATGTCTTTTGAGACTGGTAGTCCAGCCAGGAAACTAATTCCTCCTTTGGGGTATCACACTGAAGTCACAGGTTAGAATTGAAAAGGTACATAAAATGTGCAAACATTAAGGAAATCATTTACACATTCAGCTGAATTTTATCGTGAGGGAATTTATTGTTCACCTGCCCACCCATCTAATCATCTCTGTAGAAAAGTTAGTTTTGGATCAACCAACTGTAGAAAAGACTGCACAATAAAAAAAATATGCTGGCAGAAACCTTAACAAACTGACAGTGGCACTTTTAGCCCTTAAGGAAAAGAAGTCACTCTCAAAAGATGCTGGCTAATTTGATTGACAGGAAACTGGCTTTATACATTATCTTAGTGGATGTGGAAACAGCATCCTATCTGTCCATTTAAGGGCCTTGAAGGCCAAAGGAAGGGTAGGCTGACTGATGCCTTACCTGCCTATTCTATTGTAAGCTAATAGTCGGGGGAAAGGCAATATTCCAAACATATGTTCTATTTTACATGCCCCTCCCCCCACTTGAAACTAAGGGGTCCTGCAGCTACACAATACCCTCCCCCATTTGTAACAATTCATGAAGCAAGGTTATTGCACTTTAATTGTTCTTTATCCTGAGTGCTTTTTTGATGACACAGAAAAAGTTAATAGTTCAGTAACTGATTGGCATTTATAATGTTTGAGACACAGGAAATCATAATGTAAACCATACTGCAAAACCTTCACTGGACCTGAAAGATTAATTCTGCTTCCTCTCCTCAGATGCTGAGTTTTACCAGCAATTTATGTTTTTGTTTCTGATTTCCAGCATCTGCGGTTTTTTGATTTTTTTTTTATTCTAGAATGATTCAGTCACTTTGCTGAATGAATTCTGTGTGGCATTATGGTTACCTGTCTGCAAAACTGTTTCTGCAGTGACAATTTTGTCATCATTGTGAGCTTGCTGGTTCAGTCTTGATAATAAATGAGTCTCCTCTGTCTTTTCTACTGCAGTATCATTAGGCTGCATTGTATTGGTAATATAATGTATCAGATGAGAATCATCTTGGATATTTTTGCTTGAAACATAAGAAGTGGAACTTTATAGCGATACTCTCATTTACAACTATTATCAATGAATCATGTGGTTATTGCACCTTCTGCTTAAGAATTACAAATGCCAACTGGAATATGTTGGTGTGAATTATGAATTGAGGCCCTGTGGTTTCAGTAAATGACAATTATCTAGTCCCTGCTTGTATGATGAACCATCTGGAGAATCATTTATAACAAATAGAATTCTGCTAATATCATGAAGACTTGTGTGATGAAAGCCAGAGGCCGAAGAGTTCCATTTAACCACTTGTGGACTATTTTTATGAGCTATATTTTAACAGTGTGGTATGTAAGGACTAACTACCAAAATTGAGGAATGCTTTATGTTGGTAATAACCGAACATGAACATGCAATAAAATTGGTTGAAAGTGAGGTGCCTGGAAATTAGTTGTTGTCTCATGTCCTTATTTATACTCACGAACAAAAACAAAGTTGCTGGAAAAGCTCAGCAGGCCTGGCAGCATCTGTGAAGGAAAAAACAGAGTTAACGTTTCGGGTCCAGTGACCCTTCCTCAGAAGTGAGGAACTTCCTCAGAATGTTCTGAGGAAGGGTCACCAGACCCGAAACGTTAACTCTGTTTTTTCCTTCACAGGTGCTGCCAGACCTGCTGAACTTTTCCAGCAACTTTGTTTTTGTTCCTGATTCACAGCATCCACAGTTCTTTCGGTCCTTATTCATACCGTTTGTTACAAGATAAACAAAACAAAGCAGTAAGTTCCTTAATATGAAGAACTGTGGGCCACTATTCAGAAATGAATCTATTGGCTTCTATAAGAGAGTCAATTGGAAGTTCAGTAAAAGCATTGCATTTTTATTGTATTTTGTTAGGTTTTTCTTCCTGCAGGCTCTGCTTTTTTTTAGGCTTGACACATCTACAAAGAAACAGGTGGTGGAATCCACACAGTTTCCTGTACTGTGGTTTTTCTGTAGTCAGAATTATCAGGTCTAGATGCCTTCAGTTTCAATACAATTACTTTTTAGTTTTATTTGATTTTCTTGCACATGCAAGGTATTCTGGCTTAATTTATTCTGGGTATAGTTTGAAATTATGAGCAGCCACTGACATTACACTTAACAACAATAACTTCATAAAATTTATCATAAAGAAGAAGTCATTTACCCCTTTGTATCTGTGCTGGTCAACAAGTAGTCAACCAGTTTAATCCCATTTTCCTATTTTGATTCCCATCCTTATCGGTTGTAGCACTTGACATGCATATCTAAGTATTTTTAAGAAGTTTTTTGTCCTGTTATTTAGCAATGAGTTCCACATTCACATCACTATTTCGTTGAAAATAAATGTTCTTAAGTCCTATTTCTCCTCTACTTCCCTGGTTATCAGAGCAATCAAGCCAACTTTTTCACATTATCCATATTTCTTCACTTTATACACTTTCATTAGGTCTTTTGTTAGGTTTGTTTTATTATTCTTGTTGGGATAGGGATATCACTGATAAGACCTGGGGATATCGCTGATAAGACCAGCATTTGTTGTTCATCTCTATTTGCTCTTGAACTGAGTGACTTAGTAGACATTTCAGACAGCTGTTAAGAGTCAACTACATAGATTCTAGTGCCACAGCAATGTGGTTGACTTTCAATTGCCCTCCGAAGTTGCCTAGCTAGCCACTCAGTTCAAGGCAATTAGGGATTGGCAATAAATTCTGGATCAGCCAGCAACATTTAGATTCTATGATTTTTTAAAATTCTACAAACTAAACAATGTTATGCATCAACCAATCAGCATTTTGCCATAAGCCATCTTGCAACTATGAATGAGGCACTATAATTGGATGTATTGTGAAGTTATCCATTGTTCCCACCGTGATGGTCATCTCCGATAAATGATGCATGTTCTGATGAGATTATGACTGCTTTCAGTTGCGATATTCCACAATATTTCCTCTGGTTTGGATTCTACCGGACAAAACTGCTTAAATATGAGCAATGTGGTGCTTTTTTTTTTCCTTTATTCATTCACGGGATGGGGACATCAATGGCTATGCAGCATTTACTGCCCATCCCTAATTGCCCAGAGGGCAGTTAAGAGTCAACCACATTGCTGTGGGTCTGGAGTCACACATAGGCCAGGCCAGGTAAGGATGGCAGTTTCCTTCCCTAAAGGGCATTAGTGAACCAAATGGGTTTTTCCTGACAATCAACAATGGATTCATGGTCATCGTTAGATTCTTAATTCCAGATATTTTATTGAATTCAAATTCCACCATGTGCCGTGTCAGGATTTGAACCCGGGTCCCCAGAACATTATCTGGGTCTCTAGATTAACAGTCCAGCGATAATACCACTAGGCCATTGCCTCCCCATCATTTTGGAGATTCCGTACAGACATGATGGGCCAAGTAGATTCATTCTGCAGGGTAACAATTCTGTAATTCTAAGATGCTGTGGTAAGGGAATTCTTCCAGCAGGTTTCACATTTCATTGAAAGACTTCTCCACCTCAGACAAAAGGTCTGGTAGAAAGAGCATTCAACAAGTACTCTGAATCGGCCCCTGTGCTGGGATTCATTCTGTAAGCTCATGGAACAGTCAGCAGGATTCCCACCATCAAAAGTGAGATAACTAGGTTATTGATGGGTTGAGAATTCCAGCAGTAAATCTTAATGAAGAAGCAGTAACTCCATGCTGGTAGAATTATTCTCATTGAAGCCCTCAATCAAAGTCAAGGCCTTCAGTACATGAGTGCTGGGCCCAACCTGGGGGGTCACACAGCTATGACACAGTTATCCCCTTCCACTGAGGGCAATTATTCAACTGCATCCTGGAGCCTGGCAACTGTTATCAATTGGGGTGAGCAGAGGGAGGTCCCTGAGACATGGGCTCTGACCCTGGCCTCTTTTTATATTGTACAGATGGGGAAGAAATGGTCAGTACTCATTCTGGCAACGATGAAGAGAAGAAAATTATAACTGTGTTGGATGGACAGCAGTGGTTCACATTGAACACTTATAATCTTACCCAAAAACCAGAGATCAGCAATTACATTACCAAAGTGATAGTCATAGACTCATAGAGATACAAAGCATGGAAACAGAGCCTTCAGTCCAACTTGTCCATGCCAACCAGATATCCTTTATAAATCTAGTCCCATTTGCCAGAATTTGCAGAATTTGTTTCCCGTGCTGTGTATCCCATATCCCTCTGAACCCTTCTTATTCATATACCTATCCAGATGGCTTTTAAATGTTGGAATCATACCAGCCTCCACCACTTCATCTGGCAGCTCAATCCATATATGCACCACCCTCTGCATGAAAAGTTTGCCCCTTAGGTCCCTTTTGTATCCTGCCTCTCTCACATTAAACCTATGTCCTCTAGTTTTGGACTCCCTGACTCCTGGGGAAAAGAGCTTGTCTATTTACCCTATACATGCCCCTCATGATTTTATAAACCTCTGTAACATCATCCCTCACCCTCTGATGCTCTAGGGAAAATAGCCCCAGCCTATTCAGCCTCTCCCTATAGCTCAAACTCTCCAACACTGGCAACATCCTCGTAAACATCCTTCTTGTAGGAGGGAGACCATAATTGCACACAATACTCCAAAAATAGCTGAACCAATGTCCTATACAACCGCATCATGACCTCCCAACTCCAAAACTCAATGTACTGACCAATAACGGCAAACATACCAAACGCCTTCTTCACTATCCTATCTACCTGTGATTCCACTTTCAAGGAAATATGAACCTGCACTCCAAGGTCTCTTTGTTCAGCAACAGTTCTCAGGACCTTACCATTAAGTGTACAAGTCCTGCCCTGATTTGTCTTTCCAAATGCAGCACCTCACATTTATTTAAATTAAACTCCACCTGCCACTACTTGGTCCATTGGCCCATCTGATCAAGATCCCATTGTGCTCTGATGTAAACTTCTTCGTTGTCCACTATACCACCAATTTTAGTGCCATCTGCAAACTTCCTAAACATACCTCCTATGTGTACTTTCAAATCATTTGTACAAGTGAAAAAAAAGCAGAGGACCCAATACGAATCCTTGTGGCACACTACTGATCACAGGCCTCCAGTGTGTAAAGCAACCCACCACCACCATCATCTGTCTTCTACCTTTGAGCCAATTCTGTATCCAAACAGATAATTTTCCCTGTATTCTGTGTGATCTAACTTGCTAACCAGCCTACCATGAGGAACTTTGTCAAACGCCTTATTGAAGTCCATATAGATCACATCCACCGCTTTGCCCTCATCAATCCTCTTTGTTACTTCTTCAAGAAACTCAGTCAAGTTCGTGAGACATGATTTCCCATGCACAAAGCCATGTTGGCTATCCCTCATCAGTCCTTGCGCTTCCAAATACATGTAAATCCTGTCCCTCAGGATTCCCCCCAAAAACTTGTCCACCACTGATGTCAGGCTCACCAGTCTATAGTTCCCTGGCTTTTCCTAACCATCTTTCTTAAATAGTGGCACAACATTAGGCAAATTCCAGTCTTCTGACACCTCACCTGTGGCTTTGATAATATAAGTATCTCAGTATGGGGCCCAGCAATCTCTTTCCTAGCTTCCCACAGAGTTCTAGGGTAAAACTGATCAGGTCCCAGGGATTTATCTACCTTTACGCTTTTTATGACGTCAGCACCTCCTCCTCTGTAATATGGACATTTTTCAAGATCTTGCCATTTATTTCCCCACGTTCTCTATCTTCCATATCCTTCTCCACAGTAAACTGATGTAAAATACACATTTAGTATCTCCTCCATCTCCTGCGGCTCC
The DNA here is from genome assembly GCF_021869965.1 of Rhincodon typus. NCBI lineage: Eukaryota > Metazoa > Chordata > Chondrichthyes > Orectolobiformes > Rhincodontidae > Rhincodon > Rhincodon typus. The sequence goes on from NC_063334.1 coordinate 48,507,234, forward strand.
ACACATAGGTGGCCCTGCTGATCTTTAAGGGGCCCTATTCTCTCCCTAGTTATCCTTTTGTCCTTAATGTATTTGTAGAATCCCTTTGGATTCTCCTTAACCCTATTTGCCAAAGCTATCACATGTCCCCTTTTTTGCCTCCTGATTGCCTCTTAAGTATCATCCTACTGCCTTTATACTCTTCTAGGGATTCACCTAGGATCTATACCTGCTGTCTATACCTGACATATGCTTCTTTCTTTTTCTTAACCAAAACCTTAATGTCATCCAGCATTGCCTACACCTACCAACTTTCTCGTACAACCTAACAGAAACATACTTTCTCTGGACTCTCATTATCTCATTTTTGAAGGCTTCCCATTTTCCAGCTGTCCCTTTACCTGCGAACATCTGCCCCCAAACAACCTTTGAAAGTTCTTCCCTAATACCGTCAAAATTAGCCTTCCTCCAATTTAGAATTTTAACTTTTAGATCCAGTCTATCTTTTTCCATCACTATTTTAACACTAATAGAATTACGGTCACTGGCCCCAAAGTGCTCCCCCCACTGACTCTTCAGTCACCTGCCCTGCTTTAATTCCCAAGAGTAAGTCAAGTTTTGCACCTTCTCTGGTAGTTACATCCACATACCGAATTAGAAAATTTTCTTGTGCACACAACAAATTCCTTTCCACCCAAGCCCTTAACACTATGGCAGTCCTAGTCTATGTTTTTAAAATTAAAATCCCCTACCATTACCACCCTATTATTCTCACAGATAACTGAGGCCTCCTTACAAACTTGTTTCTCAATTTGCCACTGACTATTGGGGGGTCTATAGCACAATCCCAATAAGGTGATCATCCTTTTTTTATTTCTTAGTTCCAACCAAATAACTTGCCTGGATGTATTCCCAGGAATATTGTCCCTAAGTATAGCAGTAATGTTGTCCTTAATCAAAAATGCCACTCTCCCTCCTGTCTTGCTCCCTTTCCTATCTTTCCTATAGCATCCATACCCTGGAACATTAAGCTTCCAGTCCTGATATCCCCGAGCTACATCCCTGTAATTGCTCTGATATCCCAATCCCACATTCCCAACCATGCCCTGAGTTCATCTGCCTTACCTGTTGGGCCTCTTGCATTGAAATAAATGCAGTTTAATTTATCAGTCCTACCTTATTCTCTACTTTGTTCCTGACATTTGACTCCTTTCCTCAGCTGCATCTGTCTCAGACTGCTTTCTTTCCTCACTATCTTCCTGGGTCCCACACTGATCTATCCTCCTGTTCCTACTTTCACTAACTTTTGGCAACAGGAGTAATCCAGATATGACTACCCTCAAGGACCTCCTTTTTAAATTCCTGCCTAACTTCCTATATTCTTTACTCAGAATCTCGTCCTTATCTCTTCCTATGTCATTAGTGTCAATGTGTACAACAAACTCCTGCGGGTCCCTCTCGCCTTTCTGCACCTTCTCTGAGATAATGTTTGATCCTGGCACCAGGAAGGCAGCACACCATTTTGATGTCTCACTGTCAGCCACAGAAATGTCTGTCTGTGCCTCTGACTAGAGAGACCCCTGTCACAATCAACCGCTTGGAACCTAGTGCATCCCTCATTACATTAGAGCCAGTAACGGTTCCAGTAACATGGCTGTCAGTGCTACATTCCCCTGAGAGTCCATCACCTCCTACATTTTCCACAACAGCATACTTGCTTGAGATGGGGATAGCCACAAGAGACTCCTGCACTACCTGCCTCCCTCTCCTACCTTTCCTGGAGGTCACCCATCTACCTGACTATATCTTCAGTTTATCTCCCTTCCTGCAACTGCCATCCATCATACCCGCTAGCTCCTGTAAATTCCTCATTGCCTCCAATTGCCACTTCAACCGATCCATATGATCTAATAGGATTCGCAACCAAGCACACTTCCTGCAGACATAATCATCGGTAATGTGGAAACTCTCCCTAATCTCCCATATCCGACAGGAAGAGCACATCACTCTAATAAAGGTCATCTTTGCATCTTAACAGACTACAGACCCAAAAAATGGCACAGTCTCATTGCTCTAAATACACTGTTCCAGACTAACTTAGCACTTATTGTTTAAATTTTTACAGTTTAATCAAGAGACAGATCTCAATAAAAACATATAATCAAAAAGAACCACTCTACTCACTATTGTAGATTTACAAAAATATAACTAGCTGCTGTGATCTCCCCACACAGGTTTCTCCAAGGTCAGTTGTGAATTTTGCAGCTTGTTTATTTTTCTTAGATGAATTCCGATGTCCAGAGGTACTTGAAATCAAGCAGCAGAGGCAGTAGCTGTGAAGATTCACTGCTGGGTCAGACAGCAGTGTAGGTTTGTTTCTCCATTGATTCACTTCCCACCACATAGTCACTACCTTTATCTCCCTTCCTTCTTTTATAAAGTGCCATTGTTTTGATCTTTTCTTTTTTCCCAAGTTCCAAAACAATGCAATAGCTTATGAAACAGCAATTACTTCTCCTACAATTCAATCTTTTCCTAACTCCAGTCAAATTCCCTATTTCCCACTAACTGAAAACATTGCTCCCAATGCATATATGGGGATCTAATCATTGGCTTTATTATACTTATGGCATTTGTTGTTGCTGATTGTGAGCAACTTTTGTTAAGAACAAGCACATACAAAGTGGGAAGTATTTTACTTCAATGTGAATGCACCAATATTTCTGAATCCAGTTTGATTATGTTTTCAGATACAGACAGCACAGCAATATTTTCACTTTTCACCCAGAATTTTCATCTTTGCTCTCACAAAGTAATAGAAAAAATACTGTATGAGTGGTAGAATGAACTGTGCATGCATTGACAAGAACTTTTTTAAAAAATATGCATTTTTTGCATAATATCCAGCTTATTTATGGAGTCATGGAGATACATAGCACGGAAACAGACCCGTCGGTCCAACTCGTCCATGCCGACCAGATATCCTATATAAATCAAGTCCCATTTGCCAGCATTTGAACCGTATCCCTCTAAACCCTTCCTATTCATATACCCATCCAGATGCCTTTTAAATGTTGTCCACTTAGCTGCTCCGTTGCTATGATCTCCTCACACAGGTTTCTCCAAGGTCATCTGTGAATTTTGCTGTTTGTTTATTTTTCTCAGACGAACTCTGATGTCCAGAACTACTTGAAATCAAACAGCAGAGGCAATAGCTGGGTCAGACAGCAGTGTAGGTTTCTTTCTCTTTTGATTTACTTCCCAACATATGGTCACTGCTTTTACATTGCATTGGCCTTTTAATTGCTCCTGTTGAGTCTGATTTCCCACCTTTCCTCACAATTATATCCAACCTTTCTTCAGGCAGATTCTAGTTTCTTTGTGTAGCTTCCCTGGGCCTCAGTAGCTGCTGGTGGGATAGCACGGGTAGCTCAAATCCTATTAAAATACAGGCGTCAGTGTTTGGTTTCCCAGTGAAGGCTGGTCTCTCAAGGTGCGATTCAATAGGCTGACTTAGGACTTTCACCCCACCAACAGTCAATCATTTCAGGGAAGAACAGCAGAAAACTGAAAAAAAGGGCACAGCTAAATATAACTATGTAATTATTTAATTATTACATCTCATAGTGATTGAGATAGCCTCCAACAGTACATGATATCAAAATGGTATCTCTGCCAACTAAATTCTGGCTTGGTCTTAACAACCAAAAATGTCTGAACGTTTTTTTCATAATGTATTATTAGACAGCTAATAATAATACTCTTACAATTGCTATTCCACTGAACTGACAGTGATTCTATAACTGGAAAAAAAAAATCTACATCAACAGTTTCACTTCTCTTCAGTTTAAAGTAGTATGATTGCAAAATTTGCATAAAATTACACTGCTGCATTTTAAAGATGGCACTTGGTAGATGTTGAGAAGGAGACCTGTGGGTTATATTCCACTTAAAGCAATTCAAATACATTACACATTTATTTAATATATCATTCTTTACAGCCAAAGGTAATATTATATTCAGTGCATGTTCTTAACTACAAACTAATTTGTCGCTAAATGACTAAAATGCATAAGTTAAAGCTAAAGAATGGCAGTGTCTCTCACAAAGTGGAATACATCCTACGCTCAGTGGTTTGCACTGTCGCCTCACAGCACCAGGGACCCAGGTTTGATTTCAGCCTCAGGCAACTGCGTGGAGTTTGCACATTCTCCAATGTCTGTGCGGGTTTCCTCTGGGTGCTCTGGTTTCAAAGTCCAAAAATGTGCAGGTTAGGACAATTGGCAATGCTAAATTGCCCATAGTGTTGAGGATGGGATGCTCTTTGGAGGGTTGGTGTGGACTTGATGGACCGAATGGCCTGCTTCAACACTAGGGATTCTATGGTTAGACACACATAGGTGTGATACTGGCCACTAAGAAGTGTAACAATTTGCCCTGAAAGTAAATTTAGTTTTTGCTCGACCTACTAACACTGAAGTTTCCAGGTTTAAATACAGATATTTGTCTGTGAGAATATTTGTTGTTGACCCCATTAAAGTTTGTGGATCTGGGGCTTTCCTTTAACATACAATAACATGCATCCACATGAGAGAGGCACATCTATATTGCCCAAAATTTAACACATACTGAAAAGTTAAACTGAGTTTCCAGAAAATAACCATGAGCTGCTGTAAAGGAGACCACTTTGGGGTCAGTCCTTGTCTTGATCTCCAGGTGGTCCCAGCATCTACCAATTATCTGAGGGACAGCCTTGTCTATTTGAAAATCTGTTGATGAATCCCTTTGAAGTCTTGGAATGGGTCCCAGCCTCACCCACTTTACAATGGTTTTCTTTAAGGTTGGGAGAAACTCCACCCTAAATGATCACTTGAATACTTTGGCTCAAACCCTTAAGTCAATGTACCTGGATGTGAGCTTTGATTCCAGATACTGTAGGGGACTCATGCTATGTGAAATAGCGAGAATGCACTGTAACACTCATGGATTTTCAGTCTCTTTGCGTTAATGTTGTTTTTACAAGTGTAAGAAGAAGCCAAGGGAGTTAAACCACAAAAATTGGCAGTAAGAAAAACAGGTCCAACCAGTAAGATAGGGCGGCAGTGTCATTATAGATTCAAGCTGAAAGGAGCAGTGATGAAAGTTAGTGAAGAATCTACATTCAAATTTAATTACTAACTTGGAATATAGAAACCGCCATGCACTGTATATCATAAATTTCAACATTATCATGCCACAAAGACTAAAGAATTAACAGCTGCAGTTATTCACATACATTCACATCTTGTAACATATCTTCATAAGCTACAGTTCTCAGAAGGAAAAGTTGCAGATTCTTTTACAAACATTAAAACGACTCCTAGAGCATAAGACTAAGCAAATTTTAACAATTATAGATGGCCCTGCTGAGATGACATATGCAATTTATAGTTTCGATCTCCTTCCATTGGAGGGAGCGTGCCAATTATTCATTATACTGACACCTAGGAGAGGGATTGTCTAATGAGGAGAGATGAAGAGGTCTAACTAATATTTTGGTAAGTTTAAAAGATTGAAAGGTGATCTAACTGAAACTTAAAAATTCTTAAGGTCCTTGATAAGTTTGATCCAGGGAGGATGTTTCCTCTGGCTGCAGGGAATCCAGAGTCACAATATCAGAATATGGAGTTGGCCTAAGTTGAGGAGACATTTCTTTACACCGAGTGTAATAAAAAAGCCTCTCCGTCATGGATGCTGCATCTTCGAAACATAGAAAACAGGAGCAGGAGTAGGCCATCAGACTTTTGAGTATGCTATGCCATTCAACATGATCATGGTTGACCATTGAGCTACATACCCTGTTCTTACTTTCTCCCCATATCTTATAATCTCTTTAGCCCTAAGATCTATATCTATCTCCTTCTTGAAAACATTCAATGTTTTAGCCTCAACCAATTTCCATGGCAGTGAATTCTACAGGCTCACCATTCTTTCAGTGAAGAAATTTCCCTCATCTCAGTCCTACATAGCCTATTCCAAATCTCTGGACTGTGACCTCTAGACTCCCAATCCTCAGGAATCTATCCTGCAATTATCCTGTCTAGACCTGTTAGAATTACACAGGTTTCTATAAGATCTCCCTTCATTCTTCTAAACTCCAGTGCATACAGTCCTAACTGATCTAAATCTCTCTTTATATGTCAGACTTGCCATCTGAGTAATCAATATGGTAAACTTTTGTTGCACTCACTGCATTGCCAGAACATCCTTCCTCAGACAAATAGACCAAAACTGTACATAATATTCCAGGTGTGCTCTCACCAAGGCCTGTACAATTGCACTGTGACGTTTCTGCTCCTGTGCTTGAATCTGCTTGCAACAAAGGCCAACATATTATTTGACTTCTTCACTGTCTATTACAGATGTATGCTTACTTTCAGTAACTAGTGTACATGGATATCCAGGTTTCATTGCACCTCTCCCTTTCCCAATCCTTTGCCATTCAAATAATAATCTGCCTTCCTGATTTTGCTACCAAAGTGGATAACCTTATATTTATACACAATATACTTCATTTGGCATGCATTGTCCCACTCACTCAACTTACATTATTACACATTATCCTCACAGTTCACCCTCCAACCCAGTTTCATATCATCAGAAAACTTGGGAATATTACTTTAGTTCCCTCATCTAAATCACTTACATATATTTTCAATAGCTAGGGTCCAAGCACTGATCCCTACAGTAACACAGTTGTCACTGACACCAGTTGTAAAAAGATATGTATATTCTTACTCTATGTCTCCTGTCTGCCAACCAGTTCTCTATCCATATCAGTATCTCAATAAAAGTAAATTGTATCCACACTACTTTGAGAGCACCATATCATCATACGCCTGAAGAGGGTTCAATTGATCATTGTACAAGAGATTTGTGATTATTGATACAACAGATTGGAGGTCTGCAGCAGATCCGCTGGGAGCTACCATGAGGTATATATACATGCAAACTCACAGTTTCTTGTTTCAGCTAAGGGGCCAGATGCCTTATAGAGATGGTTCCTGAGAGATGGTCCCTGTAACTCTTTCACACAAAGTTCAGTATGAGGCCAAGTATCAAAACAATGCAGCCCGTTCCAGCACCAGGGCCATCATGGAGCAGATGATAGGCCTTGTAAGTTGAGGTTCCAATGTTTAGTTCAAGCTGGGAAGTGGAAGGTGGATTTGCATGCTATGCTCTGCATAACTGTCATGAGAAAAGAAAGGATGTGTTGGATGCTGAAGAGCTCAAAGATTGATAGCAATCTGCTGAGGAGCCAGACAGGACTTAATTGATACTTGCTTCCAGTTGATTGGAATTGGGTGAAGTCATCAATCATTGACTACAAATTTGTTGTTTTGTGAAAGGCAATCAACCCTTGATTTTCTGCTTTTTTAATTGACGTTAATAATAACAGTTGTTTGAAATCTTTAAAATATTCTAGACGGGAGCGCAGGAGGTTGAGGAGTGACCTTATTGAGGTTTATAAAATCATGTGGGGCATAGATAAGGTGAATGACAAGGGTCTTTTCCCTAGGTTGGGGTAGTTCAAAACTAGGGGTCATATTTTTAAGACAAGAGGAGAAAGATTTAAAAAGGATATGGGGGGGGCAAACTTTTTTTACACAGAGAGTGGTTCACGTGTGGAAAGAATAACCAGAGAAAGTGATGATTGCAGGTACAGTTATAACATTTAAACAGTTGGGTAAGTTCACAAATAGGAAAGGTTTGAGGAGGGATATGGGCCAAGTGCAGGCAGGTGGGACTAGTTTAGTTTGGGCACTTGATCAGGGTGGACTGGTTGGACCGAAGGGTCTGTTTCCATGTTGTATGACTCTCTAACATCTGATGCTCCTGCATTCAACAATTACAAAACACTATGCTATGATGTGTGTTGGGAAAGAATAGCACTCCTTCAGACAGGGTTCTAGCATGGTATGATACTAAGGAAGGATAACCTTGTAGCTTCTTTCTTGTATCTGTAGCTAAAGTGATAGTCAAACAGACAATGGTGATTTAACGTGCTAGTATCTTTTAGAAGTGTGATATTCTATGTACAATGAAGTGTCATGCTTGCCACTTATGCACCCTCAGAAGGTTTTAATTTTCCTCGCTCCTATCAGTAAAGCAGGGTGCCAACTTGCCTCTATTGGAGATCTTTGGAGCAATTCTTCATACTTTGACATTTGCAACACTTGCAATACTTTGCACACTTGATTTGATTTATTTATTGTCACATGTACCTGAGTACAGTGAAAAGCTTTGTTTATGAGCAGTACAGGCAGATCATAGTAAGCAAGGACGTACAGATTATAGGGTAAAAAAGAAAAAACTTTGACAAAGGCATACAGGTTATGTCACACAGGTTGTGTGGCAGGCAAGACCAACATTAGCATGATCAGCATTATTTGAAGTTAGAGAGTCCATTCATCAATCTAATAACAACCAAGAAGAAACTGCTCTTGAACCTGCTGGTGTGTGTGTTCAAGCTTCTGTATCTTCTGCCTGATGGGAGAAGTTGGAGGAGAGCATTAAGCTGTGCAATGGGTCTTTGATGATGTTGGCAGCCTTTTGGTGGCAATGAGCCATGTAAATAGAGTCCATGGATATAAGATTCACTTCCGTGATAGTCTGGCACAAAACTTTCTGTAGATTTCTTATGGTCCTGGACAGAGCAGTTGCCATACCAGGCCATTATGCAACTAGACAGTATGCTTTCAATGGTGCATCTGTAAAAGTTGACATGGGTCCTTGTGGACATGCCAAATTTCCTGAACTGCCTGAGGAAGAAGAGGTGTTGTTGTGCCTTCTTGACCATCGCATCTATGTGGGAAGTCCAGGACAGGTTGTCAGTTATTGTCACTCCTAGGAACTTGACACTCTCCAACCCCTCAACCTCAGCTCTGTTGATGTAGATGGGGGCGTGTTCTCATCCTTTCTTTGCAACTGTGAAGACTTATTCCTGACTTGAAACATTTGAATTGTGCATGACCGGAGTTTAACATGGCCGCAGCATCAGGAAACTCAGAAGGTCCCAACAGCAGTGAGCATATCCACTGGTGAGCACAAGACACAGCAAGAGCTATGCTGTGGATATGTGCTGAAAAAAATATTCCATTAGGAAACTCACTAGAGTTCATGAACAGAAAACCTTCATGAAACTCATGAAATTAACAACCAAATTTTGAGAAAATTCAGCCCTAGGAGTATCATCACTGAGAAACACAGGCCAGAAATTTCTCCATTTGGTCTTTTATCCCACGAGTAGCAATCACCAGTCCAGAAAGAGATTGTTGTGTGAGAGGAATAATGTTGGTAATGAACTGCTTTTGTGTGTGAGTCACACCATACAAGGAGGCCAAAGAATGTGGTTATAAAAGAGAAAACTAAAGATCCTCAGTGAAGGCTAATGACATGCCATTTTTGAAGGAGATAAATAACAATAAACAGCTTCCACTTATAAAGCTCTTTTAACAAAATAAAACATCTGAAAGCTCTTTAGAATAGTATTATCTACATTTGATGCCAAGCTACTTAAAGTGATATAAGACTAAATGACTAAAAACTTAGTCATAGAGGTATATTTTAAGGAGCATTTTAAAAAAAAAAGCAAGAAAGAGAGATTAAAGAAATAATTTCTGAGTTTAGGGTTGCAGCAGCTGAATGCATAGATATCAACAATGAAGATCAAAATTAGGGATGAACAAGAGGCCAAACTTTTGAGGAGCATATCAATCTTCAATGATTGTAAAGCTGAAGGAAATTATAAGAAAGTGCTGTGTAAGGTCATTCAAGGATTTGAAGGCATAGATTAGAATTTTCAAATCAAAGTATTTCTTAACCTGAGGCTCTGGTCAGGTGATTGCTGCGGCCATTTTAAGGCACAATGTTGCTTTTTAAAAATATTTCAGTCAATGAGAGACCCAATGATTAAAATCAGATAATAAGAATTCAGAAATCAACAGTCCATATTTTATCACTGCTGTGATAATATTTACAACATACCTCCCATGTCAGATCTATAGCCCAAGGGAAAGCCATTCCAGATTGAAAAGGGCAGAAAGTGCTGTAGAAATCGACTGCACTCCATAAACAGCGTTCTACTCTTGCTGGCTCAATACAATTTTAATACTGATTTTGCAGTTCGTTGATGTACTATGGCTGAAAGGTCTTAAGTAACAACCTTTCTTCATTGTGCCTCTGCAGTGCAAGCTTGAGTGCATGACTGAACATATGGTCTTGGATCTTGTAATGAGCCCGTCTGCAAAACTCAGTCATGTATAACTCTGCACGGGAAAACCATTAATTTGCAGACTTTCACTGAATTGATAGACCTCCAGCTGCAATTGATGTTTATCTATGAGTATGTCCCTGGGAATATCCCATCAAGCACAGAGTCCTGTAATACAGAACTGCTCTGATGAACGTTGACAAAAATTACCACAGATTTTTCCAGGCCTTCTTTACAAAGTCACATTCCACAAGGAGGTGGACAATGTTATGCCTTATTCATCATAGTCAGCTGAAGGACAGCGTGTGGAGGACATGAAATTTTGGACGCTGTAGAATGGATCTGATGTAACAGTCCTTTCTCACGCAATTCATCTCCTTCATGTTGGATGTACCTATTTAACTCCCTGGATGCGTAAAATGCTTTTCTGTGTACCCTATGAATGTTTTACTTTACTTAATTTAAGGCACTGCTGACCATAGTCATTATGTGCCCTGGTGGACTAACTGCTCTCCCAGAAGTAAGCAGTATTATTATTTGCTGCTCAACTTTTAGGTAAATAAAGCTCAAACAGTGAAATTGACAGGACTTCCCAGCTACCCCATACACTGCCAGTTAGTACTCAATATGATTAGAATAGGTTGATCAGGCCTGATCCTTGACCAGGTGCATGTAAACTAGTTAACTTCTGATTGCATGCATTGTATGGGTAAGATTTTGTGCAATATTTTTCCAGTGCACTTTATTTCAATAAAGAACATGGGGTACATCGCATTGCTAGATGTGTTGTGTTGCCTTGTGTTATTGAAATCCAGAGTAAACTGGACATACCAGAGAAAGTGGGAATGAAAGCCCCAGCCCACCTCCATGCCATGCATACTGTGGCTATCCACTATGCCCCATTGATGCTTGGATGGTAGTCATTTGCAAAGTCCCATCTCCTGCAGTACCTCATGTCCTCCCATTGTACGTCAAATTGCACCATTATATTTGTTTCTTCCCTTTAATGTCATTATCTCCTTTGCATGCCAGTATGATGTCCCACTTTTCCCATTACAGCATGGAAAATACTCTTCGATATAACATCCCCTTCCACCTTAATATTGAGTGCCCAAACCCTCTGGTCTAATCATGGCCTATGTCCGGGACTGACTCACAGTGCAACCAGGACAGACCATAGCCCAACCTCCTAATTGATGCTTCTGCACCTCCACAGAATCTCTACAGTGTGGAAACAGGCCCTTCAGCCCAACGTGTCCACACCGACCCTCAGAGCATCCCACCCAGACCCATTCCCCAAACCTACCTAATCTACACATCCCTGAACACTATGGGCAATTTAGCCTGGCCAATCCATCTAGCCTGCACATCTTTGGACTGTGGGAGGAAACCAGAGCACCTGAAGGAAACCCAAGCAGACACGGGGAGAATGTGCGAACTCCACACAGACAGTTGCCCAAGGGGGAAATCGAACCTAGGACCCTGGTGCTGTGAGGCAGCAGTGCTAAGCACTGAGTCACCATGCTGCACTTAAAATTAAATTCTGATACAGCCCAAGTATTACCTATCAAAAAAGGAACACAGCCTGAATTCCTTTCATCAAAGTAACCATTGCATGTAACCACTAAAATTCTGAATGGTAGAAGTTTTACATTTTTTTAACTGAAGAAGTCAATTTAAAACTCATGTTCAACATAAATTTGCAAGAACCTCAACTTTCTGTTACAAATGAATACTTAGATATCATCAATAAAGGTTGGGAAGGGAAAATTAGTAGAACTTAATTACTAAAAGCATCAAGGTATCAAGAAAAACTGGGGATTCCAAATACAGGAAAACATATATTAATGATGGTAAATTGAGTACAACACATCTTTAAGTAAGGTCTCCATGGCCTTTGACACAGTAGATTCCTGCAATATCCCAATCCAAATCATTGTCCAGTACTTGATGAAAATGTGTAACAAATAGTAAGAAGGAAATGGTTATGGGTAAAAGAAACCAGTTAAAAGCAAATTAAGAAAACCATAATATTTAATATTAGTGAAGAAAGGATGAAGTACGGTATATCAGTCCTAACTCTAGAATAGTACGTTAATAGTTTCCTCCATTCAGAAAATGTTGTGATGGAGCCAAAAAGGAGACATGACTTGCATAAAAATGTGACTTTGCCAGAGTGTGCAGCTCCAAATGGTTAAAATGCATATTGTGACCAGGAAGTTCATTTACTTAATATTCAGGGGAGTCAAGTAATCTTATTGGAGGAAATTGTCAAATTGGGTTACACAAAAAGATCTGAGAAGATACTTATTTCTACCCAATGTTAGTAAGTTCTAGCAAAAAACTGCAATTGACTTAGCATTTTTAATGCCCTCAAGACCTCCAAAAATGTGTTACAACCAACATATTGATCATGTTGTTCAAGTCCATTGTGGGGCTTTTTAACAGAGATGTGAAAGTGTGATTTAAAAAGTCAAGATAATGTTTTAAAACTAGATCCTAAGAAAAAACTATAGTTTGTCTAATTAAACAAAAAGATGGAGCTAATAATGGGAAATTATCTTAAAACTACCGCAAGTGAAAAAAGAGACAAAAGGGAAAATATCTCACTTGGAGGGAAACTGTGCGAGAGCCAAGCAGGGAACACCCTGGAACTGAAGGGATTACTCACAGAAAGACAATTTTAAATGATATAATTCTTTAGAACGATCTAAAAGTAAAACAATTAATCCAACTGCACTGAACACCCACATATCAGGTTTATTGATGACCATGGGTTTAATAGAAAGCTAATTGATCAACAAATGAGACCTAGGCCATATTCCAGACATTAATATTCAAATCAGTACAAAAATTAAATTCAAACTTTACTGTAATTAGCTAAAGTTCTTAGGTTCATTGCTCTTTCAAAATGAACTTCTCACCAAGTAAGCAGAAGCAAAAAGGACACTAATTTGAACGTGTAAAAAATCAACTTCCGAGCTTTGCGCAATATTGCATTTTGTCCTCAAGTTCTGGGAAATATCTGATAAATTTTTGAAACATCTGAGATCCAAATGGGTCTTGACAGGGTGGGTGACGTCTCAGCTTTCTTGCTCCTCTGATGATGCTTGGCCTGCTGTGTTCATCCAGCTCTACACCTTGTTATCTCAGATTCTCCAGCATCGGCAGTTCCTACTATCTTTAAAAATAGGGTTGCCCATATAAGACTGGGATATGGAGTTTTGTTGTCCTTGAAACTCTTGCTCCTCAAAAAGTGGTAGAAGCAGCATGTTTTTTTTAGGCAGAGGTAGATAGATTCTTGATAAACAAAGAGTAATGAGCATGGTCATTGGTGAGGGGAACTTTGCATGAGAAAGACAGAGGTCAAGTGAGTATATACAGGAATTAGGCTCTAAGTGGGAATTCAGTGCAAGGGAGGAAGGGAGTGCTTACCTGTGGTGTGACCACATTGATGATACCTGATTGATGTTGCGTACCATTATGTGATGCAAATGATGATGCAAAGGGAAAGCAGCTGTTTGGTGAGTAGGATTGGTGAGTGTTTCTATTCTTTACTTTAAAATTAAGCTCCTTATTTTATGCTTAGGTCTCTAGTCCTTTTTCTCTCACTTCTTAAAAATAGCTTGTTAGGTATAAGGTTGACTCTGGAATAAAAAATTACAATGAAGTGTAAAGAGTAGGGGATTCTTTAAGTGGAGTGGCCAGGAATTCAAGAGTAAATAATGAATAAATTATATCAAATACAACAGTGATTACAGCACATTGCTGATCCAGGGTGAATGCATCTATATTAAATGTTTGCAGCTCGAAGAACTCCACATCCAAGTTAAAGAGCTAGAGTCTGAGCTGCAAATATTGTACAGCAGAGAGGGGCAAAATTACGTTGACACTTTATAGAACATAGAACAGTACAGCAAGATACAGGCCATTCAGGCCACAATGTTGTGCCGACCTATTATCCTACTAAGATCAATCTACCCTGCATACCCTACATTTTACTATCCGCCATGTGCCTATCCAAGAGTCGCTTAAAAGTCTCTAAAGTATCCGACTCCACTGCCACTGCTGGCAGCGTATTCCACACGCCCACCACTCTCTGTGTGAAGAACCTACCTCTGACATCTTCTCCATTTTTGCAACAGCAGCGGGAGCAGTGAGAGCGAGGACGAGGGGGCTGCTGAGAAGGTAAGTTCCCCATTTAAATACTTACCTCGTGGAATCAGCGGCCTTCATTTTTGCAGCAGCAGTGGGAGCGGTGAGAACGAGGACCAGGGGGCTGCCGAGAAGGTAAGCTCTTCATTTCGGCAGCGGAATTGAGTGGGAGCAGTCAAATTTCGCTCTGGGAAGGTGAGTGAACTGATATATTTGGGCAGGAAGGCAGTGCAGGTGTCCCCTGCGGTCATCTCCCTCCAAAACAGGTATACCATTTTGGATACTGTTGGAGGAGATGGCTCACCAGGGGAAGGCAGCAGTAGCCAGGTTCATGGCACCATGGCTGGCTCTGCTGTACAGAAGGGCGGGAAAAAGAGTGGAAGGGCTATAGTCATAGGGGATTCGATTGTAAAGAGAGTAGATAGGCGGTTCTGTGGTCGAAAATGAGACTCCCGAATGGTATGTTGCCTCCCAGATGCACAGGTCAGGGATGTCTCAGATCAACTGTAGGACATTCTGAAGGGGGAGGGTGAACAGCCAGCTGTCGTGGTGCCTATAGGCACCAATGATATAGGTAAAAAATGGGATGAGGTCCGACAAGCAGAATTGAGGGAGTTAGAAGCCAAGTTAAAAAGTAGCACCTCAGAGGTAGTAATCTCAGGATTGCTACCAGTGCCACATGCTAGTCAGAGTAGAAATGAAAGAATAGGCAGGATAAATGAGTGGCTTGAGAGATGGTGCAGGAGGGTGGGGTTCAGATTTTTGGGACATTGGGACTGGTTCTGGGGGAGGTGGGACTATTACAAATTGGACGGTCTACACCTGGGCAGGACTGGAACCAATGTTCTAGGGGGTGCTTTTGCTAATGCTGTTGGGGAGGGTTTAAACTAAAGTGGCAGGGGGATGGGAACCAAATGAGGAGGTTAGTGGACAGTAAGGAGGTAGTAACTAAAGCCTGTAAGGAACTAGATAATGAAGTCAGTGTGACTAAGGTGTAAGAGTAGGCAGCGAGCAGTTGATGAACGCAAAGGGACAGGTGGTACGAGGTGCATTTGTTTCAATGTGAGAAGTGTAGTCGGTAAGGCAGATGAACTTAGGCCTTGGATTGGTACCTGGGAGTATGATGTTATTGCTATTACTGAGACGTGGTTGAGGGAAGGGCAAGATTGGCAACTAAATATCCCAGGATATAGATGCTTCAGGCGGGATAGAGAGGGAGGTAAAAGGGGTGGAGGAGTTGCACTACTGGTCAAAGAGGATATCACAGCTGTGCTGAGGGAGGGCACTATGGAGGACTCGAGCAGTGAGGCAATATGGGCAGAGCTCAGAAATAGGAAAGGTGCGGTAACAATGTTGGGGCTGTACTACAGGCCTCCCAACAGTGAGCGTGAGATAGAGGTACAAATATGTAGACAGATTATAGAAAGATGTAGGAGCAACAGGGTGGTGGTGATGGGAGATTTTAATTTTCCCAACATTGACTGGGATTCACTTAGTGTTAGGGATTTAGATGGAGCAGAATTTGTAAGGAGCATCCAGGAGGGTTTTCTAGAGCAGTATGTAAATAGTCCAACTCAGGAAGGGGCCATACTGGACCTGGTGTTGGGGAATGAGCCCGACCAGGTGGTTGAAGTTTCAGTAGGGGATTACTTTGGGAATAGTGATCACAATTCCATAAGTTTTAGAATACTCATGGACATAGACAAGAGTGGTCCTAAAGGAAGAGTGCTAAGTTGGGGGAAGGCCAACTATAGCAAAATTCAGCAGGAGCTGGGGAATATGGATTGGGAGCGGCTGTTTGAGGGTAAATCCACATTTGATATGTGGGAGGCTTTTAAAGAGAGGTTGATTAGAGTGCAGGACAGACATGTCCCTGTGAAAATGAGGGTTAGAAAGGGCAAGATTAGAGAACCATGCATGACAGGTGAAATTGTGAGACTAGCAAAGAGGAAAAAGGAAGCATACATAAGGTCTAGGCTACTGAAAACAGACAAAGCTTTGGAAGAATATCAGGAAAGTAGGACCAATCTGAAACGAGGAATTAAGAGGGCTAAAAGGGGTCATGAAATATCTTTAGCAACCAGGGTTAAGGAAAATCCCAAAGCCTTTTATTCGTACATAAGGAGCAAGAGGGTAACTAGAGAAAGGGTTGGCTCACTCAAGGCCAAAGGAGGGAAGTTATAGAACATAGAACATAGAACAGTATGGCACAGTACAGGCACTTTGGCCCACGATGTTGTGCCGAACTTTTACCCTACTCCTAAGGTCTATCTAACCTCCACCGCTACCTTATACAATCATCCATCTAATAGTTGCTTAAATGCCCCGAATGAGGCCGACTCCACTACCCTCTCCGGCAATGCATTCCACACCCTTACCACTCTCTGAGTAAAGAACCTACCTCTGACGTCTCCCCGATACCCACCTCCTTTCACTTTAAAACTATGTCCCCTCGTAAAAGCTACCTCCACCTGAGGAAAAAGTCTTTGGCTGTCGACTCTATCTATACCTCTGATCATTTTGTACACCTCTACCAAGTCACCTCTCATCCTTCGTTGTTCTAAAGAGAAAAGCCCTAGCTCTCTCAAGCTTTCCTCGTAAGACCTTCCCTCCATTCCAGGCAACATCCTGGTAAATCTCCTCTGCATCTTTTCCAACAATTCCACATCTTTCCTGTAATGAGGTGACCAGAACTGGACACAATACTCCAGATGTGGCCAAACCAGGCTTTTGTATAGCTGGAGCATAACTTCATGGCTCTTGAACTCAATCCCTCTATTAATGAAAGCTAACACACCATACGCCTTCCTAACAACTCTATCCACCTGGGTGGCAGCTTTCAGGGAACTGTGAACATGAACCCCAAGATCCCTCTGCTCCTCCACACTGCCAAGAATCTTTCCGTTAACCCTGTATTCTGCTTTCAAGTTTGTCCTTCCAAAATGAATCACCTCACACTTTTCAGGGTTAAACTCCATCTGCCGCTTCTCAGCCCAGCTCTGCATCCTATCAATGTCCCTTTGTTACCTAGAACAGCCCTCCGCACTGTCCACAACGTGACCCACTTTCGTATCGTCCGCGAACTTGCTAATCCACCCTTCCACTCCTTCATCCAAATCATTTACAAAAATCACAAATAGAAGAGGACCCAGAACAGATCCTTGTGGTACACCACTCGTAACTGAGCACCATGTTGAATATTTTCCGTCCACTACCACCCTTTGTCTTCTAAGGGTCAGCCAATTCTGAATCCAATCTGCCATATTTCCCCCTATCCCATGCCTCCTTACCTTCTGCATGAGCCTACCATGGGGAACCTTATCAAATGCCTTACTTAAATCCATATATACCACATCCACTGCTCCACCTTCATCCACGTGTTTGGTCACCTCTTCAAAGAATTCAGTAAGGTTTGTGAGGCATGATCTACCCCTCACAAATCCATGCTGACTATCACAAATCAAACTGTGCCTTTCCAAGTGATCATGAATCCTGTCTCTCAGAGCCCTTTCCAATAATTTGCCCACCACTGACGTAAGACTAACTGGTCCGTAATTTCCGGGGTTATCCCTGTTCCCTTTTTTAAACAAATGAATAACATTTGCCTCTTTCCAATCTTCCGGCACTATACCCGTGGACAGTGAGGACAAAAAGATCATCGCCAAAGGCCCTGCAATCTTGTCCCTCGCTTCCCATAGAATCCTTGGATAAATCCCATCAGGCCCAGGGGACTTATCTATCTTCAACTTCCCCAGAATTCCTAGCACATCTTTTTCATTAATATCAACCTCCTCTAGCCTACCTGCCTGTTTCACAACGTCCTCCTCTACGACTAGGTCCCTCTCAGTTGTGAATACTGAAGAAATGTATTCATTAAGGACCTCTCCTATCTCTTTAGGCTCTGTGCACAAATTCCCTTTACAATCCTTGATCGGCCCTACCCTTTCTGTCATCATTCTCTTGTTCTGCACATAAGTGTAAAAAGCCTTGGAGTTTTCCTTGATCCTATCTGCCAAGGTTTTCTCATGCCCCCTTATGGCTCTCCTAAGCCCTTTCTTCAGTTCCTTTCTGGCTAACTTGTATCCCTCCAGAGCCTTTTCCGTTCCTCTTTTCCTAAACCTTACATAACCCTCCTTCTTCCTCTTAACCAGTTGTTCAACCTCTCTCGAGAACCATGGCTCCCTCACTCGACCGCATCTTCACAGCCTGGTAGGGACAAACATATCGAGCACATGCGGTGTGTATTCCTTAAACAATCTCCACATTTCTGTGATGCTCTTCCTTGACAGCATCTGTTCCCAATTTATGTTACCCAGTTCTTGCCTAACTGAATTGTAATTACCCTTTCCCCAATTATAAACTTTACCCTGCCGTATGTACCTATCCTTATCCATGATTATCGTGAAAGAAACAGAGTTATGATCACTACCGCCTAAATGCTCTCCTACCAACAGGTCTAACACTTGGCCCAGTTCGTTGCCTAGCACCAAATCCAAAGTGGCCTCTCCTCATGTTGGTCTACCTACATACTGTGTCAGGAGTCCTTCCTGAACGCACTGGACAAAATCCGCTCTATCTAAACTATTACAACTAAAATGTTTCCAATCATATTTGGAAAGTTGAAGTCACCCATGACTACAACCCTGTGACTTCTGCACCTTTCCAGTATCTGCCTCCCAATCCGCTCCTCTACATCTCTGCAACTATTAGGGGGTCTGTAAAAAACCCCCAACAAAGTGACTGCTCCTTTCTTATTCCTGACCTCAACCCAAACTGACTCTGTAGACATATCATTCTTGAACTGCCTTTCAGTAGCTGCTATACTCGCCCTGACTAGCAATGCCACTCCCCCACCTCTTTTTCCACCCTCCCTATTTCTTTTAAAGCATCTAATTCCCGGAACTTCCAACATCCATTCCTCTCCCTGCGATACCCAAGTTTCTGTAATGGCCACAACATCGTAGTTCCAAGTACCGACCCATGCTCTAAGTTCATCTGCTTTATTTCTGATCCTTCTTGCATTGAAGTATACACAACTCAAACCATCTCGGTGTCCGCAATTACGCTCCATCGACCGCATTTCTTTATAAACCACCTCACTCCCTGTTGTGTCTGTTGGAAGGCCGAATACCTCATCCTCTGAATTATAAATCTGATTCCCCACCCCCTGCCAAACTAGTTTAAACCATCCCGTACAGCTGTAGCAAACCTCCCTCCCAGGATATTTGTGCCCTTCCGGTTCAGTTACAACCCGTCCTTACTGTACAGGTCCCATCTTTCCCAGAATGTGCTCCAATTATCCACAAAATGGAAGCCCTCCCTCCTACACCAGCCCTGTAGCCACGTGTTTAGCTGCACTCTCTCCCTATTTCTTACTTCGTTATCACGTGGCACTGGTAGTAATCCAGAGATAACTACCCTGTTTGTCCTGGACTTCAGCTTCCAACCTAACTCCCTGTACTCGTTTTTCACATTCTCAGTCCTTTTTCTACCTCTGTCATTGGTACCGATGTGTACCATGATTGCTGGTTGCTCACCCTCCCCCTTAAGGATCTTGAAGACACGATCCGAGACATCATGGACTCTGGCACCTGGGAGGCAACATACCATCCTTTCATCTCGTTCGCGTCCACAGAACCGCCTGTCTGTGCCTCTTACTATTGAATCCCCCACTACAATTGCTCTCCTATTCTCCCCCCTTCCCTTCTTTGCTACAGGGTCAGGCTCAGTGCCAGAGGCCTGTCCGCTTTGGCCTTCCCCTGGTAGGTCGTTCCCCCAACAGTATCCAAAACGGTATACTTATTATTGAGGGAATGGCCACAGGGGATCCCTGCACTGTCTGCCTATTCCCTTTCCCCTTCCTGACAGTCACCCAGCTGAGGAGTCAGAGGAAATGAGTGAGATTCTTAATGAGTACTTTGCGTCAGTATTCACTGAGGAGAGGGACATGACGGATGTTGAGGTTAGGGATAGATGTTTGATTACTCTAGGTCAAATCGGCATAAGGAGGGGGGAAGTGTTCGCTATTCTAAAAGGCGTTAGGGTGGACAAGTCCCCAGGTCCGGATGGGATCTATCCCAGGTTGCTGAGGGAAGCAAGTGAGGAAATAGCTGGGGCCTTAACAGATATCTTTGCAGCATCCTTGAGCACGGGTGAGGTCCCGGAGGACTGGAGAATTGCTAATGTTGTCCCCTTGTTTAAGAAGGGTAGCAAGGATAATCCAGGTAATTATAGACCGGTAAGCCTGATGTCAGTGGTGGGGAAGCTGCTGGAGAAGATACTGAGGGATAGGATCTATTTACATTTGGAAGAAAATGGGCTTATTAGTGATAGGCAGCATGGTTTTGTGCAGGGATGGTCATGTCTTACCAACTTGATAGAATTCTTTGAGGAAGTGATAAATTTGATAGATGAGGGAAGGGCTGTAGATGTCATATACATGGACTTCAGTAAGGCGTTTGATCAGGTTCCCCATGGCAGGCTGATGGAGAAAGTGAAGTTGCATGGGGTCCAGGGTGTACTAGCTAGATGGATAGAGAACTGGCTGGGCAACAGGAGACAGAGAGTTGCAGTGGAAGGGAGTTTCTCAAAATGGAGAACTGTGACCAGTGGTGTTACACAGGGATCCATGTTGGGACCACTGTTGTTTGTAATATACATAAATGATCTGGAGGAAGGTATAGATGGTCTGATTAGCAAGTTTGCAGATGACACTAAGATTGGTGGAGTAGCAGATAGTGAAGGGGACTGTCGGAGAATGCAGCAGAACATGGATAGATTGGAGAGTTGGGCGGAGAAATGGCAGATGGAGTTCAATCCAGGCAAATGTGAGGTGATGCATTTTGGAAGATCCAATTCAGGAGCGAACTATACAGTAAATGGAAAAGCCCTGGGGAAAATTGATGCACAGAGAGATCTGGGTGTTCAGATCCATTGTACACTGAAGGTGGCAACGCAGGTCGATAGAGTAGTCAAGAAGGCATACGGCATGCTTTCATTTATCAGACGGGATATTGAGTACTAGAGGTGGCAGGTCATGTTATGGTTGTATAGGATTTTGGTTCGACCACAGTTGGAATACTGCGTACAGTTCTGATCGCCACATTACCACCAAAAGGATGTGGATGCTTTGGAGAGGGTGCACAGGAGGTTCACCAGGATGTTGCTTGGTATGGAGGGTGCAAGCTATGAAGAGAGATTGAGTAGATTAGGATTATTTACATTAGAAAGACAGAGGTTGAGGGGGGACCTGATTCAGGTCTACAAAATCATGAGAGGTATAGACAGGGTGGATAGCAAGAAGCTTTTTCCCAGAGTGGAGGACTCAATTACTGGGGGTCACGATTTCAAGGTGAGAGGGGTAACGTTTAAGGGAGATATGCGTGGAAAGTTCTTTACGCAGACGGTGGTGGGTGCCTGGAACGCATTGCCTGGAGGTGGTAGAGGCGGGCACGATAGCGTATTTAAGATTCATGAATGGGCAGGGAGCAGAGGGTTACAGATCCTTGGAAAATAGCCGACAGGTTTAGATAGAGGATTTGGATCAGTGCAGGCTTGGAAGGCTGAAGGGCCTGTTCTTGTGCTGTAATTTTCTTTGTTCTTTGTTCTTTTTGTATACCTTCCTCCAATCACCCTAAAATTATGCCCCCTCATAATAATCATTTCCGCCCTGGGAAAAAGTCTCTGGCTATCCATTCTATCTATGCCTCTCATTATCTTGTACACCTGTATCAAGTCACCTCTCATCCTTCTTCACTCCAATGAAAAAAGCCCTAGCTCCTTCAACCTGTCCTCATAAGACCTGTCCTCCAGTCCAGGCAGCATCCTGGTAAATGTCCTCTGCACCCTGCTCTAAAGCTTCCACATCTTTCCTGTAATGAGGTGACCAGAACTGAACACAATATTCCAAGTATGGTCTAACCAGAGTTTTATAGAGCTGCAGCATAACCTCACGGCTCTTAAACTCAATTCCCCTTCCCCTTCCAGAAGCAGTCATCCGTGTCAAATTAAGTTTGTGGTCAGGCACGGTGGGTGTGACTGCAGGTAAGACAGATATGTGGAGCCAGAGACAGCACTTGAGGTGCTTCAACCCCTGCAATTGTCCAGCAGTTCCAAAGTTCTTGCCAGCTGTATGGACAAGTGTGGGGACTGTAGTGCATATGAGTGAAGTGACCACTGCACTGTGGCACAGAAATCCATTCAAGTGAAAGCAGGGAATTGAAATGTAATAGTGGTAGAGGAGGGTACAATCGGGATGATACCACTCTGCAGTGGTGAGCATGAGCCTAAAGGTTGTGTTGCCTGCACAGTGCCAGGTTTAAGAACATCAATTCACAGCTGATGAGGAATTTGGAGTGGAAGAGGAGGGTTCCAGTTATCACCTTGCATATTGCAAAAACAAAATTGATAGGAACAGAAAGAAAGTTCTGTTGAATGAATTTGAATAGTTTGAAGCAAAATTAAACAGCATAATGTCTCAGGATTACTACCTGACCTATGGGCAAATTGGCACGGAATAAACAAAGTTAAGGAGTTAAATGCATGACTCAAAGATTAATGTGGGTGGAATGGGTTTCAGTTCATGGGGCACTGAACAAGTACCGACCTGGAAGAGAACTGTTCCAATTGAATGAACTTCATACTGACCTGGCACATTGCATAACTAGAGCTGTAGGGAGAACTTTAAACTGAGTAGAAATGAGAGGGTTTGGGATAGGGTATATGTAGGCTAACAAAGAAAAAGAAAGGCATCATTACAGGGCTGCTATTTAGTTCTTGATACCCAATGTGGGACAGGAAGAACAGATTGCAGAAATGTACGAAAAATAAGGTCGCAGAGGAAAGTATTAAAAAGACAATATTAATGGCTCTTTACATAAATGCATGCAGTATTCAGAAAAGAAAAGTAACGTCACAAACAGAAGTCAATGGGTCTGATCTTACAGCCATTATAGAGACATGGTTGCAAGGAGATAAAAGCTGGGAATTAAGTATTCAGGTGTATGTGACTTTTTGAAAGATGTGCTAGGAAGTGAAGGACAGTAGGAAAGATTTGTTGCTGTGATATAGATTAAGTGAAATAGCAAGAAATGTTCTTTGGTCAGAAGATGTAGAATCCGTGTGGGCAGAGGTGAGAAATAACAAGGGAAGAAGACACTGGTGGGAATAGTCTATATTCCCACTAATAGCAGACATACCATGCAACAGAAAATAAATCAAGAGTAATGAGGCCACATTAAAAAAAGGCTGTACATTAATCATGGGAAATTTAAATCTTCATGTAGATTGAGAAAATCAAATTGGCAGATGTTACCATGATAAAGGATTCATAGATATATTCAGGTGAGTTTCCTGGAACATTGTGCTGTGGATCCAACCAGGAATCAGGCTGTTTTGGTCTGGTATTGTGTAATGAGGCAGTTTTAATAAATTATCTCTTAATAAATTATTGATTCTGGAAGTTGTTGCCTGCAAGGACCTCAGAGGCCCACACAGCCCGTAAAAAAATTAGAAGGAATGCTATGCTGAGGAGAGTTGACCAGGTGGATGTGGAAAGAATTTTTCCTCTCATGGAGAACCCATAACAAAGAGCCGTAGTTTAAAAATAAGGGCTACCTATTTAAAACTGAGATACAGAAACATATTTTCTCTCAGACGATTTTGAGTCTCTGGATTACCCTTCTGCAAAAAGCAGTGGATGCAGAGTCCTTAAATGTTTTAAGGTAGAGGCTGATAGATTCTGATGACCAAGAGGATGAAAGATCATTGGAAATATGCAGGAATGTGGAGTTTATTTTAAAATCACATCAGCCATGACCTTATTGAATGGTGCAGCAGGCTCAAAGTGTGCCAAATGACTTACTCTTCCTCAGTGTTTGTATGTTTGAATATGTTTTTGCATGCCTCCAAAGTCCATCTCTCAGGGTCTGTTCATTTAGGTGGTTCCAAATTTCGCTAATAATTCATTAGCTTTTTATTGATCCTGCGTCTCACCACAAGGTGGGCTCTCCCAAGGCACATAATTTTTATTCAATTCCCTGGTCTATAGCTTCATGCCTCTAACTGACCGAGTCTATGCCCTCCTGTCCCTATGCCTGTTGCATAAACTCTAACAAAAGCAGACTGAATCGCTGCTTGCTGTCTCTACAGTCTAATCTACATCAGTTTGAAATATCGGAACTTACCTTTCCAAAGTGCAATCATTATGCATTTACCATTTGCAAACTTTTCAAGTTCATTATGGCCACACATTTAGATCATAATCATTCATCACTCACAACTCAGCACTCTGAAACTACAATCTAAGAAGGCTGCTAATCATTACAAAATCCCGAGCCAAATTTCAGCCTCTGTATGATCATTTTAACTCACATATCAAGAGTCTCTGGTGAAGTGAGAAGAAGCGGATTTTGAGCAAGCAAAACAAGAATGTCTGCATACAGACTAATGACTGCTGATTTCCAACACTACTGCTTAATTTTAGGTGAAGCTTTAAACAGAATTTCATATACATTTATGGATCATTTACAAATAAATGACAAGTTGGTAAAACTGATTCAAACTACCAGCTGCGGAAGTAGTTCATTGATCTGTCTGGATGTGAGGCCATAGAACTTTGTGCAACTGCTCTTTTGCTGGGCAGCCTTGAGTTTCAATGCAAAAAAACACAGCTGAATTTTACCAAAGGTCAGCTAAGTGTCAATTCTAGGGAATTTCATGGTAGGTTTCACTCTGTGACTTATCTCATGCAATTCTCTGTAGGACATCTCATTTTGTATACGCCATGCCTCTGTGGCATCTGATTTTTGCATCATCGCGCACATCTAGTAATGTTGGTAGTATTTGCCACTGCCGAGAATTTCTGGTTTCATGCCACCAATGCCATATTTAAAGCTCAGCCACACACCAGGTGAAGCACTGCCAGGCACCATGTGCCCTTCAAAGTGCATGTAGTGGGAGAGGACTGACAAAGAAAAGCTTCTGTCGGTACAAGTGTCTACCGGAGACAATACATTCACATTCATAAATGCATTGCTATTTTACCTCATCATCTATCTGAATGACTGATGTTGTAACTGCAGCTACAACGATGAACCTACTTAGGTTACCAATCCTTAATGCAAAACCATCTTAGAACCCTGTCTAAAAGACTACTAATCTTGAGCTAATGCCCAGTGTTGCATAACACCATCTCACTGTTCCATTTGGGAGCATCACATACCAGAAAGTCTACAGTCAGTTAAAAAATATTGACACTTTCCATTCAACAATAGCAAAAGTAAAGACAAAAGATATTCTATGTTTGCTTCTGGCAACAGACAGGAACATTTTTGAAAAACAATAAATTTGCAATGAATAAATAATCATTGCACCCCACTTGTATCTCCCACTGCAATGCTGAAGGTAATGTTCATTCTGATCAAAATCTCCAACTTCCTCCTTAGAAAACTGAGGCTCTTTTCCCAGCTCCTCAGCATCCATTGCCTTGTCTAGATAGGATGCTAGGATTATGCAGTGCATTCTGTCCTGGCAGTATTGCAAGGCATCTCCACCGAAGACTAATTCAAGTGGTCGAATTCTTATCTTCAGCAAGCTTATCTGTTTCATTATGGCTGTGATAGCAGAATGGGCTGCATTGTTTCTATGTCCAGCCTCAGTAAAGGGTAGCCCTTGACTTTCAGTAACCATCCTTGAAAGGTAGCTAGCCTTTGAAATGAAGCAGAAACATGAGGATTCTCCAGTACAATGGCATGACTATCAATGAACACAGATGGCTTTGACATGAAAAGAATGGCTTCCTTTTTTGTTGATAAAATCAGATGCATTATGATATGGTGCTTACAATGTGATGTAGATACAGTCTTCGGTGTCCTACACCTGGCTGAGGCCAGCCACATTGGGAAAGCTACTGCCAGAGCTGCAGCACTGGCTGTGTCATGGGGAATTGAGGTACAGTGGTGTGATCTGACGTAAACTGCATCAGTAATAACTTTGTTATACTTGTGGGTTGAGGATTATGAGACACTATATAGGTTGCCAGGTTTATCCTTATAGATAGCCAGTTACATACAGTTTAATGCATTTGTCATCTTGACAACCATTGGGATAGGATGACCATCCAGTCCTTCAGGTCTCAGATGGCATTCTAACAGTTGGTATAGCTCTATTATGGTGTCCTGTGGCATCTTTAGTCTGTGGTAGCGATGTCCCTTACTCGTCTGGAGAAAATGGCATCAAAGATGATCGACTCTGGGCGTCCTGTACATTCTGCACATTCTGAGGAGATCTTCAGTTGAAACTTCTCCAAGTGGAGGTTAACAGTAGCTGCTGGAAGTTTCCACTGAACCTGACACATCTGTTTCTCATCAATGTCTCTGTGCCATCATAGCACCATGGCCACAGTGATAATGACCCCTAGCGTGGCTGGATCCATTAGTCATGGTTCCAATGAACCTGTTTAGGGAATATCAAAAACAGAACAGGTTCTTAGTAATGAGTGCAGTCAGCATTTGTATGACACCAATGACAGATTAGGATACTGTGCCATACAGGGGGACATGAAGGACTGTGACGAGGAGAGTCATGGAATGACTCTACATGGACCATTGACATGGGGACCTTGTTCCAAAAAATGGAGAGCAAGCCATGCCATGCACATACAATTGGAGATTGTAAGTGCTCTAAGATCACTGGAACTTTGTTCTACCCATGGCCACACCCTAGAAAAGGCAGCATTACATATGGTCATAGTCGTAGAATCATACAGTATAGAAACAGACCCTTCCTTCCAACCAGTCCATGAAAGCCGTAATCCCAAACTAAACTGGTCCCACCTGCCTGCACCTGACTCATATCCCTCCAAACATTTCTTATACATGTACTTATCTAAATGTCTTTTAAACATTGCAACTGTTACTGCACCTACCATTTCCTCTGGAAGCTCATTCCACAAAAGAACCATTCTCTGTGTGAAAAAATTGCCCCTCATGTCTTTTTAAAATCTTTCTTTCACCTTAAAAATATGCTCACTAATCTTGAAATTCCCCACCCTAAGGAAAGGATACCAGCAGTCACCTTATCTATACCCCTCATGATTTTATAGACCCCTACTGGATCACCCCTCAAGCTCATACACTCCAGTGAAAAATGCCCCAGCCTATCCAGCCTCTCCCTATAACTCAAACCTTCTATTCCCAGCAACATCCTGATAAATCTTTTCTGAATCGGCTCCAGCTTAATAGTATCCTTCCTATAGCAGGATGACTAGAATTAGACACACTAATCCAGAAACAGCCTGACCAATGTCCCGTACAGTCTCAAGTTGACTTCCCAACTCCTATACTCAAAGATCTGAGCAACGAAGGCAAGCGTGCTAGACGTCTTCTTAACCACACTGTCTACATGTGACGCAAACTTTAAAGAATTATGTAACTGAACTGCTAGGTATCTCTGATCTACAGCACTACCCAAGGCCCTACTTTTAATTGTATAAGTCCTGCCCTTGTTTGTTTTACCAAAATGCAATACCTTGCATTATCCAAATTAACCCAAATTGAATTAAATCCAGTGTGGTTCTGATCTCACAGCCACTATTTTAAAGAGAAACTGATGGGTGTTTCACAATGTCAAGGTTGATACTTAACCCTCATTCAACATTGTTAAAATCAAACTAACTATCTGCTCCTCATGGGAACTTTCTGTGCTCAAATTAGTTGCCGTGTCTCCTATTTTATAGAGTTCCTCAAATGTACTGCATTGGCTCTCTGAGGTGTTTTGAGAGATCTGGAGGCTGAGTAAAGACTTGTATATGAACAGTAGTCTTCCTTTTCCAGCCACACCCAGTTGTTTGAGTGGAATGCTCTGCCAATATTAATCACCTATACAATCTGTACACTTCCATCTGTAACACTGCTTTTCTTTCCTGTTCTTTCATGGGACGTGGTCATCACTAGCTAGATCAGCATTTATTGCTCAGAGGGCAGATAGAAGTCAACCACATTGCTGCTGATCTGGAGCCACCTGTAGGCCAGACCACATAAGGATGGCAGATTTCTTTCCCTAAAGGACATTGGTGAACCAGATAAGTTTTTAACAAAATTTGACAATGGTTTCATGGTCACCATTAGAATTTTTAATTCCAGATTTTTTATTTAAAATCAAATTTCAGTCACCTGTCATGGTGGGGTCCGAACCCATGTCCTCAGGACATCAGCCTGGGTGCTGGATTACTATTCCAGTGACGCTACCACTGCGCCTGTACAATTCCCTACACTTGTGCCTGTAACACCATCAGTCCCCCCTTCGGTACTTACTTTTCTGTTAGACTATCCAAGAGGTTGAGCTGACAGCTATCATTGCCACCGCCAAGGTTTCCACATGGAACCCGACCAATTCAAAATTCTGAAAGGTATAATTGCCTGGAGGGTGGAACCGACCACCCCACTGTGCTCATCTTGAAGCAGCTTTCCCCCGGGACCTGAGCAGAGTCTTTAACTTCCTGATCCATGAAAAATAAGTCTCAGACTCTTAAAATACAAACAGAAATAAAAGAGGCAGGCATGCTCTGAGTTGCCACAGGGTAAAGACCTAACAATTGTGTTTTTTTAAGAAAAAAAAAATCATTTGTTCCCAAAAGGTTAGCAAATTTCCCCTCACAAGACCTCTAAAAGTGGAAAGTGATAACAAAACTGAGAAACTGTCCTCTGAAATGACCAAACAATTCATTCAGTTGTATCATGTTGTTACCAGGAACAAACAAAATATAATGCTGGTGAATACTTTTCTGCTTCACAGAGATGACTGGGATCAATCTGTAATGACCCATGACATTGTCAAGATTGCTTGTGACCAGAATTTGTATCCCAATCAGTTGGAGACTACATGCATTTCACATAAAGGGTATCATGATCACAGATGCCTTCAGCCTGTTTGATGAAAGTCCCTGATTAATGCAAGTGCCCTTGAAGGGCCTCACATCACTCACAAGTAGAACCCATATGCTGAGATGAAAAAAATAAAATACATGCCTACCCTGGGTGGAGCTGCAGCCACTTTCCATTTCCATTGTGTCTTTATGATTTGCATGAGGATGGAAGGAATCTTAGGATGTAGGCTCAGCCTGGTGGTTGGGGTATCCCCTCCCCTCCGAATGTCTATGTTTGTTTCTTCTTTGCATTCCCTATCATTTTCATCAATACTGAGCTTCCACACATTCTCACACAACTCTCTCATTGATATCTCCCAATGTCATACCATGAGCTATGGTCTTACAGCTTAGTCATGCCAAACATTGTTCTGCACTGTCCCCCATTGACACCAGGGTGCTATAACTGTCGAAGACTCTCCTTACAATAATCCTGTCCTGCAATACACTATCATCTGGCCCTTTACGTGTTGAATTCCTACCTTCATAATTATTGTCTTTCAGCACCCCAGCACACTATCTCCAATCCCCACAATTGACTTCATCAGCTTCTCTATTACAGCAGGGCCCCTGATAAACCCCCTTGATTTTCATAGTGCTGACCCAAGTATCAACTATAGCTCGCCCTCAGGTCGAATATGATTGACAGCTTCAAATGATAAATGACTGGATGCCTCATTGATCTCTGTGGAGCTCTCCAACTTTCTTATTGTAAATCCTTAGACTAGTCAAACTCTCCAAACTGCAACTGATTGCGTCCAAGCCCCTGAACTGAGATCAGACGCCGTCCTTGACTGACAGTGGCAGGAGCACCGATTGAGGAAAGCCCACTTTGTCATGACAGAGAACTACTACTCTTAGTTTTTGAAAAATGGCCATTTTGTTGGAAGCAACTTCAACAAGCTTGTTGCTGCATAAGCAGCTGTGGCATGCTGTAGACTTGACATTGATGTAGCAAGCTACTGTACATCAACAAGTCCAATGCCTTGACTGATCACTGTTGCCAAACATAACGACCTGCATTTACTAAACAACATGGCGTATTGAGTCTTTAAGTTTTGAATGAGGTAGAAAAGTGCAAATAGGCAAGACAGAGAAGCTTTTAGAATTTATGTAGGCGCAAAGTAAGTGAATGCTACGAAAGCAAATGAGCAGTTTGAGATGGATGCTTGGCCCTGCATGTATAGTGTCCTGGCAGCAGCATTGCAATCAAAGGCACTGGTGTGCTCCAAAGTGTGGCATTGAAGTGGAGAACTGGATTTTAAGTGGGTGAGAGATGTGCCATAATGATGTGCTGAGGCTGGTGTATGTCCAATGCCAAACTCAATTCATGGAGGGTGCAGGCATTTGCTGGCCATGAAGCCTGCCCTGAGAAGTTAGAGAATGCTGTCTATGATGGAGAACCAGAGCAGCAAGTGACATGCAGGAGCCATCAAATACTCACTTCTAATTTCATACCAGGATTGGTGCCATCTAATTTATATTTGGTGTGTGAGAGAAGAGGAAACTGCATATTAATGATGCAAGTGTTGGTGCTAAAGACATACAAATGTGTGCAAATAGGCCTCATGCTGCTCATCAGTGAGATTTGTGTTTTGCTGTTTAAACCATGGTTGCAGAATCAGACCTTTTTTTCTCATGAGCAAGAATCTCATTTTTCCAATCCCGCCTTATTTTCCCAACTGACTCACTATTCCCCAAGTCATTCAGGGGCCAGAAAAATTCAACCCAATGTGAAACTAGTAAAATCATCAATTAAGAAAAGATCAAACATATGATAAGTCATAAGTTTGTGAGGAATAATTTAATTGATTATGAAACTGAGCTAGCAGTAACTGAATGTTACTGCTTGCAACAAAAAAAGGCTGAAAATTCAGTGTTTGAAACAGAGAAGAAGCTTCAGGGTGTGCAGTTAATTTTTGGATTGGGATCTTCAGTACACCCAAGCTCAATGATATTTAACTTTAAAGAACTTGCTGAATATACTTTGGGAAAATGTAACGAACACCACTCAAAGTTACTCAAACCTTGTAACAAACTTGTTTTTAAAATCACAGGCACAGGTTATTGATGGGACTTTATTTTGCATATTTGTCAAAGTTTATCCTCTGTGGGAGCAAAAACAAGTCGGCCAAGATCATCCTATACAACAAAATAATTTAACACTTAGCTTTTAAAGCTGCTGGAGTGGGATCTAGCACCTGAAGGAGTTGATGACCATCATTTCCCAATAGCCGTCAAGGTGACAGTTTATGCAACAGGCTGCTTCAAAGGATCCACTGGGGACCTGTGTGGGATCTCTTAATCCTTATCCTACAGATGTATCAAGTCTGTTACTGATGCAATTTTGTAGAATCATGCAGTACTGAAGAGGCCCTTTGGTTCATCAAGTATGTACCACCAAAAATATTCTCCTATCTATATTAGTCTCAATTGCCGACAAAATGCCCTTAGCCTTGTATTTTATGACACTTCATTTGTCCAGCAATGACTTATTAAAAGTTGTGTAGTTGCCCACCTCAACTATTCTCCCAGACAGTGCATTTCCAGGCTCTTTTCGGGTTAAAATGTTTGTCCAAAAGTCCTCTCTAAACTTCCTGTCTTTTACTTTAAAATTATGCCTGCCTGTTATTGACTCTTCAACTAAGGGGAACAGCTGCTTTCTATTTGTTGTGTCCATGCCCCTTATCATCTTATACACCTCTATCAGGTATCCCCTCAACCTTCTCTGCTCCCAAGAAACATAACAAGCTTATCCAGCCTATCTTCATAAATGAAATGAAATTTGTGCCAGATCATGCTGCTTTAGTGTTTTCTTTTCCTTTTGATGAGGGCAGTTTTGCAGCCATGCAGTTGACGTCATCAATAGAAAAAAGGTTCTCTTCCACCAATGTACAAGTCATCTATGATCATCATACCATCTGCACCAGGTACCCTGGCAGTTGCCATGATGCCTATATCCTTGATAACTTGCAGGTTCCTGTTTCATTTCAAGGGTCGGATGCAGTTCAAAAATGGTTACTTGGTGATAAGACCTCTATGACCCACATTGATGATTCCATTATTCAACTGCTGACATGTTACTCATTTCTCAACCAGCACCACACCAAATGTAGGCCCCTTGCAGATGATGTTCTGATGCTTGGTCAGTCTGGAGGGGTTTTGCAGTACACTGCAGACAGAACAATCCTAGTATGCTGTGCTTTGCAAAATTGGGCCAGGCAACAATCAATGTGATGGATTCTGATGAGCTGAGAGAACAGAAGCAGTTTTCTGAGGAGGTGGTGAGGACATTTACCAGAAGGAATGTCACCCTCAGCACTATACAGCACTGCAAACAAGGCAGATAGAAATTAATTGATTCCCATTTCCATTAGATGTGAGGATCCCAGAGGCAATAGTAGCTTTTTCTGTTTTTTTTTGTTTGCTTTTACTATTGTTGAATAAAATTAAATGTTTTGAACCATTTAAGGTCTTTCATGTATGTGATGGTCCCACACTACACTCCAAGGAGATGCTGGACT
The DNA here is from genome assembly GCF_021869965.1 of Rhincodon typus. Lineage (NCBI taxonomy): Eukaryota > Metazoa > Chordata > Chondrichthyes > Orectolobiformes > Rhincodontidae > Rhincodon > Rhincodon typus. Next base: position 48,540,067 of record NC_063334.1, read on the forward strand.
ACACTGGGCATTGAAGAAAAAAAATGGCACTCCCTTTGATAAGGTTCTAAGATGGGATGATTAAGGAAAGATAAGCTGTGTAGCCTAGCTCTTAAATGGCAATAGATGAATGAATGTGCAGCAACAAAATGCCAGTGATACCAGCTTTGTTCCCTGAGAAGTATTTGTTTTGGGGTCCCTTCTCAGTACATGCACGGTGCAGAGCAGCTGTGGACTGCTACCACTTGATTGAATGCATGGCTAAGCTTTAAAAAAAAGGGCCAGGGATCCTGGGATGTCTCAGCAGTAGCAATTACTTCTGCTCATTGTGATTGAGCAAATACAGTGGTGGGGTGCCATAGGGACATGGTGAAAAAGTGAATTTGGGATGATAGTACGTGAAAGCGCGCTAGGCCTCACAGAGATAAACTCTCAATGAAACTCACCAAAATTGACACTTAATCGATTTCTGGCAAAATTCAGTCCTTTAACATGAAAATCAATGCTAACACTCCTATGCAATACTGAGGTTATGCTGAAATGTTGGAACTGGCACCTTTTGAGTGGGATGTCAAACCTGGCACTATTTCAAAGAAGAGCAGGGGGTATCATATCTGATTCTGGACAATTATTCGTTCATTATCATTGATATTTGTGACAGCTTGCTGGACAAAGATTGTCTACCACGTTTCCTGCTTAAAGCAGTGATTACATTTCAAAAGTACTACATTGATTATAAGACACTTTGAGGCATCTGGTAGCAATGAATTGTTCAATATAAATGCAGGTTTTGTTTTACAAATTCTCTTCTCATTTCTGATCTCACACTGAATTCACTCACCCTTACTTGCACTTCATTCTCAGTCCTTCCATCTGATTGGTTAAGGAAATACACAGTATTTTATATATTTTTGATGTAAGCTCATTGATTTGAGATATTACTCACTCCTAAGCATTTCTAGAATTTTCTATTTCTTTACATATTTCAAGTATCTGCTCATATTTTGCTTTTCTGCTTGGCCTCACATCCCAGGTTTCCTTTGTTGTCCCAATATCAGCTAATCCTGCAAACAATTTAAAACCTAAAATGTAAAAAAGAAACTCTAACTAAATGGCTACTTTATAATCCGTCATACTTTTATATATTTTAATGTTATCATGCATAACTGCAACCGTCAAGTTAAGGCAATGAGTAATCAATAATTTACTGAAGGCAATATGTATCACTCACCTCCGTGCTACAGTTCTTTGTGCACATGCAGTCTATGGCATACACAAACTGTATTATCATCGGTATCAATCAAATCACCTACATATCCAGCCTAAGCTGTTAGCCTATCACGGATAAATTAGATACTTTCAGCTCTAACTACATTGTACTTCTGCAGAAAGGCAAAATAGAAGGTAATTCTGTTTCAGAGATAGTAGGAACTGCAGATGCTGGAGAATCTGAGATACCAAGGTGCAGAGCTGGACGAACACAGCAGGCCAAGCAGCACCAGAGGAGCAGGAAGGCTGACGTTTCGGGCCCGTAACTTTACCGGTATTTTTGTACTCATCTCATTACCATTAGTAGTTGTGTACCTTAGACAGGAAGGGCTTTAGACAAAGAAGATATATTTACTGTCAATAAAATGATAAATAAGTTTCTGTAAAATTATAGGATGTATTTAAAGACATCTGAGTTTTAAAGTACTAATTCTACAAAATCGGAAATACTATTTTCTTAGTATTAACAGTTTTTATTTTTAATTATGGAATTATTTAATAACTGAATTAAATTCAATTGCTTTCAATCTAAAATAATGTTACCTCCTCAAAATGGTTAACACATATATTCAAAATCATACTTATCAATCGTATAGTGGGACTGAAATAAAATATAAACAAAGCCGAATTTCAGAGAACTATTTCTTCAGCCGTGTCTGAAAACTCAAGTCCATTTTTATTTCAACAAATAAAACACCAGAAATTATGTTTAAAATTTTGTTAAAGCATTTTTCTGTGAATGTAAAGGCATACACACATGCTAAGCAAAGCAATTTATTTGTGAATGCTCAAAGTAAAATTTCATTTTTATTACAAAATATGTTTCCAAATACAAGTATTAATAAATAATGTGTACATTTGAATGATTGTCAGTGCTGTGTAATTTGAAATTTAATTTCTTTCATAATGAAGTTGTACAGTTGTTCCAGATTCTGAGCTGCTATTGTGAAGTAAGCCATTAATCTTTACTGAGCTAAGCTTAGTTTTTTTGTTTTGACAAATAATGTCTTTAATCATAGTTTTGAAAATAAAAACAAATCTGTTTGGTTCATACCTAAAACATCAAATACTATTAATTCGTCATTGAACATTAATAAGTTGTGTAATATTGGTAACTATAATATTCATCCACATCTGTATTTTCAATCTAGAATTTAGCCAATATTTCCCAGCTATAATGACAACAATCATTTGGTGACATTAATTTTTATTTATCAGAATTAAATAAAGAAAACATATTTTACTTCTAAACCAGTTATATTATAGAATCTGGTGGAGGACTGCTTCAACATATGGCTTATTGAATAATTTTTCCTGTGTAACTCTGCAATATATTCTGATGAGATTTTTCTCTACATCAGACCCCTTTCCACCAGTGGCAAACACAACAAAACCAAAAACTAAATCGAATCAGAGATAGTAGGAACTGCAGATGCTGGAGAATCCGAGACAACAAGGTGCAGGGCTGGATGAACACAGCAGGCCAAGCAGCATCATAGGAGCAGAGAGGCTGACGTTTCGGGCCTAGACCCTTCATCAGAAAAGGGGGAGGGGAAGGGGGTTTTGAAATAAATAGGGAGAGAGTGGGAGGCGGATAGAAGAGGGATAGAGGAGAGGATAGGTGGAGCGGAAACAAACAGGTTTGTATTACTTAAAAAAAGAGCTCAGTGCTGTCCAACTAAACAAAAAATATTATTATAAATAGATAGCTTAGATGTCATTTCTTAACATTCTAATGTTCCATTACCACTTATGCCACGTGCGGTGCGGTTATTCTTCAATATACACAAAGAATACATTATCTAGTGTAATATATCAAAAAAAGGAAAAGCTGACAAATTACAAATTAGTGAATAATGTAAATCAAGTTCAGTATATTCAAACAGATTTTGGTCACATGACTTCTATTCACAGAAAAATGATTAGCTTGCAAGTTTACCAAACAAAGCTATTTTCTATGCAAATTGTAAAATATTGATTACATTCATCAAACAAGTTGTTGTCTAATATTCATAAATGCTAGAAATAGCAATTCAGTTGGTTTTCTACTGTTGGTTTTAACAGGTAATAGAAACAATGGAACAAATTCTTGTTGCTTTTTATGTCAGTGCTTAAATATTAGTTATCCTCAATCAACGTACTGAATATTGTAGTAAGTTCTTTACGAGCTATTAAGAAATAACAGCAAATTTATTTCATGTACCAAAGTATACTCTTTAATGGAATGTACATAGCTCATTCTGCACATTAAATTCAAATCTCTGAATACTTTAATAAAACAAAGAACTGCAAATGCTGGAGATCTGAAAGAAACAAAAACAGAAATTGCTGGAGAAACTCAGCAGGTCTGGCAGCATCTGTAGAGAAAAGGCAGAGCTAATGTTTCGAGTTGAAGGGTCACCCGATACGTTAGCTCAGATTTCTCTCCACAAATGCTGCCAGTCCTGCTAAGTTTTTCCAGCAATTTCTGGTTTTGTTGCTGCTGTTGAGTATGAACTTTTTTGTATGAACTAATGCTAACAAACAATTGTCATCAAAACAGGCAAATTATCTAATGTAATTAGTGGAAATACTTGAAAATCAATTGCTCTTCATGTGCCAAAATTCTAGAATATTGTCAGACAAATTTTTAAACAAATAAAAATAACTGCAAAGGGGACTGTTGCTGGGACTTAACATGTGTTTCTTCCCCATGTTCTACTTCTGTGCCAATTTTAGTAAATAAACTTGTTCAAAGAAATGTAAATGAACAACATAATCTATTCTAATAATATATTACTTTTTCCTTATTTTAAAGAAATCGCAAATTCTGTAGAAGTGAAAAGTGAATCCGTTATCAATCAGCATTATGTACCCTGAATAGGGCATGGTGGGGGCAGGGTATAGCTATCTGAGTTATTCTGCCAATGGCACCACACCTGAGCTGAAGGAAATAATGCAAGAGTGCCATGACATAAGTCCCCTTTGCAGTAATTAAATTTTAGTTAATTCATTAATTATTTTTGAGAAAATATATCAGTAATATGGAGTGACGCGGAGTTGGATTCCCATTGCAGTTACCAGTTTGGAGCTGTTAGGTGAAGTATAATCAGGGAAAGCTGTAACAGTCCTATTGCACGGTCTTTACAGACTTTATAAATGGGAAGTGCTGAATACAGACACGGGAAAAGCTTCTTCCCCAACATTTACCAGAGTAAATATCTGAAACCTCAATTCAATAATTTAAATGTTTGAAAAGTGTGAATCAAGTTTTGATGTTTTTACATGGTGTGCAGGTAATTGAATACATTCCCTTGTTTGAAACAACATGAATTTTATACCCTATGCAGCCAAGCAAAAACAAAACATTTTGAGGTAAATAATAAGTAAAACAGAAAATACTGGAAAACATCAGAAAGTCAGACAACATCCGTGGAGCGAAACAAAAGTCAATATTTCAAGGTGATTGTTTAATTTTCCATCATCTGCATTACTTTACTTTTATATCAGTGTGAAATTAAATCCTTGATCCATTCTCCTGAAATAAAGCACAGTTCTGAATCTAAATTTATGCTTCGGTGAAAAATACAAATCACAATGCTAAAATGGCGTTGTGAACCTGGCTTAGGTAGTACATAATGATGTATTGACTACTAAATTGGAGCCATATCACCATTACTTCATCATCTCTCCTGGAACTCCCTTAACAATAGCATTGTATGTGCATGCATTAGCCAAACTGCTGAAGATCAAGAAGGAGCTTACCAAAACCATGTCAAGGGCAATGAAAGATGACCAACAAATTCTGGCCTTGCCAGTATTATTCATATCCCACGAAAGAACTAAAGGTACTGTGTCTGACACAACTGAATGAGGGAAATAACTTGCAACTGCATGGTATTCTATGCCAGAATGCCCGAATGTGCTTAATGGTCACTGAAGTCCTCTTAAAGTGTAGTTACTTTTATAGTGACCAATATGCACAGTACACAGCCCAACAAACAGCACCAATACTTAATAATTTATCTGTATTGGTTGAGGGATAACTGTCAGCGACACGTTTGCCTTACATATCTTTGAAGTGTTCGTGAAATATTGGGAAGGCCAATGTAAAGTAAAACTGCATACTGAATCTAGAGAACACTTATGACTGGTGCCTAGGGAGGACATTTGGAGATGTGCTAGAACTTGTCAAGACCTTTAAAAGTATACAGGGCTCTTTCAGGATATATGCAACAAAAGCTAGACAAGAATAAGAATAAGAGTCTGTGTGAGGGAGGGTGGGAGTTTTGACAGGAATGTCAGATTGCACTGAGCATCAGCACTCAGCACTCCTTCCTGATTATCATGAATGTTGCAACTGAGAACATGAGGCAGGAAATATCAAGTCAATGATATTTGCAAAGGGCATTGAGCTATGTGGAGAGGATAATGAGAACATGACTGAGTTCTGAAGAATTGGAGAGAAATGCTGGAAGAAGTGAGAATGAAGATAACAGAACATAGGTTGTCGGCTTGAGCCTAGGAAATTAAATCAAAGTGAAGCTGTAAAGATAATGGGAAAGATCTGGAGAAGGCGAAGAGTTCAAAGTATTTCGGATCAATGATGGCAGAAGATAGAAGAACGAAAATTGAAAATAAACAACAGATTATTTCTGGTTGGAGTAATTGGATGAAATGCAGCATTTGGGGATGGCACGGTGGCTCAGTGGTTAGCACTGCTGCTTCACAGCACCAGGGACCTGGGTTCGATTCCACCCTTGGGCGACTGTGTGGAGTTTGCACATTCTCCCTGTGTCTGAGTGGGTTTCCTCCAGGTGCTCTGGTTTCTTCCCACAGTCCAAAGATGGGCAGGCTAGATGGATTGGCCATGCTAAATTGCCTGTTCAGGGATGTGTAGATTAGGGGGATGGGTCTGGGTGGGATTCTCTGAGGGTTGATGTGGACTTGTTGGCCCGAAGGGCCTGTTTCCACATGGTGGGGATTCTATGATATTGTTGTGTGATACATAACTGTGACTGAAACTGAAAGAAAGAATCTGTATGACCAGCTCTGTTATGAAGCACAGAAATGGGGGCAATGTCAACAAGACACTAACAACTGAATACTCATGAGATGCAAAGACGAAGATTGATGTGTGGAGTAATGAGAAAGGACATGATTAGGAATTAGGACATCGGAGGGTCAAGTAAAGACTTTGGGAGCATCATATACAGTAGCCAAGAAGGGCTTTCGCAAGTAGTGTTTTCGGATTAATGCTGTGTACATGATGCTGAGAGAAAATGACGATTGTGGCAGTAAGGGTGAACAGCCAGAAAATTAGATTGAACTACATATAACAGAAGATGGCAGTTAATGTCGACGCCGCGGCAACCTAGCTGCAAGCAACAATTTTGTTCCCATTTTGGTTCGTTTCTGATTGCAAAATATTTGCAAAACCCACAGTGAGACAAAAGAAAACTTCAATATTATACAAAGAAATAAAATATAATTGCTTTAACACTAGACACGTCTGCGCTACCAGAATAAGCAGACTTTTAAAATAGTTCCGTTTAAATGATTGTATTTTTGCATCTGAAGCAACAAGCTTCGATGAAAGGTCATATATCTCAAACGTAACTGTTTTTTTTTAACATGCTGTTTAGATCTGCTGAATATTTCCAGCATTCGCAGCATTTCGTCTTGTTTGTGTTTCGCATGTACTATATACTGAATGTTTCCGCCCAAAACTAAATATGAAAACGCGACAAGAACTTCACTCATTATAACAAGTTGAAATGGAAGAAGAGCAACTAGCGATACCGATGCGCCCAAAATTCCCTCGCCCTGGGTTCCCGCAGATTTATATTCCTATTCATAAAGACGCCCATGAAATGAGATTAACGGTTGCGTAAAACATCAATTTAAAGCAGTGGCCAGAGGAAAGTTGGACAGACAGCAGATCGGGGGAGCCTAAAAAGTCACCTTTCGACTGTGGATCGTTCAGGTCGCGTTTGACTGAGGATCCGCAACATATAAAAATTAAATTATTTGTTCGCTGCACAAAGACTGACTGATATTTTTTCAGTTTATTTTGTTTTAAATTTTCAACACTTCATAAAATAAAATGAAGACAACAGCAAGATTGTAAATGTATTGTAATGCTAAAGAGGTTGTGAGAAGATAAACATATACGTATTTAACAAGCGTGAGACAATGATAAGATCGTATTGACTCCAAACTGACTGATCTAGTGTCACTTCCAGACTGTGCTCAATCTTCTGAAACTTTAAATATGTAGTGAAGTTTGTCCTTGCTGAATTGGCAACGTTCCTGATCACAGGATCAAAAACCCCTCGGCCAGTAAATGAAACTATCTGTCCACTGTTTCACAAATAACTTCAGAATTTATTCGTGATCAAAAAATGCAAGTTAATTTGAACCATGCAAACAATATCCGAGATAAGCATTTGTAAAAAGCCAACTTCCCTATTCCTACCGTTGCAGAAGTGCCTGGAGCAAAATGGTACTTGCCAAAACACTACGTGCACAATTCTAGGCGAATGCCGGGTGAAATGCTCACGAAACGAAATCCAATGTTAAAAACGAGAAAGGAGAGAACATGAACCCTTGTTGAATAAAGGGAAACACGTTTCCATTATTGAAAAATAATTTGCTTCCTGAGTTAAATTACTAATATACGGTGCGGCGAAAATATACTTCAAGGAAGTCTACATATTAAAATTCACATTTCCCAGTATTCCAAAAAGTCCTTACCTGTGCGGCCTTGTTTCCTTGAATTTACTTGTCACTGTCACAGGCTGAACTGATCATATTAAAAGATAATTAATGAAGGGTCCGTTTTTGATGCGAATTAAAATACAGAATAACCATGCGTATCTCAACATAAAAAGGGCACTGGAGAAAGAGCACCGCACGATCAACAATACCTCAGAGGGTGTGTTTTAAAAGAAAAATAGCCCACACTATTTCAGCTCCGCAAACGTGTGTTGAAAATTTTAACTGCTATGGACACTCGATGCTGGTTGAGAGAATGAGCTGTAGGCAGTTACTTCCTCTTTCCATCTAGAGTCCAATCCCCATTCTTACTTCCTCGAGTCACTTCATTCCAAAAACTTCCTCCTTTCATAGAGTCAGCAACTGATAAGACAAATTGTGGCATAAAATTTACAATTACAACGTTTACAATTACTCCGATACGTTAGTTTCGTTTCTTAAAAAAAAAACAAATAATTGGAATTTAATCCAAATGGTTACTGAATAAATAAAAACTATTCTCGCAAGCATATTTCATTAACAGGTCATGTTCATGACCGCCTGTGAAGATATTATGTTCTAAGAGATTTATGTTTTCGAGCTTCAAGTGTTTTTGTTTCTATAAATTAGCAAACAATTTTTAATTGGTCACTGCGAGAATGATAGCATCCATTAGTTAAATACGATTTTTGCAACAGCGTTAAGACGGCTTTTCAGGATCTAAGTGATTCTCATAGAGTCACATTTGTATTATCTGTGTCAAATTTTGTCGATGTGGCGATGATAGGTAATATTTTAAATTAACCTGAACCATTAAAATAATAACAGCTATGATTCAGTTGGTGACATCCAGGTTTAATTCCAGTTTGGAATTCGAGCAAACTGTATATGCCGACACTTAGAATCTGTGTTGCATGACGAGAGTTGATGTCTTTCAGATCAAATGTTAACCTGAGGCCCAATCTGTAAAACATCTCAAAACTACACCGTGGTGTATCGAGTGCGCACCCTGAATGTGCTGCACAGGTGTTGCACATATCATGAAGATATCAATTTAAATAACCCCCTTAACATTAGAAAATGACAAACGTTCAGTTGTGTGCAATGGAGTCAACAACCACTATCGCTTGCGTTAAACGGGTTGATTACCCAAGTACAGGAATCATCGCTGCCATGAGAACCGAACTATTCTGCGCATGCGTGCCAACTTGGGGCGGGATTAAACTCCTGCCGACACAATTCTCTCCGCACTGGAGCTGTACCTACGCAATGATGTTCTGATTGAGAAAGAACTGAGAGCAGTTTGCTTTCCCATTATGAATCGCAGTCTAATGTTGCAACGTTGTACGGATTGGCAGCCCTGTGTATTGATAACTGAAGGATGAGAATTTAAATTTAAAAACAATGCCAAACTCTATTCTTTTAGACCCGACCAAGCCAAAGACCTTCGAGTGCTGTCAAATGCAATCCCCAAAACTTGCAAAATCTACAGACTCCAGTTCCCATTAACACTCAATTCTCTCTACTGCTGTCATAACCTAATCAATTTGGAACTATTTTCTAATCAATATGTTGGAAATGTTAGTGAACATCTCTGGAACATGTGGGACTGCTTAGATAGGTTAGGATCAAGATCCTGCCATATAGGCACTGCCACCCGTATTAAGTGAGATGAAAGTGGGTGACAGAGCTATTAGTGCTGCAATTGGGGAAAGCTGGCACTGTCTATTGAGTGAGGGGTAGGCTTTATTCTTTATTCATTCACAGGATGAGGGTGTCGCTATCTAGGCAGCATTTATTGCCCATCCCTAATTGCCCAGAGGGCAGTTAAGAGTCAACCACATTGCTATGGGTCAAGAGTCACATGTAGGCCAGACCAGATAAGGATGACAGTCTCCTTCCCTAAAGGACATTAGTGAGCCAGGTGGATTTTTCCCTGACAATTGACAATGGATTCACAGTCATCATTAGATTCTTAATTCCAGATATTTATTGAATTCAAATTCCACCTTCTGCTGTGCTGGGATTCGAATCTGTGTCCTCAGAATGTTGTCTGGGTCTCTGGATTAAAAGTCCAGCAATAATACCATTAGGTCATTGCCTCCCCCAAACAGAGGCATGCAAGGTTAGTGGTGTGGGGTGTTGTGATGTGTGTTAGCGAGTGAGAGAAGATATTGCAGGCAAAGTAAGAGTGGTAGAGTATGAGCCATGGTTGGAAATGTGTGCAGTAACCGAGAGAAGATGATGGCACTTACGCTGGCAGAGTGAAGCAGGCCATTGACCTTCTTCATACAGTACTGAGCATTCCTTCAGAAGGCTGGGACCTTATTGACCCTGGTGGCAACGTTGCAGATTGTCAAGGTTTGGGGTAGTGGTTTCTTCCACTGGTCCTAGGGAAAGTGGACTGCCCTCCTCTGCACTACTCTATTCAACAGATCCTTGGGTTCCTGTCCACAAGGTGAAGAACTCATAGAATATGCATTGGCATCCACCTCCAACCTGTCTTCTATTTCATATTGGGTGGATAAAGTGTCAGGCAGCCTACCAAACTTGAGATGTAGTGGTAGGACCTTAAGCAGCTAATTGATTAGTCTATAAGTGCTTTATTTCACTACTGCTGCTAAAAGTGCCACACTAGCTGGGAAATCTGGCAGCTTTTACTGGGCAAACTGATATCAAATAGTATCTTCTTTGGAGGCCAATGGCGCCCAATGGAGCTGTCCCTGGCAAAAGTCATAACTTGCTTTTATGTCTTTTCTACATCAGCCTCTTGAAGAAGCCCACCCCCACTCCCAAAGCATCACTCCCAGCCAAGCCCCACTGACACCCAGAACCTGCCTTGAAATCCTGATGCATTATTATCACTCAAACTGGCATTATTGGGACTACTGAGATTCCAGACAACTATACTGACTGGCAGCTCTCTTAGGTGAGACATTGTTCCTAAATGGGAGTGAAAATCTCATCCTGAGATAGTGCTGCTCCTTGCATTAAGTAGATGAGGGCAAGACATTTTGTGTTTAACAGATTTCCGACTGACTTTTTAGTTAAGGATGGGATTGTTGAAGAAAATATACAGTTTTTCTCATCAACCTGTCCTGTGATGTAGTTACACATTTCTGGAGCAGGTGGGACTCGAAGCCAGGCCTCCTGATACAGAGGTTGGAATATTACCACTACACCACAACAGCCCCACACACACCTCAAAATATCTAGCTCTTTAGCACCGAGAGCCTTTTCTAGTAAAGTAAGACTCCATTGTGTTGTGTTATAACCCTAGGTGATGGTCAAACAAGCCAGATCCCAGAATGAAATCAAACTTAATTTGATGTATGTTTAATTTTTTGGTTTAGTTAGTTAACTTCATGGTTAGTCTCTGAAACATATTTCCTTTAACAATGGAACAGAAGTTTATCACATAAAAGAAGAAAGCTATCTAAACATGGAAACCTTTTAGATTGATATTAAAAGACAGCAGGGCAAAGTTTCACTCTGTTTCCTTACACTATCCATTCCAGAGACACTCAAAGTTGGTGAAATTACATCAGGTCTTAACTCTATATTTACTCAAATGATTCCTTACCCTTTCTGTCATGTGAATTATTGAGACAATTTGGCGAGTCTTTTCTAAGTCCGTCACCATGAAGTTTTCACAAATCTGAGAACCTAACCAACCCATCTGGTTTGGAAGCTTGCACAAACTAAAACATTCCTCTGAGGTGCTATTTTCCCCAAACTACCCTGAGCTCCTGTTAGAAGAGAAACAAGTCTTGCATCCAAACTCAACCCTGATGCTCCTAAACTGAATATTTTTTAAAAAAACTTGCTTAACCCTGAAATTTTCGAAACTGAAAACAAAGCTAATAATCTTAAATGTTTCCTGTACCAGTTGTAAACACAACAATATAAGTATCTTTCTACTGATACCACTGGATCTGCAGTCATCTGCTTTCTCATAAAATATTGGATTTAGGCCACTCTGACCTTACTTCAAAGGAAAAAAGAACAAAGAAGCAGCAAACACCTATGTCATTCTTTTTTGAAACTCAAATTCCAAAAATACACACAGGCAGGCAGGCAGAGACAGACAGACAGACAGACAGACAGACACACACACACACACACACACCAATTATATTCTTTTCCTCACAGGAGTTCTCAGATTGTAACATAGTAATTGTCTTAAAATTAACTCTTTCAAGTTAAAACAAAATGTAATGAAAACGCTCCTGAATGAAGGAGTTAAAATATATTGTAATATTTATTAAGAATCCTAGAATAGAATTAAAAGTTTCACAATCTTGGTGAACAGTTTGCATTTATAAGACAATAAAAACATAATGAGCCAAACAGCCCCTTAATCTTGTTGTACGATTCAATAAGATCAGGCATGATGTTCAATATCAAATCTGCTTTCCAGTGTGATTGCATATCCCTGGATTCCCTTAGAATTAAAAAAAAACTATTGTTTGCAATATAGACAACTGAATATTCCCCTGGGCCAGATAATTCCAATGTTTCACAGCTTTGGGAGTGAAGAAATTTATCCTCATTCCAGTCATCAGTAGTTGGCCACTTATCCTAAGTTTATACCCACTTGTTTTAGATTCTCAAGTCCAGGAAAATGATCTTTCAGCATTTACCCAATCAGGCCCGATCAGAATTTCATGTTTCAATGTGATTGTCTCTCTTTGTTCTAAATCATATAGCGTGTAGGCCTGTTGCGCTCAATATCACTCAGAGAATAAACTTACTGAACCAACAACCAATCTAGTGGACCATTATTGCACCTTCTCTAAGAGAACTGCATCCTTCCTTAGGCACAAAAAATAAAACTGAACAGAAGCCTTCAGGTGTGGTCTCACCAAGCCTTGCACAATTGCAACAAGCCATCTTTATTCTTTGCTCTAATCCCTTTGCAATAAAGTCCAGTATGTCGTCAAAGTTCCTAAATAATCACTTTAGCTGCATGATTCATTTCTGTGTATCATAAACAAGGACATCTACGTCTATCTGAGCGTTTACACCAGGCAATTTCTCAGCATTTAAACAATTTTAAGTTTTCCAGTTTCCTAAAGAAAATGAATAATGTTACTTTTCCCCAAGTATGCTCCATCTGCTACCTTCTTGCCATTCATCTATTTGTACATTCAGAAAAAGCAGTAAGGTGGAGTTGATCAGCCATGATCTTATTGAATGGTAGAGCAGATTCAATGGGTCAAATGTTGTGTAAAGAACACAAGAGTTTTTTTTAATTGAACCTGCTCTGTTATTCAATAAGAATATGGCTGTTCTGATAATCCTCAACTCTTCTTTCCTGCCTTAACCCCATAAACCTTGATTCCCTTACCAATTAAAAATCTATTTAACTCAGTTTTGACTATACTTAATGTCTCAACCTCTACAAACCTCTGCACTAAAGCATTACGCAGATCCATAACCCTCTGAGAGAAAACAATCTTCATCATTTAGTTTTAAATGAGCAACGCCTTACTCTGTGATTATGCTTTCTGGTCCTAGAGTCTCCCACAAGGGGAAACAACCTCTTATTATCTACCTGTCAAATCCCCTAAGAATCTTGTAAATTTCAATAAGGTCACCTCTCATTCCTCTATACTCCAATGAGTATAGGCCCAACCGACACAAATCTCCTCATGAGAAAATCCAAGTTCACCAAGTGAACCTTCTCTGGACTTTCTCCAATGTTTTTCCTTAGATAAAAGGGCTAAAACTGTTTACAGTATTCTTAGATAACAAGGTGTAGAGCTGGATGAACACAGCAGGCCAAGCAGCATCAGAGGAGCAGGAAGGCTGACGTTTCGGGCCTAGACCTCTTAGAGTGGTTTAACTCATATTTTGCATAGATTTAGCAAGATCTCCCTATTTGGATGCTCCATTTTCTTTGAAATAAAGGCCGACAGTTCATTTGCTTTCCCTATTACCTTCTGAATGCTGCTTTATGTGATTCATGCATGAGGATTAGGGTTAGGGTTAACACTCTGTTCTATTACTTTTTGTAGACTTCTTCTATCTAAATAATATTCAGCTGCCAAAATGCATAGCCTCACATTTTCCCATATTCCACTTGCCAAATTTGCACTTATTGATTCAGAGTCTCAGAATCCTACAGCACAGAGATAGGCCCTTTATCCCAAATGGGTCTGTTCTGACCAAAATGTCCATCCACTCTAACCCTGCACTTGGCCCATATCCTTATAAACATTTCCTATCCATGAATTTGTCCAAATGCTCTTCCACTGGCAGCTCATTCCATATGGGTACCATCTTCTCTGTAAAAATGCTGCTCCTCAGGTTCCCATGTATTCTTTCCCCCTTACCTTAAACCAATGCCCTCTAGTCCTTGATTCCCCAACCCTGGGAAGAAAGACTGAGTGCATTCACCCTATTCACGTCTCTCATAATCTTATACACTTCTATAAGAAGCCCCTCAGTCTCCTACGCTCGAAAAAAAACAACTCCTAGATTGTCCAACCTCCCCCCAGAACTCAGTCCCTTGAGTCCTGGCAACATCCTTGTAAATTTGTTCTGCACTCTTTCCAGTTTAATAACATCTTTCCTATAGCAAGGTGACTAAAACTGAACACTATACTCCAAGTGCAGCCTCACCAACATCCTGTGCAACTGCAACATTACTTCCCAACTTCTTTATTCAATGCCCTGACTGATGAAGGCTAGTGTGCCTAAAGCCTTCTTCACGGCCCTGTATACCTGTGAATCCCCTTTCAGAGGACTGTGCACCTGAACTCCAAGGTCCCTCTGTTCCATTACATGCCTTGAAGGCCCTACCATTTACCATGAAACTCCTACCTTGGTTTGACTTTTCAAAACACAACACCTCACACTTATCTATATTAAACTCCATTTGTCATTTCTCACCCCATTTCCCCAGCTCATCAAGATCTTGCTGCAATTTCTGATAACCATCCTCACTATCCACGATACTGCCTATTTTAGTGTCATCCACAAACTTACTAATCATGCCTTGTACATTCTCATCCAAATCATTGATATAGTTAGAACTTAGCAATGGGCCCAGCACCAACCACTGAGGCTCACCATTCGTCACAGGCCTCCAGTCTGACAAGCATCCTTCCACTATTACTCTCTGCTTCCTACCATCAAGCCAATTGTGTATCCAATTTGCCAACTCTCCCTGGATTCCATGCAATTTAATCTTCCAAAGCAGCCTACCATGTGAAACTTTATCAAAGGCCTTACTGAAATCCATGTAGATGGCATCTACTGCCCTGCCCTCATCAACCTTCCTGGTCACTTCATCAAAGAACTCTAACAAATTTGTGAGGCATGATTTCCCACAGACACTCCCATGCTGACTACTCCTAATCATACCCTGTCTTTCTAAATGCATGTATACCTTATCTTTCAGAATCTTCTCAAGTAACTGAACTACCACAGATGTTAAGCTTACTGTCTATAATTCCCAGGTTTTTCTTTACAGTCCTTCTTGAATAAGGGAACAGCATTCACTACCCTCCAGTCTTCTGGGACCTCACCCATGGCTAATGATGATGCAAATATATCAGCCAGGGTCCCCTTCTCTAGCCTCTTGCAGAGTTCTTGTATATGTCTGGTCAGGACCAGGAGATTTATCCACCTTCATACATCCTAATACTTCCAACACCTTCTCTACTGTGATAAGGACTGTCCCCAAGATATCGCCACTAACTTCCCCAAGTTCCCAAGTCATCACGTCCTTCTCCACGGTAAACACAGAGGAGAAATATTCATTGAAGGCCTTGGTCATCTCTAGCAGTTTTATACAAACGTGTCTACTTTGGTCCTTGAGGGGCCCTATTCCCTCTCTAGTTATTCTTTTTCCTTTATTATACTTAAAGAATCTCTTTGGATTCACCCTAATCTTCTCAGCCAAAGCAATCTCATGCCCCCTTTTCGCCGTCTTGATTTCCTACTTCAGTAAACTCCTATATCCTATATATACCTCCAGGGATTCCCTTGATCCCAGCTGCCTGTTCCTGAGCCATGCCTCATTTTTTTTTTGGTCAAAGCCTCAATATCTCTTATCATCCAGGGTTCCCTACTCCTGCCAACCTTGCCCTTCACCCTCACAGGAACATATAAGCCTTGAACTCTAGCTATCACACTTTTAAAGGCCTCCCACTTTCCAGAGGTCCCTTTGTCTGCAAACAACCAATCAACCCCTGCAAGCTCCTGTCTAATTCCATCAAAATTTGCCTTGCTCCAATTTAGAACTTCAAACCTGTGGACCAGTATTGTCTTCTCCATAACCTTTTTAATATTAATAAAACTGGGGTCACTGGTTTCAGAGTGTTCGCCCACTGTCACCTCAATCACCTGTCCTGCCCTATTTCCCAAGAGCAGGTCGTGTTTTCCTCTTCCTGAGTTGGACCTCTATATACTGCTTGAGGAAACGTTCCTGAACACATTTACAAAGTTCCAACCCATCTAAGCTCTTAACACTATGGAGGTCCCAGTCTATGTTAGGAAAATTAAAATTCTCCACTATCACAACACTATTTCTCCTGCAAGTCTCCACAATCTCTCTGCATATTTGTTCCTCTAACTGCCGTTGACTATAAGAACATAAGAACTAGGAGCAGGAGTAGGCCGTCTGGCCCTTCGAGCCTGCTCCGCCATTCAATAAGATCATGGCTGATCCTTTCGTGGATTCAGATCCACTTACCCGCGTTCTCACCGTATCCCTTAATTCCTTTATTGTTCAAAAAAAAATCTACCTTTTTTTAAAAAACATTTACTGAAGTAGCGTCAACTACTTCACTAGGCAAGGAATTCCTTCTCAGTTCAGTCCTAAATCTGCTCCCTCTAACCTTGAGGCTATGCCTTCTTGTCCTAGCTTCACCTGCCAGTGGAAACATCCTCTCTACTTCTATCTTATCTATTCCCTTCATAATTTTATATGTTTCTATAAGATCCCCCCTCAATCTTCTGAATTCCAATGAATATAATCCCAATCTACTCAGTCTCTCCTCATAAGCCAATCCCCTCAACTCCGGAATCAACCTAGTCAACCTCCTTTGCACCCCCTCCAGTGCCAGTACATCCTTTCTCAAGTAAGGAGACCAAAACTGCACACAGTACTC
This sequence comes from Rhincodon typus, assembly GCF_021869965.1. Classification (NCBI taxonomy): domain Eukaryota; kingdom Metazoa; phylum Chordata; class Chondrichthyes; order Orectolobiformes; family Rhincodontidae; genus Rhincodon; species Rhincodon typus. The sequence goes on from NC_063334.1 coordinate 48,557,172, forward strand.
CAGGTGTGGCCTCACCAGCACCTTGTACAGCTGCAACATAACCTTTCTGCTTTTTATTTCAATCCCTTTAGCAATGAAGGACAAAATTCCATTTGCCTTCCTAATTACTTGTTGTACCTGCAGACCTACCTTCTGTGATTCATGCACAAGGACACCCAGGTCCCTCTGCATAGCAGCATGCTGCAACTTTTTACCATTCAAGTAATAATCCTTTTTACTATTACTCCTACCAAAATGTATGACTTCACATTTATTTACATTGTATTCCATCTGCCAGACCTTTGCCCACTCAGTCAATGTATCTATGTTCCTCTGCAAAGTTTCACAGTCCTCTGCACACTTTGCTTTGCCACTCATCTTAGTGTCATCTGCAAACTTTGACACCCTACATGTGGTCCCCAACTCCAAATCATCTATATAAATTATAAATAATTGCGGTCCCAACACCGATCCCTGAGGCACACCACTAGTCACTGACTGCCAGCTAGAATAGCACTCATTTATCCCCACTCTTTGCTTCCTGTTAGTCAACCAATCCTCTATCCATGCTAATACTTTACCCTTAATGCCATGCATTCTTATCTTATGCAGTAGCCTCTTGTGCGGCACCTTGTCAAAGGCCATTTGGAAGTCTAGGTACACCACATCCGCTGGGTTCCCATTGTCCACCTCGCTCGTAATGTCTTCATAGAATTCCAAAAGATTTGTCAAGCATGACCTGCCCTTCATGAACCCATGTTGCGTCTGCCCAACGGGACAATTTCTATCAAGATGCCTTGCTATTTCTTCCTTGATAATAGACTTAAGCATCTTCCCCACTACAGAGGTTAAGCTAACTGGTCTATAATTCCCCATCTTTTGTCTACTTCCCTTTTTAAACAGTGGCGTCACATTTGCTGTTTTCCAATCTGCTGGGACTCCCCCAGAGTCCAGCGAATTTTGGAAAATTACCGCCAGTGCACCTGCTATTTCTCCCGCCATCTCTTTTAGTACCCTGGGATGCATTCCATCAGGGCCAGGAGACTTATCAATCCTTAGCTCCATTAGCTTGCCCAACACTACCTCTTCCGTAATTATGATTGTTTCCAGGTCCTCACCTACCTTCGTCTGTTTGTCAATTACTGGCATGTTATTAGTGTCCTCCACTGTGAAGACCGATACAAAATACCTGTTCAATGCCTCGGCCATTTCATCATATCCCATAACTAAATTCCCCTTCTCATGCTCTAAAGGGCCAACGTTTATTTTAGCCACTCTTTTTCGTTTTATATATTTATAGAAACTTTTCCTATCTGTCTTTATATTCTGTGCTAGTTTTTTCTCATGTTCTATCTTACTTTTCCTTATAGCTCTTTTTGTGGCTTTCTGTTGACCTTTAAAGTGTTCCCAGTCTTCTAGTTTCGTGCTGTTTTTGGCCACTTTGTATGCCTTCTCTTTCAATTTGATAGCCTCCCTTATTTCTTTAGACACCCATGGCAGATTACCCCTTTTCTTACAGTCCTTTCTTTTCATTGGAATATCCTTTTGCTGAGCACTTTGAAAGACTGCTTTGAAAGTCCTCCACTGCTCGTCAACTGTCCCACCATAAAATCTTTGTTTCCAGTTTACTTTAGCCAAGTCCTCCCTCATTCTATTGTAGTTCCCCTTGTTCAAGCACAGGACCCTGGTATTGGATTTTATCTTCACACTCTCCATCTGTATTCTAAATTCAACCATACTGTGATCACTCCTTCCAAGAGGATCCCTAACTATGAGGTCATTAATTATTCCTGTCTCATTACACAGGACCAGATCTAGGATAGCTTGCTCCCGCGTTGGTTCCATTACATTCTTATGGGGTGGCATGGTGGCACAGTGGTTAGCACTGCTGCCTCACAGCGCCAGGGACCCAAGTTCAATTCCAGCCTTGGGCAACTGTCTGTGTGGAGTTTGCACATTCTCTCTGCGTCTGTGTGGGTTTCCTCCAGGTGCTCTGGTTTCGTCCCACAGTCTAAAGATGTGCAGGTTAGGTGGATTGGCCATGCTAAATTGCCCATAGTGTTCAGGAAGGTAGAGGGTGTATATTAGGTGGGTCATAGGGGGATGGGTCTGGGTGGGATGGTCTGAGGTTTGACGTGGACTTGTTGGGCCAAAGGGCCTGTTTCCACACTGTAGGGATTCTATGAATTTCATTTCTGACTACTGCTGTGATACTTCCTCTAATCAAAAATGCAACTCCCTCTCTCCTCTTTCCTCCACCCCTGTCTCACCTAAAACACCTGAACCCTGGCACATTTAGCTGCCAGTTCTGCCCCTCCCTTAGCCTTGTTTCTGTAATGGCTATAATATCCCAGCCCCATGTACCTATCCATGCCATGAGTTCATCGGCCATACCTGTCAGCCCTCTTGCATTGAAATAAATGCAATTTAATCCAATAGGCATTCCTCACTCACTGTCCTGTTCCAGCCTGACCTGTCTCTTGAACTTGCTATTTCTGATTACTGTATCTCCTCAATCTGTCTATACCCCACCCCCCCCCACCATAGACTTAATGCTTCATCCTCACCACTTTTTTTTTATTCGTTTATGGGATGCAGGCATTTCTGGTTGGCCAGCATTTATTGTCCATTCCCAGTTGCCCTTGAGAAGGTGGTGGTGAGCTGCCTTCTAGAATGGCTGCAGTCTACCTTCTGTGGGTGGCCATTTGGGAGGCAATTCCTGGATTTTGACCCAGTGACATTGAAGGATCAGCGATGTATTCCCAAGTCAGGATAGTGAGTGGCTTGGAGGGGAACTTGAAGTTGGTAGTGTTCCCATATATCTGCTGACCATGGCCTTCCAGATGAGAGTGTCCATGGATTTGAAAGTTGCTGTCTGAGGATCTTCAGTGAATTTCTGCAGTCCATTTTGTAGATAATACACACTGCTGTGACTGACTGTCAGTGGTAGAAGGAGTGGATACTTGTGGATGTATTGCCAATCAAGCAGGCTGCTTTGTGCTGGATGGTGCCAAACTTCGAGTATTATTGGGGCTGCACTCATCCAGGCATGTGGGGAGTATTCCATCACACTCCTGACTTGTGCCTTGTAGATGGTGGACAGGCTTTGAGAAGTTAGGAGGTCAGTTACTTGCCGTAGTATTCATAGCTTCTGACCTGCTCTTCTGGCCACTGTGTTTATGTGGTGAGTCCATTTGAGTTTCTAGTCAATGATAACCCCCAGGATGTTGAAAGTGGGAGATTCAGTGATTATAACACCATTAAATGCTAAGGGGGTGTGATTAGATTGTCTCTTATTTGTGACGGTCATAGCCTGTCATTTGTTTGGTGCAAATGTTACTTGCCACTTGTCAGCCCAAATCTGGATATTGTCCAGATCTTGTTGTATTTGAACATGGACTGCTTCAGTATCTGAGAATTCATAAATGGTGCTGAGCATTGTACAATCATCGACAAACATCCCTACTTCTGACCTTATGATGGAGGGAAAGCCATTGATGAAGCAGCTGAAGACAGTTGGGCTGAGGACACTACCCTGAGGAACTCCTGCAGTAGTGTTCTGGAACTGAGATGATTGACCTCCAACAACCACAACCATCTTCCTATCTGGCAGGTATGATTCCAACCACTGAAGAGTTTACCCCCAAAACCCATTGAATCCATTTTTTGTTAGTGCTCCTTGATGCCACATTTGGTTGAATGTAGCCTTGATGTTACTGTCACCTCACCTGTGGAACTCAGCTCTTTTGTCCATGTTTGAACAATTGGACCAAGGCTGTGATGAAGTGTGGAGCTGGGTGGCCCTGGTGGAACTCAAACTGGGTATCACTGACCAGGTTATTGCTGAGCAGGTGCTGCCTGATAGCACTGTTGATGACACCTTCCATCACTTTACTGATAATCGAGAATACCCTGTTGGAGAGGTAATTGGCTTGGTTGGATTTATCCTGCTTTCTATATACGGACATACTTGGGCAATTTTCCATATTGTTGGGTAGGTGTTGTACCTATACTGGAACTGTCTAGCCAGGGAAGCAGCAAGTTCTGGAGCACAAGTCTTCCCACCTATTGTTGTGTAATCTACAAATTTGATGATATTACATTCACTTCTCTCATCCAAGTCATTAATTTATATTGTAAATAATTGTGGCAACAGCTTTGATCTCAATGCATCCCATAGTTACAGTTTGCTTTCCTGAAAATGCTTCCTTTATCTCAAATCTCTATTTTCTATTAACTGGTCATCCCACTATCCACACTAATGTCCCAGCTCCAACACCATGGACTCTTGCATTATTAGGGACCCTTATGTGTAGTACCTTAACAAACACCCTTTGGAAACTCGAATATAGTACATCTACTGGTTCCCCTTTATCTATTCTGCTTGTTACCTCCTCAAAGGATTTGCATAAACATGTAAAGTATGTTTTCCTCTTCATGAAGCCACATTGACTCTGCTTATGTTTCATTGCTCTACATAATAGAACAGGTGTCACCTAGTTTTAATATAAGGTAATATTCATTATACATTTTCATGTACTGTTATCAAAACTGAATATATTACAATTAGTTCTGCAATGATGTCATGAATATAGGTTGTGATCCTAATACTGATTTTTGTGACTCTCCAAGAGATGAATTTTCTCCTTATCTCTGTCTTAAATGTGCAATCCCTTATTTGAGATCATGCGCTCTAGTCCAGAGCTGTAACAACCTCAGAATTCAGGGTTTGGGTTCGTGGTGTTCCACAGGGATCAGTGCTAAGACCTCTGCTATCCGTGGTCTACATCAATGAGTTGGAGGAAAAATTGGCTGATCTAATTAGTAAGTTTGCAGACAATACAAAGATTGGTGGAGTTGCAGATTGTGAGGAGGATTGCCAGAGTATAGCGCATGATGTAGATCAGTTGGAGGCATGGGTAGAAAATTGGCAGATGGAGTTTAATCCAAACAAATGTGAAGTGATGCATTTTTGGAGGTCAAGTGCGCGTGGAAATTATACAGTGAATGGCAGAAACCTTAGGAGGGATCTGTGTGCGCAAGTCCTCATATCACTGAAGGTGGCAGGGTGGGTAGATAAGGTAGTAAAGATGCCCTATGACATGCTTGCCTTAATTGGAAGGGACATTGAGTATAAGGACAGGCAAGTTATGCTGCAGATTTATAAAACGTTAGTTAGGCTACACTTAGAATATTGCATAAGTTGTGGTCACCACATTACCAGAAGGGTGTACATGTTTTGGAGAGGGGCAGAAAAGGTTTACCAAGATGTTGCCTGCATAGTCAATTTTAGCTATGAAGAAAGATTGAATAGACTGGGTTTGTTTTCACTGGAACACAGGAGATTGAGGGGCAACCTGATTGAAATTTATAAGGTTGTGAATGGCATGGACTGAGTGGAAAGGATGAGGCTTTTTCCCAGGGTGGAGGGTCAATACTAAGGGACACAGGTTCAAGTTGCAGTGGGGGAATTTTAAATGAGATGTCCAAGGCAGGTTTTTCATACAAACGGTGGTGAGTGCCTGGAATGCATTGCCAGAGAAGTTGGTCGAAGCAGACACAACAGCAGCATTCAAGAAGCACCTGGATGAATAATTGAATGGGAAGGGAATAGAGGGATATGGATCCTGTAAGTGAAGACAGTTTTAGTATAGAAGGGCAAAATGTGTCTGTGCAAGCTCGGAGGGCTGAAGGGCCTATTCCTGTGGTGTATTGTTCTTTAGAGATACTAGGAGATAGTAGGAACTGCAGATGCTGGAGAATCTGAGATAACAAGGTGTAGAGCTGGATGAACACAGCAGGCCAGGCAGCATCAGAGGAGCAGGAAAGCTGACATTTCGGGCTATTTTCTGAAGAAGTGTCCCAACCCGAAACGTCA
>NC_063334.1:48598028-48680761 GCF_021869965.1 Rhincodon typus
ACTAACCTCATCCCGCCCCCTTGACCTGTCCGTCCTCCCTGGACTGACCTATCCCCTCCCTAACTCCCCACCTACACTCACCTTTACTGGCCCCATCCCCGCCTCTTCGACCTGTTTGTTTCCTCTCCAGCTATCCTCTCCTCTATCCATCTTCTATCCGCCTCCCACTCTCTCCCTATTTATTTCAGAACCCCCTTCCCCTCCCCCTTTTCTGATGAAGGGTCTAGGCCCGAAACGTCAGCCTCTCTGCTCCTATGATGCTGTTTGGCCTGCTGTGCTCATCCAGCCCTGCACCTTGTTGTCTCGGATTCTCCAGCAACTGCAGTTCCTACTATCTCTGATTCAATTAATCTTTTGGATTATTTTTTGAACAGATACGCCAGCTTTTAGTAATTATACAAAGCGAGACGACTGGGGCACTGAATTTCCCATATTACCTGTGAAATCGTACTGTCTTCAGGAGACTAGTAGAGGAAAGGGAAGCAACAAAATGAATTTTGCAGTGAAATAGGTATGCACAGAAATACATTGTGGGCTGAATATTCAAGTGCGCTGTATCACAGTTTGCTACTGTGGTTAGATAATGACAACTTCATTAAGGAAATAGGCATATGTAAGGCAAATATCATTACCAATCCCTAACTAGCCTGATGATATTGAGCCAACTTCAGCGAGGGCAGAAAACAAATTCAGAACAGCAGTTGCCTATACAATATCCTATTTTAATTTATTCAGGGCCCCTGAATATGTACCTTAATTAGAATATCAGTTACTATGTGGCAATTTGTTACATCAATATAGTGTCTGACTCACTGAAGAAAACTTGAGTTTATCACAGCCACAACAAAGATAGGGGTCAAAGAAAAACAGATATCATTCTCAGATGTAACAGATTAATTGATGAAAGAGGCTGCATGGTGAAATGATTATACCCAGCCAAATATACCATGTTATGGTGATGCTGTATTAAATTATGTTTTTAATCAATTTTAATTCCAGTTCCTTCAGCTCATTAAACAAAACTTTTTCTGAGTTACTCTTAACAGTCTTTCAGAACTTCATTTGACAATTTATAAAGTTGTAACTGACAGTTACTAATTACAGCATTGAAGCAATTTCAGGGCCATCTGATAAAATAAAATATATCAAGTGCAATAGGGGACAATCTCACTTTTCCTGAGGCATCAGGAGAAGGATTCTGAAACTGATCTATTCTCACATTACTTTCCATTCTGGAGCGTTCTACACCTTTTGAAAATTGAAAGTCTAATATGGAAGGAATCTATTCTTTTTTATCACTTTCCAGTTTAAACTATTAAATCTTATAGGTAACAGCACAGAAGATAACCCTTTGGGTCTTTCTATCATAAAACATTTGCAGTGTGGAAGCAAACCCTTCAGCCCATCAAGTCCACATTGGCCCTCTGAAAAGCATCCCACCCAGACTCATCCCATCCTGTAACCCTGCATTCTCCATGGCTAACCTACATTTCCCTGGACACTATGGACAATTCAGCATGGCCAATCCACTTAACTGGCACAGCTTTGCACTGTAGAAGGAAGCTGGAACACTCAAACGAAAACCACACGGACATGGGGAGAATGTGCAAACTTTAACAAGGTTAATGGCAGGATTCTCGGCAGTGTGGAGGAACAGAGGGATCTTGGGATCCATGTCCATAGATCCCTCAAAGTTGCTACTCAAGTTGATAGGGTTGTAAAGAAGGTGTCTGGTGTGTTGGCTTTCATTGGCAGGGGTATTGAGTTTAAGAGCCGCGAGATTATGCTGCAGCTCTATAAAACCCTGGTTAGGCCACACTTGGAATATTGTGTTCAGTTCTGGTCACCTCATTATAGGAACGTTGTGGAAGCTTTAGAGAGGGTGCAGAGGAGATTTACCAGGATGCTGCCTGGATTGGAAGGCAGGTCTTATGAGGAAAGGTTGAGGGAGCTAGGGCATTTCTCATTGGAGTGAAGAAGGATGAGAGGTGACTTGATAGGGGCATACAAGATGATGAGAGGCATAAATAAAGTGGATAGTCGGAGACATTTTCCCAGGGCTGAAATAACTATTATGAGGGGGCATAATTTTAAGGTGAGTGGAAGAAGGTATAGGGGAGATGCCAGAGGTAGGTTCCTTACACAGAGAGTGGTGGGTGCGTGGAATGCGCTGCCAGCAGTGGTAGTGGAGTCAGATACATTAGTGTTATTTAAGCGACTCTTGGATAGGCACATGGAGGATAGTAAAATATAGGATATGCAGGGTAGTTTGATCTTAGAGTAGGATAATAGGTTGGCACAACATTGTGGGCTGAAGGGCCGGTACTGTACTGTTCTATGTTCATAGACACAGTTGCCCAAGGGTGGAATTGAACCCAGGTCCCTGGCGCTGTGAAGAAGCAGTGCTAACTGCTGAGCCACCTTACCACCCTGCCTGTGTTGAACTTTTGCCACATAAATACAAAATTAATCTCACTGCCATGTTTTCTCTTCCCATAGGCCTGTATGACTCTCCAGTTTGAATGTACAGCCATTCTCTGTAATGGATCATTGATAATTCAAGACTATCCCCATGGAGACATGCTTCTTAAATATCTTAATGGGTGGCATGGTGGCTCACTGGAGGTTTGGTGCGGGCTGAATTGGCCAAATGGCCTGCTTGTACATTGTAGGGATTCTATGATTCTATGATCTCACTCACGATTGAAAAAGTGATTGTAAATATGGGGCACCTTGTAGCTGACTCTACAAAGAGTTGTTTTTTAATTCCCTTTTGGGAACAGTCAGGGAAACTCTCCTAGCACAGTCTGGGGTTTCTTCAGCAGTCAGTCCTGTGGGGCCAGTGTGAGCAGTCAGGGCAATCACATATTGTCAGCTGAGAAGCTGCAAAAACGTGGTCTGGGGGTACCAGTGCTAAAAGTAAGTGGGGCAGTCAAGACTGGGTGAGAGAGAAACAGAGAAATGAGTTGACAAGGGTGATGATGAGGAGACCTAAAGGTTTAGGGGAGTAGGTAGAACAGCATTGGAGGCATTGAAGGCTAGAGGAGAGGGAGGGGTTTAAGGGTTATTGGCAGTGATCACTGCTGTGGCCTCCACAGGCAGAGAAGCACAGCATTTTTCCAATTCATTCACTGGATGACAGCATCATTGGCTAGGCCAGCATTTAATGGCCATCTTTAATTGCCCAGAGAACAATTAAGAGGCTACCACATTTCTGTAGGTCTGTAGTCGCAGGTAGGACAGACCAGGTAAGAATGACAGTTTCCTTCCTTAAAGGGCATTAGTGAACAAGCTGGGTTGTTGTATATCATGAGATTGAACTTCCAAGGCAATTCTCTGCTAGTTAGATACGTTGGGACATCCATCCCAAAATGCATTTCCAGTCTACACTGCTACAATCACTTTTGGAAAATATGGGCCATTATACTTTCCTCATGAAATCCAACTTGTGCATTAAACTGTAACTAGTAGCTATTTGTTCATTCTATATCCATCTTCCTGATCCACGCTAGACAATATCTAACATTTGAACATATTTGCACATACCACTTCATTAGGAGTATTAATTAATAACAAATTAAAAAGATGTTATAGTTGATTGGAACCTGTACTTCAAACACCATACCAAAATAAAAGGGTTCAAGTATTGACAACAGAACAATAACAATGAACCCAGCATAAAAGGAGGGTGGGGGGTGGGGGTAAGTTTAAAGGAGATGTGAGAGGCAGGTTTTTTACACAGAGGGTGGTAAGTGTCTGGAATGCACTGCCAGAAGAGGTTGTGGAGGCAGATACAATAGAATCATTTAAAAGGCATCTTGACAGATATGTGAACAGTCAGGGAATAGAGGACTATGGACAATTTAGAGGCTAAAATTTTTAGCTTAGAAAAGTGTCAGTGCAGTCTTGATGGGGTGAATGGGCTGTTCCTGTGCTGTACTGTCCTTTGTTCTTAGTGGTTTATAACATGACTCCTAAGGACAAATAAATCTAATAGACAGAAGCCATCTTCATGGAGCTATCTTCTAAAAGATCAAGAGAGATAGGCTGCACAGTGGTTCAGTGGTTAGCACGGTTGCCTCACAATGCCAGGGACGTGGGTTTGATTCTAGCCTTGGGTTACTGTCTGCATGGAGTTTACACGTTCTCTCCATTATATGTGGACTTTCACTGGGTGCTCCGGTTTCTTCCCATGGTGCAAAGATGTGTAGGTTAGGTGGATTGGCCATACTAAGTTGCCCCAGGGATGTGCAGGCTAGGAAGGTTAGCCATGATAAATGCGGGGTTATCGGAGTGCAGTGGTGAGTGTGAGTGGAATACTCTTTGGAGGGTTGGTGCAGACTCAATTGGCTGAATGGCCTCTTTCTGCACTTAGGGATTCCATTGAAGAAAGGAAATGAGGAATTCTGAAATTAAAGAAAACAGCTGTTCTTGTGACAATTTAAAGATGATGGATTCATACTCCACAAGAATAGCATGAGAGCAAACACTTCACAATAATGCTAAACTTAGGGGTAAAGTCACCATAGTCCCAGAGGGCCATAGTTCTGCTCTCTCAGTGAGTGACAACAGATCGTGGTTTAACTTGAGGGTCACCATCCTCAGGAAAGGAGTGAGTTTAAGAAGGAGGGACCTTCATGCCAACTTCTGCTGGTACAGGAATAGAACCCATACTGTCGGCATCTGTCTACATCACAAACCAGCTGAGCTAACCAATCAAGGTCAGGCACAATGAGCTAATGAAATTCAAAATGAAGTGAAGTAACATTCCTTCTTGCACTGATACTCACGTTGTTTTGTTCTGCTGTCAGTATGGAATATGACTTGATTCAAGTTGCACTTACACAATAACTGTAGAACCAATATATATTAGATAACATCACTGAGCAGCAATGCTTATATAAATGCAACTCTTAGGGATGAGGAAAGTCTCATTTGCAGTTTATTTTAGGGAGTCACAGTGTGTTACCCATAAACATTTAGCTAAGCTGTAAGGTGAGCCTTGAGCCTGGGAACCATGGAGGACTTTTCGCTAGAAGTGCTAATCATTGGAACAAGACAGAAGAATATGAGTTTGGCTCACTTGGTAGTATATTTTTTCACTTACAAAGTTCTGCTTTTGGTCCCTTACTTGAGACCACAATCCCCTTACCCTTTTAGTTGCTTTGTCTGTCTCTATGTTCCGTCTGAGAGAAAATGATGTCACACATGGCTAGTTCAAGTTAAAGGAGTCATATTTTAATGCTGCATATTAAATGAAGAATAAGCATGATGCACCATCTGCATGAAGCCCGTTTTATAAGTGTAACATGCCACCTACATAGGAGAAAGAAGACATTATGGCTGATGTGCATGATTGAAGTTACAGACAGCGTCCTAGTGTAGATTTTTATTTTCTTAAATTTCTTCTAACATATATTGATTATAATGATAAGAATGCTGCAAAACTAAGAGGCAATGACAGCTTGTTTTTGCTTTGACACTTTCCATTACAGCGCTAATATATTGACAAAAGATGGTAGCCATGATATGGAGCTGCCGGTGCTAGACTGGAATGGACAAATTCAGAAGTCACACGACACCAGGTTGTAGTCCAACAAGTTTATTTGAAATCACACAAACTTTCGGATTACAGTCCCTTTGTCAGGTGCAGTGAGGGAGCAGAGCACCCAGACCAAGAGTTTATAGGCAGAAAGATCAAGGGCAGAGAGATCAAAAGATCCTACAACTGTTGTGAGTGGAGTATCAGATGGTAGATCTCTGTAGGTGACCAAGAGTGTTAGACGGTGAGTAAAATGTCAACAGCTGAATAACCAGCAAAGGGATGACCTATAATCTGATTAAGTGAGACAGAGAAATAATCACAAAAAATTGAAAATAAGGTGGGGCTGGAGACAAACTAAATGATTGGAATCGCATGCCGAATTCAAAACTGTACAAACTAATAAAGATAGAGCCATCTTAACAATTTATCAAGGTGATGCTGTCAAAACAGGACAGTAAGGAAAACTTCACAGATACAGAACAGTATGGTGGGGTCACCTGTAGCGTGGCATGAATCCAAGGTAACGGTTGAGGCCGTCTTCATGGGTATGGAACTTGGCTATCAGTCACTGCACAGTGATTCATTCTGCTTTGTTGTGTGTCTCGAAGTCTGCTTTGGAGAATGCTCATTTGAAGATTGGAGGCTGAATGCCCTTGATGGCTGAAGTGTTCCCCGACTAGGAGGGAACATTTCTGTTTGGCAATTGTTGCGCAGTGTCCATTCATCCGCTGCGGTGTCCATTCATTGTGCAACAATCATCAGACAGGAATGTTCCCTCCCAGTCAGGGAACATTTCAGCGGTGTCATGTGACTCTTATTTTAATGACAAAAGAGTAAAAGGCATATATTAAAAATTTCAATGATAACTACCTGCTTTAAATTAAATCTTCCTAACACGATTATTATTTTTGAAGATACTTAACTCGCTTGTCACTTTCTAATATCATTTTAATATCTAGAACTTCGTGAGCATCTAATAAACTAAGACCATGCTTTTGCCAGTTGTGATCAATAGTAGACAGGAGGAAATCATTTTCATTTAGTTTCATTTTCTAGCATCTAGCCAACATACCTTACAAAAATAATCCAAACACTTTTCTCCAGCCAAGTAGCATCTGCTTAAAATTTTATTACAACCCTACGTAATATGTTTATAACCTACCATAACAATCACAATAAAACTTCATAAAAACTTCCAAATATATTGCAGATGCTGGGGATTGAAAATTAAAACATAAAATACTGGAATAATATTGGAATAAGTGGGGAGGCAATAACCTAGTGGCTTTATCACTAGACTATTAATCCAGAAACTCAGCTAATATTCTGGGGACCTGGATTCGAATCCCGCCATGGAAGATGGTGGAATTTGAGCTCTATAAAAAGAAATCTGGAATTAAGAAACTACTGAAGACTATGCAACTATTGCCGATTGTCAGAAAAATCCATTTGGCTCACTAATGCTCTTCAGAGAAGGAAATCTGCCATTGTCATTTGGTTTGGCCTACATGTGACTCCAGACCCACAGCGAGGGGTTTCAAGTGCCCTCTGGAATTGCCTAGCAAGCCACAGTTGTATCAATCACTACAAAGCCTCAACGAAGAAATGAAACCAAACAGACCACCTGGCATCACTTAGGCTCCGGAAAAGATAATGGCAGAAAACCCTGATGACCCTGCAAAGTCCTCCATACTAATATCTGGGGGCTAGTGCCTTCTAGACTGTTTCGCTGTGTCACAGACTAGTCAAGGAACAGCCTGACATAATCATATTTACAGAATCATATCTCGCAGATAATGTCTCAGATACTACCATTGCAATCTTGGATATGTCCTGTCACACTGGCAGGACACCCCAGCAGACGTGACAGCACAGTGGGATACAGTTGGGAGGGATTAGCCCTTGGAGTCCTTAACATTGACTCCGGGCCCAAGATGTCCATGGCTTTAGGTTAAACACGGGTGAGTAAACCTCCTGCAAATTATCACGTATTTTCCTCCCTCCACTGATAAATCAGCACTCCTGTATGTTGAACAACATTTGGAGGAAGAACTAGAGGTAGCAAGGGTGCAAGATGTACTCTGGGTGGCGGATTTAAATGTCCACCGCCAAGAGTGACTTGGCAGCAAAACTACTGATCAAGCTGCTCAGGTCCTAAAAGACACAGGTGCTGGACCAGTTCTGCGACAGGTGATAAGGGAGCCATGAGAGGAAAATTCATATTTGACCTCATATTTGTCAATCTGCTAGCTGCAGATGCATCTGTCAATGGTAGTAGCAGTAAGAATGGTGGCCACCACACAGTTTTTGTGGAGATAAAGTCCCACCTTCACATTGAGAATATACCCTCTATCTTGTTACTTGGTACTATTATCGTGTTAAATGGGATAGACTTTGAATAATCTAGCAATTCAAGACACGTCATTCATAAGGGGCACTGTGGGCCATCACAGCAGCAGAATTGTACTTCAGCACAATCTGTAGCCTCATAGTTTGGCATCATCCTGACTTGGAAATATATTGTTGTGCTTTCAATATTGTTGGTCAAAATCCTGGAATGCCATCTCTAATGGCATTGTGAGCCACCTTACAGCTTGTGGACTGCAGCAGATCAAGAAGGCAGCTCATCACTATCTCCTCAAGGGGAATTAAGGATGGGCAAAATGCTGGGCAGCCAGCAATTTCCATGTCCCACAAGTCAGTAAAAAAATTTCAGGCCAGCTTATGATCATTTTTGCAGGTCTATTGCTCTCATCCAAACAGTTCAATCTATGACCATGAACTCAAATATATATATAAAGTTTATATTAGTCTTTTATTTGACTCTGGTTAGTCTTTGTCCATAGTTTTTCAGTGTTTTACGAGACTCATATGACACTAAATAGAAGATCTAACTGGTAATTACCAAGTACATAATTGTAGATGTTACCAATTTAATGTGTTCTGTTTGATGCAACATTATCTCTCTTCATCACAATTAATTTCTCCACTCAGTTTGACAAATTTAATTTGATCATCTTCCTTCATTGGTTGTATTTTGTGGTCAAATTCCATGGCAATATCCATCCATGGTTTCATTTCGACTATTCCATTAAAGCCAATACAACTCATGCAATTTTTTTAATGTGCCTATATGGTGAACTCTGAAATGCCCATGGTTCTTTTCTTTCCCTTTGTCTCTTCTTTATCCATTTTCAGTTATTCAGTGACATTTTATGTTAGTATGCAGGTTCTTTCAACCTATAACTGTTGCTATACTGTTCAATATCTGTCCAATGTCAAATCACAGAGAAACCTTAATTTTTTGCAGGTCAAAATCGATGATTCCAAAGGAATCTTTTTCTAGCCTCACCAGAAATTCTATGCTGTAGCTCCCAAATTCTACCCTGCTTCTTGACTGCCATTAATTCCAACCGTGTCCAATCTTGGTGGCTCATAAACTCATACTTTAGCTTTGAGTCTTCCATACAGTCAATCATCTTTACCCTCAACAACTTTCATTTGCTCCCATTTTACAGCATTCTGATTTCAAAATCCTTATCTAAAACCTCCTCCATAATTTGTCTGCCGCCTGTAATCATTTCCAATTCCTAACACATATGTGCACTTTTAATTTTGTATTACCTTGTGTTCCATTCTTCTACAGTCACTGGAAGTGGCAGGGCACTTTTCAATTCCATTCAACACTGTGGAGTTTGCTCTTTCCCTCACCTGAAAACCCACACCACTTCATTTCATTCCTCCTCATCTTCAACAGCTTATTTAAATCTTACACTTCAACCTGATCTACAGTCATTTTCTCTATTTCTCTTCCTTCTCATTCTGATCTTTAAATGTAAAGTGCTAATGAATATTTTGATACATTTAAATAATATAAAAATGAAGAGTTATTGTGTTTGTTATTAACACCAATTAAATTTCTGAACTAACTTCTTTGATTTTACATCCTATACCTCATTGTGAAGCCTGTAAGTCAGGTTGAATACAGCTCTCCACTAGCACTGCCTGTGAATTGGATTAATACTGTTCATTCAAAAACGCATTCCCGTGTGATGGATCGAAATTTCAGGAAGGTAGGAAAACCTCAGACATGGCCAGGTAGATGAGTTACTGCTCGGAAAAGTAGAAGTAGGCAAATAGTACAGGAGCTTGCTGTTTTGGATACTGTTGGGGTGATGGCCTCTCAAGGGAATATAGCACTGACAGCCAGGTTTCTGGCACCCTTACTGGCTCTTTTGTAAAGAGGGGTATGTCAGGTTCCAAGTGATTGATTGATTGTGATAGCAGACTCTCTAGTCAGGGGCACAGACAGATGTTTCTGCAGCCGTCAGCGAGACATCAGAATGGTGTCATGCCTCTCTGGTGCCAGGGTCAAGGATATCTCAAAGCGGGTACAGAATATTCTGAAAGGGGACAGTGGCCAGCAGAAGGTTGTTGTACACATTGGTACCAATGACATAGATAGAAGTGATGAGGTTCAGCAGAAAGAATATAGGAAATTAGGCAGGAGGATTAAAAAGTAGGTCTTCGAGGTGAGTAGTATTTGGATTACTCACGATACAATGCGTCTAGTGAGAGTAGTGAGAATAGGAGGATAGGGCTGATGGGCGCAAAGCTAAGGAGCTGGTATAAAGGACAAGGATTCACATTTTTGGACCATGAGAATCTCTTCTCAAAAGAAGTAAAGTGCATAAGAAGGATGTGTTGCTTCTGAATTGGAATGGAACCAATATCCTGGCAGGGAGATTTGCTAGTGATATTCAAGAGGCTTTAAACTAATAAGGCAAGGAGAACCAAAGAGATAATAAGAAAAGAAGTATGTCTAAGGCTGGTACAGTAGATAATGGGAGCCGATCAAATATTCAAGACAGGCAAGAGCACAGCAGAGAATGAGGTAGGACTGATAAATTCAACTGCATTTATTTCAAAGAAAGAGGTCTCACAGGTAAGACAGATGAACTTAAGGCATGGTTGGGAACATGGGACTGGGATATAATAGCTATTACAGAAGCATAGTTCAGGGAGGGGCAGGACTGACAGCTTAATGTTCCGGGGTTTAGAGGCTATAAGAAGGGTTAGAAATGGGGACAAGAGAGGAAGCGGTGTGGCATCTTTGGTTAAAGACAACATTACATTTGTACATAGGGAGGCTATTCCTGGGAGAATGTCCAGTGAAGTTATATGAATGCAACTGAGAAATAAAAAGGGATAATTGCCTTATTGGGGTTGTACTATAGGCCCCGCAATAGTCAGCAGGAAATTGAGAAGCAAATATGTAATGGAATTTCAGATATTTCAAAAGAATAATAGGTTTGAAATGGTAACAAATTTTAACTTTCTAGATATAGACTGGGACAACCATAGGGCTCAGGACATGGATGGAGAGAAATTTGTTAAGTGTGTACCAGAAAAGTTTTGAATTCAATACTGGAATGATGTACCTACTAGAGATGAAGCAAAACTTGATCTTCTCTTGGGAAATAAGGCAGGGCCAGTGACTGAGGTGTCGCTTTTGTGGGGAGCACTTTCGGGCAAGTGATCATAATTCTATTAGTTCTAAAATAGTTAAGTAAAAGGATAGACCTGATCGAAAAGTTAAAGTTCTAAATTTAAATAAGGCCAATTTTGACCTTGTTGGGCAGGAACTTTCAAAAGTAGTTTGGGGCAGGCAGTTCACAGGTAAAGTGACAGTTTGAAAATGGGAGGCCTTCAAAAATGAGATAACAAGAGTTCATTTACATTATGTCACTGTTAGTACGAAGGTCAAGACTGGTAGGATGGCGAGAAAAATTGAGGCTCTGGTCAAGAAAAGGAAGGAAGCATATGTCAGGTACAGCGTAAGAGCAGTACATAGAACATAAAACATAGAACAGTACAGCCTGCAATGTTGTGCTGACCTATTACCCTACTAAGATCAATCTACCCTGCATACCCTACATTTTACTATCCTCCATGTGCCTATCCAAGAGTCGCTTAAAAGTCTCTAAAGTATCTGACACCACTATCTCTGCCGGCAGGGCATTCTACACGCCCACCAATCCCAGCGTAAAGAACCTACCTCTGACATCTCCCCTATACCTCCCTCCAATCACCTTAAAATTATGCCCCCTCGTAATAACCATTTCCGCCCTGGGAAAAAGTCTCTGACTATCCACTCTATCTATGTCTCTCATCATCTTGTACACCTCTATCAAGTCATCTCTCATCCTTCTTCGCCTGAATGAAAAATGCCCTAGCTCCCTCAACCCTTCCTCATAAGACCTGCCCTCCAGTCCAGGCAGCATCCTGGTAAATCTCCTCTGCACCCTCTCTAAAGCTTCCACATCCTTCCTATAATGAGGCAACCAGAACCGAACACAATATTCCAAGTGTGGTCTAACCAGGGTTTTATAGAGCTGCAGCATGACCTCACCGCTCTTAAACTCAATTCCCCTGCCAATGAAAGCCAACACACCAGACACCTTCTTTACAACCCTATCAACTTGGTCGCAACTGTGAAGGATCTATGGACATGGACCCCAAGATCCCTCTGTTCCTCCACACTGCCAAGAATCCTGCCATTAACCCTGTATTCTGCATTCAAATTCGATCTTCCAAAATGAATCACTTCACCCATTTACAGATTGAATTCCATCTGCCACTTCTTTGCCCAGCTCTGCATCCTGTCAATGCCCCGTTGCAAACTACAACAGCCCTCCACACTGTCCACAACTCCACCAATCTTCGTGTCATTGGCAAACTTACTAACCCACCCTTCCACTTCCTCACCCAAGTCATTTATAAAGATCACAAAGAGCAGAGGTCCCAGAACAGATCCCTGAAGAACACCACTGGTCACTGAGCTCCAGGCTGAATAATACTTTTCATCTACTACCACCCTCTGTCTTCTATTGGACAGCCAATTCTGTATCCAGACAGCCAAATTTCCCTGAATCCCATGCCTCCTTACTTTCTGAATGAGCCTATCATGTGGAACCTTAGCGAATGCCGTGCTAAAATCCATATACACCACATCCACTGCTCTACCTTCATCAATGTGATTTGTCACATCCTCAAAGAATTCAATAAGGCTTGTGAGGCATGACCTGACCCCTAACAAAGCCATGCTGACTATATCTAATCAAACTGTACTTTTCTAAATAATCATAAATACTATCTCTCAGAATCCTCTCCTAGAATTTTCCCACCACAGAAGTAAGACTGATCGGTCTGTAATTTCCAGGATTATCCCTATTCCCTTTATTGAAAAATGGAATGATATTTGACACCCTCCAATCTTCTGGTACTACTCCAGTGGACAGTGAGGATACAAAGATCATTGCCAAAGGGGCAGCAATCTCTTCCCTCGTTTCCCGTAGTAACCTTGGGTATATCCCATCTGGCCCAGGGGACTCATGTATCCTCATGTTTTTCAAAATTTCTAGCACATCCTCCTTCCTAACATCAACCTGTTTGAGCATATCTGCCTGTTTCATACTGTCCTCACAAACATTAAGGTCCCTCTCACTGGTGAATACTGAAGCAAAGTATTCATTAAGGATCTCCCCTGCCTCCTCTGACTCCACACACAAGTTCCCTCCACTATCCCTGATTGGCCCTACCCTCACTCTGGCCATCCTCTTGTTCCTCACATAAGCATAGAATGTGTTGGAGTTTTCCTTGATCCTACCCACCAAGGTTTTCTCATACCCACTTCTAGCTCTCCTAAGTCCATTCTTCAGTTCCTTCCTGGCTACCTTGTAGACCTTTAGAGACTTGTCAAATTCTTGCTTCCTCAACCTTAAATAAGCTTTCTTCTTCCTCTTGACTAGGTGTTCCACATGTCTGGTCATCCAAGGTTCCTTCACCTTACCATCCTTTCCTTGCCTCAGTGGAACAAACCTATCCAGTACTTGCAGCAACTTCTCCCTAAACAACCTCCACATTTCTGTTGTGCATTTCCCTGAGAACATTTGATCCCAATTGGTGCTCCGTAGTTCTTGCCTAATAGTATTTTAATTCCCCCTCCCCCAATTAAATACTTTCCCATACCATCTGCTCCTATCCCTCTCCATGACTATAGTAAAGGTCAGGGAGTTGTGATCACTATCACCAAAATGCTCTCCCACCGAGAGATCTGACACCTGGCCAATGCCTCCTATATATACATGCGTTGCCAAGCACCAATTCCAATATGGCCTCCCCTCTATTCGGCCTATCTACATATTGAGTCAGAAATCCTTCCTGGACATACCTGACAAAATCTGCAACATCCAAACTATTTGCACTTCGGAGGTTCCAGTCTATATTAGGGAAGTTGAAGTCACATATTAGGGAAGTTGAAGTCAGGAGTATACTTAAGAGAGAAATCAGGAGGGCAAAAAGGGAACATGAAATAGCTTTGTCAAATAGGTTTAAGGAGAATCTAAAGAGATTCAACAAATCCATTTAGGGCAAAAGAGTAACTAGGGAGATTATATGGCCCCTTAAAGATCAACAAGGCTGTCCATATGTGGAACCACAGGAGATTGGTCAGATACTAAATGAATATTTTGTGTCAATATTTACTATGGATAAGGACATGGAAGCTCGGGAACTTGGGGAAATAAACAATTGATGTATTGAAAAGTGCCCATACTACGGAAGAGGAGTGCTGGAGGTCTTAAAATGCATAAACAAAACATATATTCCTGGCACCTGATCAGGTGTATTCCAGAACTTTGCAGGAAGCTAGGGAAGAATTGCTGGGCCCCTTCATGTGATATTTGTATCGTCGACAGCCACGGCTGAGGTGCTGGTTGGCTGAATAGTGGCTAATGTGATGCCATTACTTAAAGAAAGATGATACGGAAAAGACAGGGAGCTATAGACCGGTGAACTTGATGTCAGTGGTGAGTACGTTGTTGGAAAGGACTCTGAGGGACAGGATTTACATGCATTTGGAAAGGCAAGGACTAATTTGGGATAGTCAACTTGGCTTTATGCATGGGAAAACATTGTCTCACAAACTTGATTGAGTTTATTGTAGATATGATAAAGAAGATTGATGAAGGCAGAGCAGTAGACGTTTTCTATATGGACTTCAGCAAAGCATACGACAAGGTTCTGCATAGTAAGCTCGTTAGCAAGGTTAGATCACATGGAATCCAGAGGGAGCTAGCCAATTGGATACAAGTTTGGCTTCAAGGTAGGAGACAGAGGGTGGTGGTAGAGGGTTATTTTTTGGATTGAAGGCCTTTGACCAGTGGTGCACCACAAGGATCAGTATTGGGTCCACTGCGTTTTGTAATTCATATAAATAACTTGGATGTATATATAGTAGGCATGATTAGCAAATTTGCAGATGACACCAAAATTGGTGGTACAATGGACAGTGAAGAAGATTATCTCAGAGCACAGTAGGACCTTGATCAGATGGAGTTTTAATTTAGATAAATGTGAGGTGTTGAATTTTGGTAAGACAAACCAAGGCAGGACTTACACAGTTAATGAGAAAAGAGACCTGGAGTACAGGTGCATAGTTGCTTGGATGTCGAGTCGCAGATAAGGTCAAAAATCTCACGACACCAGGTTATAGTCCAACAGGTTTATTCGAAGACACAAACTTTTGGAGTCTTGTTCCTTCATCAGGCGTCAGTAAGAGAGGTGGCATCAGACGCAGAACTTATAAGCAAAAGATCAAAGGGTCAAAGAATCTATTGAACAAACCAAAGATGGCTGTTAATTCTTTAGTCAGTTAGAAAGGATTATTATGCAACCTCTGCTTGGCGACTTTGCGTTGTTGTGTATCCCGAAGTTCACCTTGGAGGATGTTTACCTGAAGATCCGAGGTCAAATGTCCTTAACCACTGAAGTGTTCCCCCACTGGGAGGGAACATCCCTGTCTGGCAGTTGTGTGACTTCCATTCATCCATTGTTGTAGCGTCTGCATGATTTTGCCAATATACCAAGCATCGGGGTATCCTTGCTGCAGCATATGAGATAGATAACATTGGCCGAGTCACATGAGTATCTGCTGTGCACGTGGTGGGTGGTGTTGCCATGTGTGATGGTAATATCCATGTCAATGATCTGACATGTCTCGCAGAGGTTGCCATGACAGGGTTGTATGGTGTTGTGGTCAATGTTGTCCTGAAGGCTGGGTAGTTTTCTGAGAACAATGGTCTCTTTAAGGTTTGGCGGTTGTTTGAAGGCAAGAAGTGGAGGTGTAGGGAAGATCTTGGTGAGGTGCTCATTGTCATCAATAATGTGTTGAAGGCAACAAAGAACATGGCGTAATTTCTGCACTCCTGGGAAGTACTGGACAACAAAGGGTAACCTAGCGGTTGTATGCCATGTCTGTCTTCTGAGGAGGTCATTGTGGTTTTTTGCTGTGGCACGTTGGAACTGGTGATTGATGAGTTGAGCATTGTATCCTGTTCTTACGAGGGTGTCCTTCAGCACCTTCAGGTGTCCGTCACATTCCTCCTCATCTGAACAAATCCTTTGTATGTATAGGCCTTGTCCATAGGAGATGGCTTTGTTTTAATATGTCTAGGGTGGAAGCTAGAGAAGTGCAGCATCATGAGGTTATCCATAGGCTTGTGGTAGAGCGAAGTATTGAGGTGTTTGTCCTTGATGGAAATGCGCGTGTCCAAGAATGACACTGATTCTAAAAAGTAGTCCGTGTTAAGTCTGATGGTGGGATGAAACTTGTTGATATCACTATGTAGTTGTTTCAGTGATTCCTCGCATGGGTCTAAAGGAAGAAAATGGTGTCAATGTATCTCGTGTATAGTGTTGGTCAAAGTTCCCGTGCAGCACAGAAGTCTTGTTCGAACTTATGCATGAAAATATTGGCATATTGGGGTGCAAATCTGGTTCCCATGGTTGTTCCGTGTATCTGGAAGAAGAACTGGTTGCTGGAGGTGAAGATGTTGTGTAGATGAGTTGTAGGATGGCATCTGGAAATTGGCATTTGTTGGTATTGAGTACTGAGGCTGTTGCAGTGATGCCGTTGTTTTGGGGGGGATGCTGGTGTAGAGTGCCAAAATGTCCATTATGGTGAGGAAAGTTCCTGGTTTGACAGGTGCATGGGTGCTGAGTTTCTGTAAGAATTCTGTAGTGTCGGACAGAAGCTGGGGATTCCCTATAGAATGGGTTTCAAGATGCCCTCAACATTGCCAGAGAGGTTCTCACATAGGGTCCCATTGCCTGATTCGATGGGAAGTCCAGGTATGTTGGCTTTGCGTATCGCAGGTAAACAGGGTGGTGCAAAAGGCATTCGGCTTGCTTGCCTTCATTGGTCAGTGCATCGAGTATAGAAGTTGGGACATCTTGTTGCAGCTGTACAGGACATTGGTAAGGCTGCTTTTAGAACACTGTGTTCAATTCTGGTCTCCCTACTATGAGAAAGATGTTGTTAAACTTGAAAGGCTGCAAAAAAGAATTACAAGGATGTTGTGGCATTGGAGGATTTGAATTATAAGGAGGCGCTGGAACCTTCTTCCCTGGAGCATCAGAGCCTGAGGGGTGATTTTATAGAGGTTTATTAAATCATGAGGGTCACAAATAAGATAAATAGTCAAGGCCTTTTCCCAAGGGTAGGGGAGTCCAAAACTAGAGGGCACAGGTTTAAGATGAGCGGGGAAAGATTTATTTGGGACCTAAGGGGCAACGATTTCACACTAAGAGGGTGGTGTGTGTTTGGAATGAGCTGCCAGAGTAGGTGGTGGAAGCAAATACAATTGAAACATTTAAAAGGCATCTGGATGGGTACATGAATAGGAAGGGTTTAGATAAATATGGGCCAAATGCTGGTAAATAGGACTAGATCAGTTTAGGATATCTGGTTGGAGTATTTGAGTTGGACTGAAGGGTCTGTTTCCATGCTAAATGACTTTATGACTCTATTTAGAATAAAGTATCCTCCAAGAATGTAAATCTGAATGATTTGGTGCCCCTAGTGGTGAATGATAATAATAGGACAGGCACTTTGTCAATCACAGGCTCTGTGACTTCTTCTACGGAGAGTGCTGGAAATCAAAAATTTCCTATCTGGAATTGAGAGCTTGGATATTTGTGAACTTTCTTTAAAATTCATGGATAATAATGAATGGAAAATCTTGTTATTCCCACTAAGCTGTACATTCATATTCCTTGCATATGTTACCAAAGAGTGAAACCCCATGAGTTCATAAAATTTATTCCATGAAATAATACCATTTGTGGATTCAGATGATAGATAGCGCTGCCGTGATGATTTTTAGATCAATTGATTCCCTTGATCAGAATATTGCAATATTCCCTATCAGTTATCAGTTGTTGTTTTGTTTTGTTTCTTATCCTACTCCTTTTCCCTTTCACTTTTGAAAGATGTGGCCAATGGGTATTCACACTGTCCTTGTACTTTGTATAAATAGATACATCTCGTATAATAGTGTGAGTGCTAGGAAGCTATTTTTTTGTTTGCTTTCTGACTGTGGGAAAAGTTACAGTAGAGCTTGATCATGTACTTGCCTGATATATACAACTTCCCAACAGGTACATTTGATGGTGATCATGTGTCGTACCGCTGGTCATTTTTCCACGTATGAGCCTGAGATCAATGTAGCTGACCGAGTGTAAAGTCACGATCAAACATCGGAACTTTCTGTTCTATATAGCTCAGTTCCATAAATAAAATTTCTGTATTTAAAATCAACAATATGGATAAGAAGTTATAACATCAGGACCCACAAGCGGATTATCTCTTAGCATTAATGATAGAGCTGCAGAATTTAGTGGTCTACTCCTGGTCCTACCTGCAGAGTTATTGGAACAATGCTATTAAAGTAAAATACTGCAAATGCAGGAAATCTGAAATACAAACAGAAAATGCCAGAGAAACATTGCAGGTCTGGCAGCATCTGAGAAGAGAGAAACAGTTTCTCCAACACTTACTGTTTTTATAACTTTGTAGAACTATTTTACAATACTTAGCATGATTAAAACTGACTTTTGTTTATGTTTAGGTGCTGTTATTCTAATTGATCTAAGTGCAAATTTAGAATATAGAATAGAATCCCTACAGTGTGGAAACAGGCCCTTCGGCCCAACAAGTCCACACCGACCCTTGCAGCATCCCACCCAGACCCATCCCCCTATAACCCACACACCCCTGAACACTACAGGTAATTTAGCATGGCCAATCCACCCAGCCTACACATCTTTGGACTGTGGGAGGAAACCGGAGCACCCGGAGGAAACACGTGCAGACACGGGGAGAATGTGCAAACTCCGCACAGACAGTCGCCCGAGGCTGGAATCGAACCTGGGTCCCTGGTGCTGTGAGGCTGTAGTGCTAACCACTGAGCCACCGTGAAGTCAATGTCATATAGGATGTTGTCGTTTGTGGACAAACGTTTCAGGCTGGTGTATTTTCAGCATTTAATAGAACTCTGTTTTTCCATTGTACTCTGTTGATGTTTAAGAAGATTTTAAGGATAAATTATTAATTAGATGAATGTAGGCATTGCTTAATATGTAGAGTCTCTGGTGGAATCACTAATAGGAAGGATAAAAATATCAAGAACAAATTGCACAAAGTATACTGATAAATTGGCTGCAGAGGTGTAGAGCTGGATGAATGCAGCAAGCCAAGCAGCATCAGAGGAGCAGGAAGGCTGACATTTCGGGCCTAGACTCTTCTCCATTTTTCTGAAGAAGGGACTAGGCCCGAAACATCAGCCTTCCTGCTCCTCTGATGCTGCTTGGCCTGCTGTTCATTCAGCTCTACACCTTGTTATCTCAGATTCTCCAGCATCTGCCGTTCCTACTATCTCTGGCTGCAGAAGTGATGCTTTTATAATATAGCATTACGTAGTAGAAGATTGGTATTGGTGGTAGTTGAAGTCAATGTCATATAGGATGTTGTCGTTTGTGGACAAACTTTTCAGGTTGGTGTATTTTCAGCATATCAGGAACAGTACTATATTTTTGTTCTTAAAGTCTCTGCTCTGTTTAACTTCCAACGTTATTAATGAAAAAGATAAGCAATCTGATAAATTAGATTGCAGAGTTGAGGTTGTTTAGTTAATCTTAGCTCATCTTTCCAGGAAAATACTGCAATTCACCATTATCAAAACCTTAAATATAGAAACGTAGAAGATAGAAACAGGAGCAGATCATTCAACCCCTTAACCCTGCTTTGCTATTCAATATGATCATGGCTGGTCATTGAGCTCAATACCCTCCTAATCCCATCATCCCCCTATATCCCATATCCCTTTAGCCAAAGAGCTAAGTCTACTTTGTTCTTCAAATTTCATAATGTTTGGCCCCAACCAGTTTCTGTGGGAGGGAATTCCACAGGCTCACCACTCTCCTACTTAAAAGTAGCTGTGATGTGAGGGTGCTGGTGTTGGACTGGCGTGGACAGAGTCAGAAGTCACATGACACCAGGTTATAGTCCAACAGGTTTATTTGAAATCAAAAGTCACCTGACTTCACCTGACGAAGGAGCACTGCTCCGAAATCTTTTGATTTCAAATAACCCTGTTGGATTATAACCTGATGTCGTGTGACTTCTGACCTCAGTCTTAAAAGGTTTAACCCTTATTCCTAAACTATGATCCCTGGTTCTGGACTGTCAATCATTGGGAAATCTTGTCTGCATCTAACATGTCTAGTCCTGTTAGACTTTTATAGGTTTCTATGATATTCCCCCTACCCCTTATTCTTCTAAATTCCAGTGAATATAATCCTAAATTACTCCATCTGTTCTTTTATGTCAGTCCTGCCATCCAGGAATTAATTTAGTAAACCTTTGCTGCACCCTCTGTAAATGTAGTACATCCTTCCTCAGATAAATCGTCCAAAACTGCACACAATATTCCAGGTGCAGCCTCACTAATAACTTATATGATTACAGCAAGACATTCTTGTTCCAGTACTCAAATCCTCTCCCTATGAAGGCCAACATATAATTTGCTGGACCTGACACTTGCTTTCAGTCATTGGTGCATGAGGACAACCAGGCCTCATTGAATATTCCCATCTCTCAATTCATGAACATTCAAATAATAATCTGCCCTCTTACTTTTGCTACCAAAGTGGATAACCTAATATTTATCCACATTATACTGCAATTGCCATGCATTTCCCCACTCACTCATTCTGTCCCAATCATATTGCAATATCTCTACATCCTCCTCACAACTCGCCCTTCCACCCAGCTTTATGTTATCTGCAAATTTGTAAATATTACATTTGGTTCCCTCATCTAAATCATTAACATATGTTGAGCATAGCTGGTGTCCTACTGCCAATCTCTGTGGTACCCACTAGTCTCTGCCTGCCAATCAGAAAAAGACCCATTTACTCCTGCTCTTTGTTTCCTGTCACGAACCAATTTTCTATCCATTTCGATACACTACTGCCAATTCCATGCACTTTAATTTCACACATTAATTTCTTATGTGGGACTTTTTTAAAAGCCTTCTGAAAGTCCAAATAAACAACATGCAGGGTCCCCCTAATCAACTCTACTAATTACTTCCTTGAAGAATTCCAGTAATCAGTTTTGGTGCATTATTCATGCCCTCCTTTGTAAAAACAGAAAAGAAATATGAATTTAGCTCTTCAGCACTTCTTCATTTCCTGTTATAAATTCCACCATATCTGCCTGTAAGGGACCTATATGAGTTTCCACCAATCTTTTTCTTTTTACATGCCAATAGAAACTATTAAAGTCAGTTCTGACGTTTCCCACAAGCTTACTGTCTCTATTTTCCCCTTCTTAATCAATTGCTTGATCCTCCTTTGCTGACTCCTAAACTGTTGGCAATCCTCAGGTCTATTGCTGTTTTGCCAATTTGTATGCATCTTTTTTGTGTGTAATATTATCTCTAACTCTCCATATCTGCCATGGTTTGGCAACTTTCTTTTTACAATCTTGTACCGGATAAGGATAAATAATACTTGTAGTTCACCATTTGCTCTTTAAATATTTGCTATTGCCTATCCACTGTCATTCCTTTCAGTAACATTTCCAATCCATCATAGCTAACTCATGCCTCATAACATTGTGGTCTCCCTTATTAAGATTCAGGACCCTGGTCTTAAAATCAACTAACTCACTCCCCGTCTTGATGTAAAGTTCTATCATATTGTGGTTGCACATCCGCAAATAAAATCTCATAACTGTATTACCAATTATTTATTTCTCATTGCACAATACCTGGTCTAAGATGGCTTGTTCTCTAGATAGTTCCTCAGCTTATTTGTCCAGAAACCACTGCATATAGACTCTAGGAATTTCTTCTCTATGATTAGGTGATGAATTTGATTTGCCCAATCCATACGCAGTTTAAAGTCACCCATAAGTTCAGATGTTCCTTTACTGCATACATCTCTGATTTCCTGTTTTATGCCATTGCCAACATCACCACTGCAGTTTGGTGGTCTATGTATCACCCCCATTAATGTTTTTTGCCCTTTGATATTTATCAATTCTACCCACACAGATTCTATATTGTCTGAGCTGATACCTTTCCTCAATATTGTATTTATATCC
Organism: Rhincodon typus; assembly: GCF_021869965.1. Lineage (NCBI taxonomy): Eukaryota > Metazoa > Chordata > Chondrichthyes > Orectolobiformes > Rhincodontidae > Rhincodon > Rhincodon typus. The sequence goes on from NC_063334.1 coordinate 48,620,087, forward strand.
ACTTTAACCAGTAATGTAGCTCCACCAACTTTTCCTTTTTGTTCGTCCTTCCTAAATACTGAATACTTCTGGAGGTTCAGTTCCCATCTCTGGTCATCCAAAAATCAAGTCACCACAATATCCATTATATCAGATCTATTTACATCTATTTGTGTAATTAATTTCTCCATTTTCTTTGAATGTTCCATGAACTTCAGCACAAAGCCTTATTTTCTTCTCCCATTCCTACTTTTTTTTTACTGCACCCTTGTTTGATTCTGGCCTTTGATTTCTCTGACTAACACTTGTCTTGTGTCCCTTTTTTTATTTTTGTCCTTGATTCCCATTCCTTTGAATCTTTGCGTAGGTTGCCAAACCCCTGCTAATTTAGTTTAAACCCTCCTCAGCAACTCTAGCAAATAACTCCTCTGTAGCCGTCAATCCTCGTCCTGCCCAGGTGTAACTTCCCCTGAACCAGTCCCAATGACCCAGGTGTCTGAAACCCTCCTGCTTACACCATTTCTTTAGCCATGTGTTTATCCAATATATCCTGCTATTTCTATTCTGACTAGCATGTGGCATTGGTAGTAATCCTAAAATCACTACCATTTGAAGTCCTACTTTTCAACTTGCTTCCTAACTCTCTATCTTCTGCTTTTAAGATCTCATTCCTTTTTTTAACCTATGTTTGGTATCACTGTGTAACATGACTACTGGCTGTTCACCTTCCCCCTCCAGATGTCCTGTAGCCTCCCTGAGACATCATTAACCCTAACACCAGGGAAGCAACATACTATCCTGGTGTCAGGACTGCAAAACGCTAAACTGTTCCTTAAATGACTACTTTACCTACCTGAAAGTCTACTCCCCATGTTAATGACATTCTGCGTGAATAAGTTATTGCTATCCATTCCAATTTTTTTATTGTTTGAACTTGTGTTCCCTTATTCTCCAATTTTAACTAACCATGATAGTATGTTGGATCCACCTTCCACGTAACATTTATTAACTTACCTACATCTGTAAAATAATTTATTGTTCATCTTTGAAGGTTGAAGAGTCTGAATGGGTCATTTTCACCTTTAGCATGGGTGAAAACTTGCTGTGAATCAGCCTCCATTACATAACTGAGCAGATGTAAATTGGTCAGGATTTATAATGGGTGATGGATCCACAATAATCAGTACTATGCCTGTGCCAAAGACAAAGATTACTCCTCAAATATCTTCCAAACTTCCACATTGCTCAGTCTTCTGCAGTGTAACATCAAAACTGTAACATAACAATGTCCCCAACATTAACGTGAATGTGCATTGTGAAGTGGGTGCCTGATATCCTAAACTTTGAAATGTTTTACTTTGTTAAAGGTGCTTTCATAAGTACAATTTTTTGTTGTGTTGATTGAGCTGGATGGGATGGAGGATGTTGCAATCATTAAGAAATGGAACTGCTTTGAGCTGAGATTCCTTATCCCTGCCCCTTTCCAGCATCATCCCTCTCAGGGTCCTGCCATTCTACTCTGTTAGCAATGAGCAGAAGGGGAGTTGGCCCTTGACTTCTGAATAGGCAAGGCTAGCGATTCAGATACCCTGTTGAAGGTGGAGTTCACAGGGCTGAATTTAATGGCTGAGGAGGCTGCCATGGCCAACAGCCAGAAAGCTGGCAGCAATACTGCCGAAACCATGTCTGGTAACCTCAATGGAATTAAATGTCAATCTGACAGACAAGTTGTGCTGACTGAACTAGTGGGGAGCCAACGGTTGAGAAGAGCAATTGTTTTGAGCTGAGTCCCCTCTTTCTAGTTAACTGCCAGCCATTGAGTCTTCTGCGCCTTTAAATGTGAAGTGTTTACTTTAAGAGTTGCTGGCCAAAAGGAAAATGAGTTGGATAAACATATGGATGATAATGGAATAGTTTAGGTTAGATGGGCTTCAGATTGGTTTCACAGGTCGGCGCAACATCGAGGGCTGAAGGGCCTGTACTGCGCTGTAATGTTCTATGTTCTATGTTCTATGAGTAGTGAGGGCACATTGGTGTCAGTCAGGCAGATCCTGGAGATGATGAGAATTGCAGTTGCATGGAAGGTGTAGGGAACACTTTCAGAGGGGCAAGTCTGCTGCTGTGATCCCTCCCTGGACGACAGTGTGACCATACAAGAGGCCCTAACTGATCCAAAAGGAAGTCCACCACCTAGTAGCCTATCCATGCTATATGTACCTTTCACCTCCATTCACCAACTGGTGTGGGTAGAATAGAATGAGGCCCTTAAAACCTTGAATTGGCTTCCAGTGGGAATATTATCCTCAACATTCCTAACCCTTGGCTTAATCAGTAGGAGTAGGAGCAAGGAGCACTCAGCTTCTGGTTTCTAGAGGAGGAAACTAATTCTTCTCATAGTGAACAAACTATCAGTGAGGACATAAATGCACTAATTTGCTCATCACATTTTTTGCCCTACACAGATGGTCATTTTCTCTATTGACAAAGACATCATGCAAAGTCTTATGACATCATTACATTTGTGCTTGAGACAAGCTCCACCTATCTGTCTGCAAAACTGTACAATGTAACCAGACAATTTGGTGACGTTATATAGGTATTGTCTTTGTCAAAGTGTCCTTAAGTACAGCAAATGCTTCCAGCTTAGCAGAGTTTGGACCATTTTGTGCTTCCCGACTTCAACCCTCCACTGCTTTCCCTATTGACAACATTTGCTTATGTTCATTCATATCATTTGATCAATAATCTTGCATACCAGTCCAATAGGAGAAAGAGTATCTGAGCTGGTGCATGGTCTACATGAATTCATGACATTGTACACACAGAAGGCTTCAACTGAGGAATTAGCTAGCTGTGCCATCCCTTGCCAATGTGTGAAGGCCCCGCGAATGAAAAACAATATACAGATAGTTGTCTTATGAGGTGATAGTTACGTTCTTGTGTGGCCTCAGGCTATAGAAATTTGCACTATAAAATATTGTCACGGGAAATAGCTACAGAAAATCATTATAACTTGACAGCATCCAACAGCGTCTACTATTCATCAAATGTGTTACAGCCAATTCGCTTTAACAAAACATGCATTATAGCAGAACTACCTATAAATGTGTGAGAGATTATGTCATGTTATACTTGACTTTTAATTCTATCAACAGGCCTTCATTGCCTCCTTCTGAAAGGACAGATGCACTGAAAAGTCATTACATTCATTGCCTCCTCTTCTGTGCCTGCTAGCTTTGAGATCTGAGGAGGGTTGGTTCTCTGGCTTGCTCTTGGGTTCTATATTCATTATTCACATAAGGAATGTAAAAATAAATATACTTGAGTGACTGTAATAGTATGTGTGCACACAATGTTGCAGCATATGTTGGTAGATTGGATGGAGAGCTTTTGTTTAGAGTAACTATTCCAGAAAAGCTTAACATTTCATAAGGCTGATGATGAGTGTCAGTGTTTGGCTAGACAGATGGAGATGTGAGGAATTGCATAGAGAGAGACATATAGGTACAGTTGTAAAGTAATTTATTGTGAGACCTTCTCTGCTGGAGAAAGCAAAATGAGAAGTTGGGATGAAACTTAAATTAGGATGTAGGCAGATGTACAATTTCTCTCACTTTTCCTACTCTGCATGGTGCATTGAACTGCTTCCTATATTGTATCCTGGTGTGTGGTACTGTACTCTTATTGCCAAAATTCTCTGTATCTGTAACCAGTCAACTTCTTCCTGTTGCTATTCGGGAAATAAAATTTTGGGTCTTCACAACGCTCAACAGCACGTCCAAGATGACATCACTGAATGAAGGCATAGCTTCTAACATTCTTGATTCAATTTTTTCACTTATTTCCCTTTGGCTTCTAACTCCATTGAGTCATAATATTCTGGGTTTAAAACCCATTCTTGGAGCACAAAAATCAGCTGACACCCCAATGTAGTACTGAGAGAGTACTGCACTGTCGGGAAAGGCAAGGATTGATTAGGGATAGTCAGCATTACTTTGTGTGTGGGAAATCCTGTCTCACAAATTTGATGGAAGTTTTTGAAGAGGTGACCAAGAATATACATGGAGGCAGAACAGTAAACATTAGCAAGGCCTTTGACAAGGTTTTGCATAGTAGACTGGCTAGTAGGGTTACATTTCATGGGATAGAGAGAGTTAGCTGATTGCATACAAAATTTGCTTGATGATAGGAGATAGAGGGTCGCTGTTCAGACAGGAGGCCTGTGCCACAAGGATCAAGGATGGCATGATGCCTCAGTGGTTAGCACGGCTGCCTCACAGTGCCAGTACTTGGGTCTGATTCCACCCTTGGGTGACTTTCTGTGTGGAGTTTGCACATTTTCCCTGTGTCTGCATGGGTTTCCTTCAGGTGCTCCAGTTTCCTCCCACAGTGCAAAGATCTACAGGTTGAATAGATTGGCTATGCTAAATTGCTTATGGTGACCAGAAATGTGCAGTTTAGGTGGATTAGCCATGGGAAATGCAGGGTTACAGGGATAAGGTGCTCTATGATCAGTGCTGAATCCACTGTGGTTCATCATTTACATAAACTGGCATGGTTAGTAAATTTGCGAATGATACCAAAATTGGTGGTATGGTGGACAGTGAAGGTTAGCTAAGAATACAAAGGGATCTTGATCAACTGGGCCAGTGTGCCGAGGAGTGGCAATTGGAGTTTTATTCAGATAAATGCAATAGCCTGCATTTTAGTCAGACAAACCAGGACAGGATTTACACAATTAATGGTAGGGCCTTGGGGAGTGTTGTTCCTTGAAAGTGGCTTCACAGGTAGACAGAGTAGTGAAGAAGGCATTTGGCATGCTTGCCTTCAGCCGTCATAGCACTGAGTACAGGAGGTGGAACGCTATGTTATAGCTGTACAAGACATTGATAAGGCACATTTGGAGTGATGTATACAGTTTGGTCGCCTTGCTATAAGGAAGGATGTTATGAAACTGGAAAGGTGAAAAAACGAGTTACACTTGCTTGCCGAGCTGGCTTGTTTTCGTTGAGATGTTTCATCACCATCCTAGGTAACAGCATCAGTGAGGCCTCCAATGAAGCGATATTGTTCTACTCCACTTGGAATTAATACTGCCCGATCTGTTATGGAGAGTTGTGTCATTTCCAGTTCAATCCTGTATGGGTTTGTATATGGGGTCCAATTCTATATGTTTGTTGATTGCATCATGGGTTGAGAACCATGCTTCTTGGAATTTCCGTGCATGCCCATGTTTAGCTTGGGCTACTATGGTTACATTTTCCCAGTTAAACTGATGGCCTTCATTGTCCAAGTGTGCTGATATTAGCGAAAGCTCGTCGTGTCAGTTTTGCTGCAGCTGATGTTCATGTATTCTGATGGCTAGTTTCCTTCCTGCCTGTTCTAGGGTTGTAATCCACTGCTGGTCTGTAACATTCATGAAGTACAAACTTCCACTCAACAACCCACCAGCAGACAAAACAGTTAAACAGAACTGTCGCAGAATGCTACAAGTGATGATTAATGATGTCCATAATCGACTCTACAAGTACAACCGGGAAAATTTCATGCCAAAGATTGCAGTACCTTAACAATACAGATCAGCAATGGACTGCAACCCAGAACAGGCCATCACCATCAAACAACACAGGACCCAAACAAAGAAGGGACACAAGCTAGAGGAGAAACTTACCAAACTGATCCACCACAAAGACAAGGACAACAACAAACTGGACACATGGGTAAGAAACCTATCCAGCAGACGTCTCACAGAACCTGAGAAAGCTGTCCTATTATGCAGACTGAAAATAACCACAAAGATACGAACAGAACAGACTTCATGGCTGCCCTGGAAACAACAATAAAAGGTAACAAACTCACGAAAGAAACAACAAGCCATCTGAAAAACTATAAACCCCACACTAAGCTGAAGAACGAATGGGACACAGAGAGAAAAGCACTAGAAAAACTCAAGAAAGACAAGAACATTATAATACTACCAGTGGACAAAGGGCACATGACCATCATTGCGAACAACGTTGTACTAAATTGAGAAAGCACAGGCACTGCTCGCCAATATAAACACTTACTAAGAGGCGGTGATAGACCCAACACTGCAGTTAGGTAATAGGATCACCCAGACACCGAAGAGACTAAAGGATGCAGGACAGATAACTAAGACGGAGTACGTGAGAATGAAACCAGAAGGCACAAACACCCCCTGCTTCTACGGGCTCCCTAATGTACACAAATCAGACATCCCCCTCAGACCCATTGTCTCCCTCCCAGGCACACCTTCACACAAACTGGCCAAGGACCTACAACAGAGACTGAAACAGCTAGTCGACGGATCAGTCTATTCCATCTACTCAATACCCTCAAGAACATAAAATTAGCAGCAACGAGATTATGGTATCCTTTCACGTCACAGCATTTTTCAAGTCAAATGACATCCCACTAGCCAAAGAAACATTAGCCACATTACTGGAGGAAACAGGAATGCAGACCAGCAACTCCATCAGCAATGACAACATTGTCAAACTACTAGACTTGTGCCTCACCACGCACTTCGTCTTTAATGGTCAAGTATACAAACAGATCAATGGCACACCTATGGGGTCAACCATCTCAGAAATCATTGCGGAGGCAGCCATGCAAAGACTAGAACACACCATCCTCCCTCACATTCAACCTGAACTGTGGATCCGGTATGTGGACGACACATTTGCCATCATTGAATGCACCAAACTAGAACAGACCCACCACCTCATCAACAACGTATTTGCCAGGATTAAATTCATGAGAGAAGAAGAAAACAACAGTCAGCTTCGGTTTCTGGATGTCAGAGTTGAGCGTATGACCAACGGGGAGTTCCAAACTTCTGTATACAGAAAAGCAACCCACACCGATCAAATCCTCAACTTCCACAGCAACCACCCCAAAGTCCACAAAGCTGTGTTAGGACACTATTTTATTAAGCCACCACTGACTGCAACATTCCAGAACTATGCAGGAAAGAGGAAGAGCACCTATACAAAATCCTCGCTATGAACGGATGGCCCTGCAACTTTATCCGCAGATGCATACTAAAACAACAGGAGGACACAGTACTCCCTAACACGCTGGCCACACTGCCATATATCAAGAACATATCAGAACTGACAACGAGTCTCCTACGACCACTAGGAGTCATGGTAGTATACAAGCCCAGTCACACTATGACAAATATTCACAAGGATTAAAGACCCCATACCCACAACATGCAGAAGCAACATGATTTATTAAATACCATGCAATGACTGCCACAAACATTACATCGGAAAGACAGGAAGGAAATTAGCCATCAGAATACACAAATATCGGCTGGCAGCAAAATGGCACGACGAACTTTCCCTAATATCAGTACACTTGGACAATGAAGGCCATCAGTTTAACTGGGACAATGTGACCAACACTGTAGAAGATTAACAGAAAGATGTGATATTGAATCAATACATTCAATCATGAGTTTCCGCTGGTTGCTCCAGTTTCCACCCACAGTCCAAAGATGTGCAGGTTAGGCCATGCTAAATTATCCATAGTATCCATGGATGTGCAGGCTAGATGGATTAGCTGTGGGAAATGCAGAGTTGCAGGGATTGGATAGAAGTGTGGATCTTGGTGGGATGCTCTTAGAAGGGTTGGTGTGGACTCGATGGGCCGAATGGCCTTCTTCCACACTGTCAGGATTCCATGAGATTTGAAATTGTGGAGAGATTAAATTTCCATTATGAAATGTTGAATGCTGCTTAACAACTAGATTATGTTTTCTTTGCTATTAGCCTTGCTGGAATCACTGCTGATCACTCCATCCCCAAATACCATATGGACTCAGAGGCAGAATATGTGGCCAAGGTGTCCAGTGGTGTGACCTTCCAGTTGTCTAAGTTGCACTATTTACTGGTGTCACCATGGGTAACTGACAGTTGACCGTAGGAAGTGGCTAGAAATCATGTCGATACTCATGTCTATCGCTCGCCTTGAACAAAAGCCTTCAGTGGAACAGTTCTTCTAATATTCTGCTCACTTAACACTGCTCCTGCCTCTTATAGAGCCAACTTTACCCTTTGGGACTCTGAAGTCATCCTCTTCTCAATGAGAATACTGCCAAGTGTCAACATATGTAGGAAATGACCCTCATTTCAGGAAAATTAACTACAGTCAACAAACAGACTACATGAATATCATCACTAAAATAAGAGTCAAATCCCTGAACTGAAAAGAGAGGGTTTTCTATCAAGGAAAGGTTGAACAAGCTAGAATTGCATCTTTGAACATATGAACAAAGAACAAGAATAGGCCACTCAACCCTTCAAGCCTGTTCTACCATTCAAAAAGATCTTCGCTGATTTGATTTTTACCTCAACCCTATATTCCTGCATATCCTCAAATAATTTTTCATCGCCATAATAATCAAGAATCTAATTATCTCTGCCTTAAAAATATTTAAGGAGTTTGCTTCACTGCCTTTTGAGGAATGGTATTCCAAGGACTCTCAATCGTCTGAGAGAAGAAAAAAAATCTTCATCTCTGCCTAAAATGGGCAACTCCTCATTTTTAAATTATGGCCCCTAGTTTTAGATTCTCCCGAAAGAGGAAACATTCTTTTGATATCCACCCAGTTCAAGTCACCTCAGAATATTATATATTTCAATTAAGTCACCTCTGACTCTTCTTAACACTGGATCTTAAACACCAGCCTATCCAGCCTTTCCTTCCATAGCAAATTATTCATTCCAGATATTGGTCTTATAAACCTCTGAACTGCTTCCAATGCATTAACATCCTTCTGTAAGTATGATGACCAGTACGGTACACTGTACTCCAAATGCAGTTTAACTTGTATAACTGAGGCAAAACCTACTCTTGCATTCAATTCCCCTCAATAAAACATAATATTCTGTTCACTTTATTGATCACTTGCTGTACTTGCATAATAACCTTTGTGATTCATGCATGTGGACACCCAGATCTCTCTGCGTCTCAGAGCCCCCAACCTCTTCGTGTTTAGATAATGTGATTTTTTAAAATTCTTTCTTCCAATTTCACAATTTCCCATATTATACACCATTTGCGTGATCCTTGCCTGTTCACTTAACTTTCTATACTTCTTTGCAGACTCCTTATGACCTCTTCACAACTCACTTTCTTGCCTAATTGGAAGATTAAGAGATGACTTGATTGAAACAGGCTAGATATGCAGAAGATGTTTCCTCATGAGGGAGACCCTAGAACTAGAGGTTATTATTTAAAAATCAGAGTCACCTATTTAAAACAGAGAATTTGCATTTTCTTTCTCACAGAGGATTGTGAGCCTTTGGAACTCTCTACCTGCAAATGTGATGAAAGAATAGTTTTGAATATTTTTATTAAAGGCAAAGGCAGAAAGGCTCTTATTAAATAAAGGAGTGAAAAGTTATCAGAGTTAGGCAGGAATGTAGATTTAAGGTTACGGGTAGTTCTCCTATAACGTGATAGTTGCATTCTTGCATGACCTCGTGCTATAGAAAATTGCCATGGAAGCTCGTATTGTAGGGAAATTGCTATAGAAAATTGCGATACCTGTACAGCAGAAAGTTTGCGTTATCCAGGCAGTGTCCACTATTCATCAATCGCATTACAGCCAATTTGCATTAACGAAACAAGCATATTAACAGAACTACCTGTACAATCAGATCAGCCATGATCTTATACAATGATGGACCAGACTTAAGAGGCTGAATGGCCTAGTTATATTAATTAGTGCAAATGAAAATAATCATCAAAACATCTTTAACAAAATTTTAATGCAAGGTGATGAAATAGCACTCAGTTCTATGTGCGAAGACATCTTTCTTAAGAATAATGATGAACAAAGCACCAGGCTTTAGTAATATGACACCATAAATTCTGAATGTAAACAGATAATAATTAGTAGATTTATAAGAAAGACTGCATTCATAATCATCCTGCTAAATTGTACAAGTTCCATTCACAGTCAATTTATTCTATGCTTAACTGCTTTATCTATTCACACAGGTACAGGTAGGAAAAGAGAAGTCCTGAGCAAATGGAGTTTTCAGTGCTCATAGACTTGTAAATGAAGCCAACACTTTTACACATTTTTTTGGATGTATTTTTGTTGTTCAGAGAAATGTCGACAACAAGGCAGTAGTTTCTGCACATCAGTATGAAAAATATAACAAAAATGTGACTAATATTTAAAGCAAAGCACCAACACAAATACATTAAGTCACACAGACATGAAGACTGCAGGATCTAGCTTTATTCATTATATTGTATCTCACCTTTACCTGTATAAAATGCACAATTGCCTAATTTTCAGGAATAACAGAAAAGGGAAAAGAGCAAGGGGTGTGGCAGAACTAATTGAGAATTATATTATAGTTCTAAATTAGAAAGATATACTCAATGATTCTAGGACTGAACATATCAGGCTTGAGTGAAGGAACAAAGAGTCAACTTTATGTTCCTGAGAGTTCAAATATAGAATTCAAAGGGTTTTTTTCCCACAAAAAAATCAGTTGTGTCAATTTCAAGGAGATTTATGGAGGGTTTACCTCCGTGAGCCTTTGTGACGTTTCTCATGCAATTTTACACCTCATTTAGTATGCACCATACCTCGGTAAAGCATATGGCTGGCACCAAGGGATATTGAATACACATGTGCAGGAAATCTGGTTTCAAAGGTCAAGGCAGATCCCAAAACAACAAGATGGTACAACACAGGTGTTATGGAGGGGAAAGAGCCAGACTGTTAGCTGTTCTACATAAAAATGCTTCTATTTGGGCACTCTGTGCACCTGCATTTATAAATGTCCACACACAGACAAACCACAAGCTCTTAAAGGGACCATGGCACTCTTTTCCCCACAACCATTTTTACCAACAAATTCTAACTTCCTGCCTTCCAATTCATGAATATTCTATCCAACTTCGTAATACCTCGTCCCTTAAGAAAAAAAGAAGCATTATTATGAAAAGGTGACTTCTTTTTTTCATAAATCTTAACACTATTACCACAAAATATACAGTTTGACACTCTAAAGTTATACCTTTCCGACTAATTTTAAATATATATAACATTGGACCATGCCAGTTCTTTCTTATCTGCACATTTTCTATAAACCCGTGATTACGCATCTGCAACAAAATTTTTACAATCTGCAACATGTACAATCCTTAAATTACAAGCCTGTAACATAAGATTCCAAAGAAATAGTCTCATATTTTTGTCCTCAAATCTTTCAAAAAAAGTGAGTGGGTTGTGGTCTATGTAACACAATCGTCTCCAAAATATTGTTAGTAATATACACATTAAAATGTTGTAAGACCAGTATCAAACTCGATAATTCTTTTTCAATGGCGGAGTATTTTCTCTGATGAATATTGAATTTCTTAGAGAAGTAACCAGTTGGCCTTTGAATTCTGCCATCATCATCCTGCATCAACACAGCTCCAACCCCTATATTGCTGGTGTCGATAGAGAGTATAAAGGATTTCGAGAAATTTAATGTAGCTAAAACAAGTGCGGTAGTTAATACGGCTTTTAAATTCTCAAAAGCCTCCTGGCATTGTTCTGTCCACCAAAATTACATGTTCTTCTTTAGCAAATCTGTCAACGGTGCCACCATGCTACTAAAGTTCTGCACAAACTTTGAGTAGAATTTGCTATGTCCCAAAAATTGAAGCACCTCTTTCTTCGAGGATGGTATCTTTACCATATAATTCATCTGACTCAACTTTTTCTCAATCTGATAGAGACCACTATACCTTGTTTTAAAGGGGTCTCCTACCAATTGTAACAGCACCAATGCTTTATCCCCATGGGTAAATATCTGAATCTTAGATTTCGTATCTGCTTCTTACCGCATTAGATGTTGTGCCACCTTCAGATGTTGTCTAGCTAATTCACCTACTATGTTTAATCTTTGTCTCACCTCAAATGCATAGTCCAACAGTGAGATCTCTGACTTTGGACTTTTCAACTTTTTCTTAATTAATTTTAGACGCTCTCTAACTTTGTGTCGGAATTTCAATTCAAATGGAGTAAACTGAGACGATTCATTTGGGGCATCTCTAATGGCAAACAATATAAATGGGATACCTTTATCCCAATCATTTGGATAATCCTTTCAGTAAGCCTTCAGTAAGGTTTTTAGTGTCTGATGCCACCTTTTCAATGGTCCCTGGAATTCAGGATGGAAAGCATTTGATTTAAAGTGTTTGATGCCTAAACAATCCATGACCTCTTTAAATAGTTTGGCAGTAACATCAGACCCTTAATCTGACTGAATATCCCTGGGTATGCCATAACATGTCAAGAAAGCAATTAACTCTTCCACAACCTTTTTTGCCTTCACACTCCGTGATGGAATTGCCTCCAGAAATCTGGTAGACATATCCATTATAGTTAGCAAATACTGGTTCACACTTTTGGTTTTAGGGAGGAGCCCTACATAATCAATCATAACCCGCATGAAAGATTCTTCAAATGTAGGAATTTGTATCAAAAGTGCTGGTTTTATTAATGCCTGTGGCTTTCCTACCATTTGACCTCAATCATAACCCACGTGAAACGTTCTTCAAATGCGGGGATTGGCGTCAAAGGTGCTGGTTTTATTACTGCCTGTGGCTTTCCTACCATTTGACAAGTATGATCGGTATGGCAAAATTCAACCACATCCTTATGCAATCCAGGCCAATAGAAGTGCTTGTGTATCGTAGCCTGAGTCTTTCTCATTCCTAAATGACCTCCTACTGGTAATTCATATGCTACCCATAATACTTCCTGTCTGTATGCTACTGGCAACATAATCTGGTGCACTTCTGCCCATTTATCCTGTGCACTAACCTGCCAAAGTCTCCATTTTCATCTTAGGGTTGTATCCCTGAGATAATAACACTCAGGAATACATTCTGATTCCTTTTCCAAGTCGGCTTTATAACATAGATCTTACATAGTCTCACCTTTTTGTTTTAATTCCAGTAATCTTGTAGGACTATACACCTCTGCCTGATCCTCTACCTGTGTAGGTTCTTTCTTTACCATTTCGTCAAACAGGGTGTCAGCTACTGGACCTCAACTCCTTCATCTTTTTCTTTGGTTTCCCCTTTTAATTTAACCTTTGACTGTGGGATCTTATCACCACACAGTCTGGAAAATTTCCAGGGTATTTTTCTTTTAACTCCCCAGTTCCCTGGTTTGCTTTTGGCTTCTCCACTACAAGGGGCATAACTCCCACTTTTGTTCCTGCCAGGTCGTTTCCAAAAACAAACTGTATTCCTGGAATTGACACTCTTTCAATCACTCCCACTTTCACTTCCCCTATTGTATAGTCCTACAAGATAATGGTGCTAACTCTGGCAGATGGCCAATGGCTCTCCCCGATTGTTTAAATGCCCTTGTCTTATATACCCGTAATGAAATAATCAAATTCTTATAATATGATTAGTTTTCAGGTTGTCAACACCATCAGATTTAAATTCAATTGGCTTTCTGCATCAAGTTGCTTGGTTTAAATTAATCGGCGAAATTCAAATTTATTGTCTTGGAAGAAATGCTGCTTGGCTGTTCCATACAAAAACGTTTCTATTTGGGCACTCTGTGCACCTGCATTTATAAACTTCCAAGCACAGACAAAGCATAAGCTCTTAAAGGGACGATAGCACTCTTTTCCTCACAATCTTTTTTGCCAACAAATTCTAACTTCCTGCCTTCCAATTCAACAATACTAAGGTGGCACAGTGGCTCAGTGGTTAGCACTGCTGCCTCACAGTGCCAGGAGCCTGGGTTTGATTCTACCTTCAGGTGACGGTGTGTGGAGTTTCCACATTCTCCCTGTGTTTGTGTGGGTTTCCTCTGGGTGCTCCAGTTTCCTCCCACAGTCCAAAGATGTGCAGGCTAGGTGGATTGGCCATGCTACATTGCCCCATCGTCTTCAGGGATGTGTAGATTAGGTGGGTTATACGGGTATGGGTCTGGGTGGGATGCTCTGAGGGTCAGTGTGGACTTGTTGGGCTGAAGGGCCTGTTTCCACACTGTAGGGATTCTATGACAATACATGTACCTAAGATGGCGCTGTGAAGGGTGACATTATAAACTATTCACTGCACTCTTGTAGTTCTGTACTTGAGTACACATGACAATAAAACCTAATACCCATTCTAATTCTATTTGACAACAAGTAAACTGTTAAGTTGAGAGTCAAGTAAAAGGCAAAATTCGGAAGATGATTAGAAGGTTTTATAACCATTCACACCATATGTCCTGAAAAGGCAGGCCACAAAGACGAAAACAGTTGATACAGATCTGGTTCCAAGCTGACAGCAGTTTGCATCCTGAAAGACATATGGCACACTCCATGGTACAACCTACAAAGAGACTGCTGAATATCATATAATAGATCACCAATTCCATTCATTGGTAGAATCACATTGCAATGCTAATATGCAAGCTCATCTTGGCTCCCAAAACTTTTTGCCCGGGGCTACCAGTGGTCCAACTGTGGTGGTACCAATATGTACAGATCTTGGTGTAGTTCACAATTCATAAGATTCAAACTGCACCCACTGTCGCAGAACAGGTCATACGTGATGAAATCAAATCAGTTAATGAACTCAAAAGCCTGCATCCAAATGGATTTGATACAATCATAAATTTTGAGGATGGTATAGTATTACATCTTATGGATGATACAATTTCATAATGGATCCTATTATGAAGATCAGTGTACACATTCAGGAGAAGTTTCAAGTAGAATTGTTTATTTTGATTGCTTCTGATTTGGATGGTTCTGATTTGGCTGTTGCTAAGTGAAAAATAAACCAGATATAGGTGGACTTTCCAGAGTGTGCACTCTCATGGATATTGACCCGTGAGTTTCTTTTTACTCAATTTAGGTCTAGTGGGACTCTGAGCTGTTTTGAGTCTTCATACTGGCAGCAACTACAATGGCTTGCTGGCCAAGATTTGAAGAAAATTTTAACTGTTTGACCAAGGCTTGGTTTTGTTTTAGGGTTTTGCTGTTGGCTGACCTGGAATTCCTCTGTTCAGGATATGTCCTGAGTGAGTCTATTCAATTGCCAGCACTCAAGTGGTGTTCCCCAAGCTCAACTGGACTGGCATTTCCATCAGAATACCCTGCAACTTAAATACTCCATTTGTCATAATTTACAATGATAAAACCAGTTTTTGTGCCTGCTTGAAGTCCAGTTGGGCTTCAGCTAATAGATGCTTCAGCATGGTTACATCAATAATCCCACATTAATAACTCCACAGAGGTCAGCATCCCGTCACCAAGTCACACTTTATTTGAACATGTAGAGTCTTTGACACCGATCCAGCTCCCTCAGAACCAGCTTTCACAGTGAATAGGATGTCTGACCTCCTGTTCTTTTCTTCTTTTTCCCCTACACTACTTCTTCATAGCAGTAGTGCTTATTTTTCCTCCATATCACCCGTGGGTGCAGTGACTCTGTAAAAAGAAACCTTGTGCAAAAATGTTATTCAATACTTCCACCACCATCTCGGCCTCCTCCAGTGGTCCCCAGCATTACAAAGTCTTTTACCAGTCTTCAGCCGATTCGATTCACTCCACGTGATATCAAGAAATTGTTGGAGACCCTGGATACTGCAAAGGCTATGGGCCCTGACCACATTCTGGCAATAGTACTGAAGATTTGTGTTCCAGAACTTGCTGCTCCCCTAGCAAAGCTGTTCCAGTACAGTTGCAGCACTGATATCTACCCGACAACGTGAAAAAATTTGTCCAAGTATGTCCTATACATTGAAAGCAGGACAAATCCAACCCAGCCAATTACCGCCCTATCAGACTAATCTCAATCATCAGTAAAGTGATGGAATGTGTCATCAACAGTGCTATCAAGCAGCACCAGCTCAACAAAAACCTGCTTAGTGAAGTCTAGTTTGGGTTCCGCCAAGGCCACTCATTACAGCCTTGGTTCAAACATGGACAAAAGAGCTGAATTCCAGAGCTGAGGTGAGATTACAGCCCTTGACATCAAGGCTGTATCTGACTGAGTGTGGCATCAAGGAGCCTGAGCAAAACTGGAATCAATGGGTATTGGGGGCAAATTCCCTGGTGGCTAGAGTCATACCTGACACATAGGAAGATGGTCGTGGTTGTTGGAGGTCAATCACCTCAGCTCCAGGACATCTCTGCAGGTGTTCCTCAGGCTAGTGTTCTTGACCCAACCATCTTCAGTTGCTTCATCAATGAACTTCCCTCCACCATAAGGTCAGAAGTGGAGATGTTTGCCGATGATTGCACAATGTTCAGCACCATTCGCTACTCCTCAGATACTGAAGCAACCCGTGTTCAAATGCAACAACATTTGGACTGTATCCAGTCTTGGGCTGACAAGTGGCAAGTAACATTCATGTCACACAAATGCCAGGCTATGATCATCATTAATAAGAGATAATCTAACCACACCCCCTTGGCATTCAATGGTGTTAGCATCACTGAATCACCCACTATCGACATCCTAGGGGTTATCATTGACCAGAAACTCAACTGGACTGACCTCATAAGAGCAGGCCAGAAGCTAGGAATACTATGGTGAGGAAATCACTTCCTAACTCCTCAAAGCCTGTCCACCGTCTACAAGGCACAAGTCAGGAATGTGATGGAATATTCCCCACTTGCCTGGATGAGTGCAGCTCCAACAACACTCAATAAGGTTGACACTATCCAGGACAAAGCAGACTGCTTGATTAGCACTACATTCACAGGCATCCACTCCCTCCACCACCAACACTCAGCAGCAGCACTGCGTACTATCTTCAAGATGCACTGCAGAAATTCACCAAAGACCCTCAGACAACACCTTCCAAATCCATAACCACTTCCATCTAGAAGGACAAGGGCAGCAGATATGTGGGAAAACCACCACCTCAAGTTCCCCTCCAAGCCACTCATTATCCTGATTTGGAAATATATTGCCATTCCTTCACTGTTGCTTGGTCAAAATCCTGAAATTCCCTCCTATTGGCATTGTAGGTCAACCCACAGCATTTCAACAGCAGTGGTTAAGAAGGCAGCTCATCACCACCTTCTCAAGGGCAACTAGGGACAGGCAATAAATGTTAAATTGAAAAAAAAACACTAATGTGGTCAGTGAAGCAGTACCAAGGAAAATCCAATAAGGGCAATATTTGCGGACATCCTGTTCTTATCTGTCAGCCAGGGCTCCCTGATAGGTCCAGATTAACAATCCCAATCAGCGAACTCATATTCTATGAGTTCCACCTAGCTAATCTTATTACAATCTCTACACATGCCAAGTGTAGAGATTTCAATGTATTGATTGTATTGATTTCAATGGGACTTAAGATGGCCGTGTTTTGCACCAAAACAATGAAACAAAATGGTGTCTTGCATAATTCCCAAGTCTCAAAATTTAGAAGTGGTGAAATTAAGTAATTATTTGGTGGAGGAGACCACTGAAAAGCACCAAGAATACTCCTGGTAATCCCATTCACATTCTGGTTGGGATCATGACTGAAATAAAGTTAAGCTGCACCATTATGTAAGTACAGTTCAATTTCAGTCAATGTGTGTGTGTCACAGATCTGCTCGCAAGCCTGGAAAATTTAAGTGACTGATTCTGACTACTATTCTCCCCTCCCACCGTCACTTCGCAACCTCAAATCTGGATACAATAGATCTGGGTTGCTACTAGATACTGAGGTTGGTTTCAAGTACCTCTTTATTTATTTTTTAATCTCGCGAGTCTTTTCCACCAAAGCATTAACAGCAAAGCTAAGTGAGTGCTTACTGAATATAGTTTCCTTCCCAGGAGGAGGCTGCTGTCCTACTCAATACGTTGAAGCACTTTTATTCTGATTGTTGCTTGTTAGACAGTCCTGGGTTAAGTGGTGTAGCTATCATGAGTTTCAACTGGTAAGGCTGTATAGTCTGATAACTGTAGTCTTCCACAGTTAACTAGAGAGGGTTTAGAGAATTAGCCACTGAGCAGTCTTGTAGAATATTCAACCAACGCTGCAACCAGCTGTCACTAACTGTTGTCATGATATGTTAATGTATTAGCTCTTGTAACATGAAACAGGCAAATCTCTTACTGTGAACAAGTTTCAGAAGATCTAGTTACAAATTATAATCTCTAGAAATTCAGACCCGTGCTTAATTTTCATGTGCTCCAACTCACACTTCCCATTGCTACCAGTGTCATAAACACTTTTTGCAATACTGCAGCCAGACTATTCGGGTCATACCCCTTGAATTGACTTCTATGGCTACCTTCCCATTGTTTGCCTGAAGTGCCTTCTGACCATCTATGGAAACATGATCTTTCTCTTCTTCTTCATATTCTGGACTAAGGCATACGGCACTGTATCAGAAAACCTGGCAATTCTTTCTTGGTCTGTTACTCTATTGATACTTTTATTCCTCTTTTGGAGACAGTTCTACTACATGCTGCAGCTAGAATGCACCACACGTCAAATCTAGCACCACACCTCAGCCACTTTTACAGCAGGCTGCCTTGAGGAATTGTAGGCTGGCTACAACTTATGCTAGCTATACGTATATCTGGGCCTCTGCTGAGATAGCATCACACAATATTGCTGGGTTACATACCAAGAAGACCATAGTGAGCAAACAGTTTAATGTTTGCATACCAAATGCATCAAATCAATTGTGTATCATAATGTATGCACCCGAAAACTATATTAGTCCACTTTTGTTCCAGGAACAATGCATAACCCACAAGGATCCAGAAAAACAACCAGACTAGATTCCTTAAGGACAGATGATCACTCGGTTAATGTTCTGATGGTTGGTGGAAAACAAAGTACATAGTTTTAAACCAGGTTCCTCTTTGTCCTTATTCATATCTCTAGTGTCCTCTATTAATCACCATTAATAACCATTTCAGCAAAGTAGGGTACTCCTCCTGCATTTATTCAAGATCAAGGCATTTCCTTTCACTATTTAAAAGACCATGTTATGTGGAAATTTGCATGGGGCACTGAAACGGCAAGCTTTAGTCCCTCCCTGCTGCATCTCCAATCTCACAAGCATCCGTATAAACTACAATCTGTAATCTTTAATTCCATGTATTAGAATTGAAGATACCAATGTGTTTTACAAAACTTGATTGTGTTGCAAGCTGTATCTATCTCTCCAATCAACTCTCTTACAACTTATAACAACTGTCCTCCATGATGGATGGATGGATGGATTTGTGAGGGGTAGATCATGCCTCACAAACCTTATTGGATTCTTTGAAGAGGTGACCAAACAAGTGGATGAAGTTGGAGCAGTGGATGTGGTATACATGGATTTAAGTAAGGCATTTGATAAGGTTCTCCATGGTAGGCTCATGCAGAAGGTAAGGAGGCATGGGATAGGGGGAAATGTGGCAGATTGGATTCAGAATTGGCTGACCCTTAGAAGACAAAGGGTGGTAGTGGACAGAAAATATTCAACATGGTGTTCAGTTATGAGTGGTGTACCACAAAGATCTGTTCTGGGTCCTCTTCTATTTGTGATTTTTGTAAATGATTTGGATGAAGGAGTGGAAGGGTGGATTAGTAAGTTCGCGGACGATACGAAGGTGGGTCACGTTGTGGACAGTGCGGAGGGCTGTTCTAGGTTACAAAAGAATGCAGAGCTGGGCTGAGAAGTGGCAGATGGAGTTTAACCCTGAAAAGTGTGAGGTGATTCATTTTGGAAGGACAAACTTGAAAGCGGAATACAGGGTTAACGGAAAGATTCTTGGCAGTGTGAAGGAGCAGAGGGATCTTGGGGTTCATGTTCACAGTTCCCTGAGAGCTGCCACCCAGGTGGATAGAGTTGTTAAGAAGGCGTATGGTGTGTTAGCTTTCATTAATAGAGGGATTGAGTTCAAGAGTCGTGAAGTTATGCTCTAGCTATACAAAAGCCTGGTTTGGCCACATCTGGAGTATTGTGTCCAGTTCTGGTTGCCTCATTACAGGAAAGATGTGGAAGCATTGGAAAAGGTGCAGAGGAGATTTACCAGGATGTTGCCTGGAATGGAGGGAAGGTCTTACGAGGAAAGAGCTAGGGCTTTGCTCTTTAGAACGACAAAGGATGAGAGGTGACTTGATAGAGGTGTACAAAATGATCAGAGATATAGATAGAGTAGACAGCCAGAGACTTTTTCCTAGCTATTACGAGGGGGCATAGTTTTAAAGTGAGTGGAGGTAGATATAGGGGAGATGTCAGAGGTAGGTTCTTTACTCAGAGAGTGGTAGGGGCGTGGAATGCATTGCCGGAGAGGATAGTGGAGTCGGCCTCATTAGGGGCATTTTAGCGGCTATTAGATAGGCATATGGATGATAGTATAAGGTAGCGGTGGAGGTTAGATAGACCTTAGGTTTAGGGTAAAAGTTCGGCACAACATCATGAAACCACTGCGAATTATCATAGAGTTATAGAGCCATACACCACGGAAACAGACCCTTTGGCCCAACTTGCTCATGCTGACCAGTTTTCCTTAAATGAACAAGTCCCAGATGCCTGCATTTGGCCGATATCCCTCTAAACCTTTCCTATCCATGTACCTGTCCAAATGTCTTTTAAATGTTATAATTGTACATGTCTCTACCACTTTCTCTGGTATATACGCACCACACTGTGTGGAAAAGTTGCCCCTCAGGTCCATTTTAAATCTTTCCTCTCTCACCTTAAACCTTTGCCCTCTTGTTTTGGAGTGTCCTACCCTGGGGAAAAGACCTTGGCTATTCACCTTAGCTATGCCTCTCATGGTTTTCTAAACCTCTGTAAGGTCACCCATCAGCCTTCTACATTCCAGGGAAAAAAAGTTCCAGCCTATCCAGCTGGGGATCTAGATGGTCAGAAGGCACTGTAGGCAAACAATGGGAAGGAATGGGAGGTGGTAGCCACGGAAGTCAATTCAAGGAATATGGTCTGAACAATCTGACTGCAGTGCTGCAAAAAGTGTTTATGATACTGGTAGCAATGGGAAGTGTGAGTTGGAGAACATGAATATTAGGCATGGGTCTGAATTACTAGAGATTGTAATTTGTAATTTGTAACTAAATATTCTGAAACTTCTTCTCAGTAAGAACCCAGCTGGGGTATAACTCAAACACTCCAATCTCTGTAACACCTTTGTAAATCTTTTTTTGTACCCTTTCACTGTCAGCTTGAAGTCAATAATGGGAAAATAGTTGGACACCATAGTACAGGATTAGGTAAATATACACTTCGAGAAAAATAAGTTAATACTAGACTTCAACATAGTTTGTCAAGGACAGATCATGTCTGACAAATTTGATTGAGTTCTTTGACAAGGTGACACAGGCCATGGATGAGGGCAATGCCATGAATGTTGTATATTTGGACATTCAGAAAGCATTTGATATGGTGATATTGGCATTTTGGTTAGCAAATTAGAAATGTTTGGGATTGATGGGTCCTTGGAAGCCTGGATTAGAAGTTGGCTAAAAGACAGGAATCAGAGAATCTTTGTATATACGGGCATATCTTCGATTGGAGACGGGTTAAAAGTAGTATTTCGCAGGCACCCTTGCGTTTTCTGATTTGTATAAGTAACTTGGAGTAGGATGTTTAGGGGAAAATCTCTAAATTTGCATATGATACTGAGATGGTAGAATAGTGAATTGATAAGTCGGTCAGATGGATAGACTGTCGGTAGATGAATTTCAATGCAGACAAATATGAGGTAATGCATTTTAGTACAAGAAAAATAGAGAAACAATACAGGTTCATTGGTGAAACTTTGAGGAGAATACAGGAACTGAGGGACCTTGGGGTTCACTTGCCTGATTCTCTAAAGGTGGCCAGGCAAGTTGAAACAGTTGTTAAGAAGGTTTATAGGATCCTTGGGTTTATAAATGGAAGCAGAGAATATAAAACAAGGAAGTGATGCCACAGCTCTACAAGTCATTGGTCAGATCACATTTGGTGTATTATGTTCAGTTCGGAGCACCTTACTTAAAATTCTGGAGAGAGTACAAAGGAGATTTACTAGAAGTATAACAGGAGTGAGGGATTTTAAACACAAGGAAAGATTAGAGAAATCGGTTTATTCTCCTTGGAGTAAAGCACATTTTGAGCTGACCTTATTGAGGCGTTCAAAATTATGAGCAGCTTTGACAGGGTAAATAACCATAGAGCCATAGAAATGATACAGCATAGAAGGAGACCATTGGGCCCATCTTATCCATGTCAACCCAAACCATTCCCATCTTACTGCACACAGCCCATAGCCCTGCAGCTTCAGCACTTAATATGCAGATCCAGGTATTTTTTAAAGGAGTTTAGGGTCTCTGCCTCCAGCACAAACTCAGCCAATGAATTCCAACACCTACCACCCTCTCCATAAAAACGTTTTACCTCGCACCTCCTTTAATCCTTCTGCCACTTAGCTTGAATCTATGACCTCTGTCTGAACTCTTTTAACTCTCTGCCAAGAGAAACAGTTCCTCCTGTCTACTCCTGTCTACTCTATCTGTACCTTTCACAATTTTGTATACCATATCACTCTTCAGCCTTCTCTGTTCCAAGGAAAACAACCCCATCCTCTTCAATTTTGTCACTACAAATCTCCAGCCCTGGAAACTTCCAAGTAAATCTTCTGTTGACAATCTCCAGAGCAATTACATCTTTCCTGTAATGTGAGACCAGAATGCACACGGTACTCCATTTGTGGCTTTGCCAGTGTCTTATACATCATTATACATCATTATATCCCTACCTTGGTATTTTATACTTCTGGTGTTGTTGGCTTGCTCACCGAGCTGGCTGGTTAACATGCAGACATTTGTCACCATGCTCGGTAACATCATCAGTGCGGCGTCCAATGAAGCGATGTTGTTCTACTCCACTTGGAATTTATATGATCCAGCCTGTTAAATTGGGTCGTGTAATTTCCAGTTCTTTCTTGCATGGGTTTGCAAGGCGGGGTCTAATTCCAAATGTTTGTTGATTGTATTACAAGTTGAAGACCGGAAGGAAACTAGCCACCAGGATGCACGATCACCAGCTAGCAACATAACGACACAACGAACTTTCCCTCATCTCAGTGCATTTAGACAATGAAGGCCATCAATTTAACTCGGACAACGTAACTGTCCTAGCTTAAGCCAACCACAGACATGCACAAGAATTCCTAGAGACCTAGTGTTCAACCCATAATGCAATCAAAAAACCCAAACTGCAAATTTCCATAAGAAACTTAAATTTTATACTTCTACCAATGAAGGAGAGCATTCCATATGCCTTCTTTACAACCTTATCTTTAGGGACTGTGCACTTACACACCAAGATCTCTCACTTCATTTACTCATCTCAGTATATTCCCTTTTATTGTGCATTTTACTGTTTGACCTCCTTAAATGCATTATCTCACACTTATCAGAGTTGGACTGCATCTGCCACTTTCCTGTCCAATTAAACCCATCTATATCATTTCTGAGCTTACAGCTATGCTCAACACAGTCCATTTCACAGACAATTTTTGTGCTGTCTGCAAATTTCCCAATTTTGCCCCCTATGTTCAAGTCCAAACATTAATGTGTAAAACAAACAGCAAGGGCCCCAACATCAAGCCCTGAAAAATATTGCTTGAAATAACTTTCCATTTGCAAGGTTAGCCATCAACCATTATCTTTTTCTTTCCTGTTACTGAGCAAAATTTGGATACAATTAAACACATTACTCCGTACCCCATGAGCTTTTACCTTTTTGACCAGTCTTCCATGCAAGACCTTTTCAAAAGTATCAAAATCCATGTAGACAACATCAATTGCATTACACTCATCTATCCTCCTTATCACTTTCTCAAAGAATTCAGTGAAGTTTGTAAGGCATGATCTTACCTTAACAAAGCTGTGCCGACTATCCCTGACTAGTCCATGCCTTTCTAACAGTGAGTTTATCTGACCGTTCAGGATTGATTCTAACAATTTGGCTATCACTGAAGACTTTCTGGCCTGTAATTATTGGCATTTCCTTTGTACCCTTTCTGGATAATGGAACCACATTTGCATTTCTCCAGTCCTCCAGCACCTCACCTGTATTTAGTGAAGATTGGAAAATAATTCTCAGAGCATCTACTATTTTCCACCTGACTGCCCTCAACATCCTAGGGAACAATCCATCTAGTCCTGATGACTTATCCACTTTCAAGCATTCCAGCTCCTCTAACACTTCTCTCTCCTTATGATTATTTTCCCCAATATTTAACAATGCTCCTCTTGGATTACTATATCTAGATCATCCCTTTGCTTTGTGAATATGGAAACAATAAATTCATTGCAAATTTTTCCCAAATTCTCTGCATCTTCACACAAGTTCCCTTCTTCATCTCTGATAGGTCCCACATTTTCCTTAACTATTCTTCTGCTTTTCATATAGTGGCAAAACATCATTGGGACTTCCTTTATCTTGCTTGCTAATATTTTTCAAGCCCTCTCTTTGATTTCCTTTTTTTTACTTAATCCTTGTATTTCTGTGCTCCCCTAGTCTACATGCAATGTTAAGTATTTTGTGGCTGTCTAAACTTTCTGTTTAATCTTCCCCTCTATTTTTTAAACAACCGGGGGGGGTCTAAATTTGGCAGTATGATTCTTATTTTTAGAAGGGACATGTCTGCTTTGTTGCCCCAAGGATCTCGCATTTTAGTGTCTCCCACTGATTTACCACTGATTTATCATTTAGCAGCCCTGTCCAGTCCATATTAGCCAAATCAAGTCCATAGCTCCCTGAAAGTGGCCACACAAGTAGATAGGGTGGCCTTTAGTGGTCGGAGAATTAAGAACAAGGGTCTGGGCATCACGTTGCAACTTTATAGAAGTTTGTTTAGGCCACGATTAGAGTACTGTGTTCAATTCTGGTCGCCACATTACAGGAAGGATGTGGAAGCTTTCGAGAAAGCGCAGAAGAGGTTTACCAGAATGCTGCTTGGATTAGAGGGTATATTCTTCTGTCTCCTTCCCACTAATTGGGGCTCTGCAGCACACCCCTAGTGTGTGACTGCCTCTTTTTTATTCCTAAATTCAACCCATAAAGCATCATTTGTTAATCTACTTTGTATATCATCTGTTCTGACAACTGTAATTGATTCTTTAACCAATACTGCTACATACACCCCCACACCTTTCTTGTCACCCACTCTATCCTGTCTGAAAACCCTGTATCCAGGGATCTTGAGCTGCTAATTCTGACCCTCCTTTAGCCAGATTTCCATCATAGCAATGACATTGTGCTGCCATGTGTCTATCTGTGCCCTTAATTCATCTGCCTTGTTTATAATACACCTTGCATTGAAATATAAACAGCTTAACCCTGTCAATTTCTTTTGCTGGATGCTTTTTAAGCCTTGTTTGATTTGCCTTTCTGAATTACTGACTACATCAATCACTAATGTTTTACCTCCAGTTTCCTGACCTGAATCTAACCTATCTGAACCTACTCTTTGGTTCTCATCCCCTGTCATGAGAGTGTAAAACCTCACCAATGGAGCTCGCAAAAGCCTGTGTGAGGATATTTGCTCTATCTTTGCTCAGATGCTACCTGCCAGGCTTGTACAGGCCCCTTCCTCCCCTGCTATCGTCTCAGTGCCTCAAGAATCTCAACCCCTCCTTGGTACACTATTTCTCCAGCCAAGCATTCATCTAATCTATCTTCTTATTCTTGCTCTCACCATCACATCACTAGGAGTAATCCTGAGATTACTACGTTTGAGGTCCTGCATTTTAATTTATCTCCTAACTTCTTATATTTAGCTTTCAGGTCCTTATCCCTTCGTTTATCTACGTCATGGGTACCTATCTGTACCATGACCACTGGCTGTTCAAACTCCCACTCCAAATTGCCACACAGCTACTCTGTGATATACCCTACCTTGGCAGCAGGGAGGCAACATACCATCCTGAATTCAAGTCTGCAGCCACAGAAGCGCATGTCTGTACCCTTTATGATTGAATCCCCTTTCATGCTTGCCTTCATTGCTCAGACCATTGAGTACAGGAGTTCAGATGTCATGTTGCAGCTGTACTGGATGTTGGTGAAGCCACTTTTGGAGTACTATGTACTGTTCTCATTGTCCTGCAAAGGATATTATTAAATTGGAGAGGAAGCAGAAAAGATTTATAAGGATGTTGGACATAAGGATACTGGGACTGGCAGGTTTGAGTTATAAAGAGAGGTTGGATAAGCTGGGACTTCTTTCACTGGAGTGTCGGAGGTTGGGGAGTGACTTTACAGACATTTTAAAAATCACCATGGGCATAGATAAAGTGAATAGCAAAGGTCTTTTCCCTTAGACTGGGGAGTTCAAAACTAGAAGGCATTATTTTAAGGTGAGAGGAGAAAGATTTAAAAGGGACCTGAGGGGCAACTTTTCCACACAAAGGGTGGTTCATGTGTGGAATGAATTGCCAAAGGAAATGGTAGATGCAGCTGCAGTTAAATTTAAGTTATATTCACAGTTATATTTAAAAGACATTTGGACAACTACATGAATAGGAAAGTTTTAGAGGGATATGGGTCAAATACAGGCAAATGGGATTAGTTTAGTTTGGGAAACTTGGTCAAAATGGATGAGTTAGACTGAAGGGTCTGTTTCCATGCTGTTTGACTCTATAGCTCTAAGACTACAGCTCTGCCACTCATTTTCCTCCTCTTCTGTACAGTAGAGCCATCCACAGTGCCAATGAACTTGGCTGATGCTGCTTTTGTCTGAGAGGCCATTCCCCCAACTGTATCCAAAGCAGTGTATCTGTTTGAAAGGGGATGATCACAAGGGACTCCTGTACTTCCTTCCTGAGCCTTTTACTTTGCCCGGTGGTCACACATTCCTTTCCGCCTATGTAAAGCTCACCTACGGTGTCACCACCTTGCTAAAATTAATGTCCATGACATTCTCAGCATTGCTGGTGCTCCATAGTGAGTCCAATTGTAGCTCAAACTCTGAAAAGCAGTTAGCCATTAGTTGTAGCTGGGGCACACTTCTTGGACATGTAGTCACCCCTTATTTCCCACATTGTACAAGACGAAGACGCCATAGGTCTCAGGTCTCCTGTCATGACTTGTCTCTAGATTAAGCAATTATTCCCTTTTAGACAATTTAATTAAACTGGAGCCTTCCTTTGTTTCAAACACTTCTGTTCTAAGTGAAAGTCCCAACCTAATTTAAGCTTATATAGTGTGCTTTAAAAACTATAAGAAAATACGCTGCACATTTCACTTACCAATTGACTGTTTCTGTTGAGATTATGACACTTTCTGAACTACACTGAGACTGAGCATCACATTCAGTCTCTTAGCTTCACCTACTCCCTGTCTCACCCAACTCCCTGATTTCACACAAATCCAAAGCACTCTCATTTGGCCAAGCAAGACTCACAGTGCAATAAAGGATATTCTAGGATATCCACTAGTTTGTATGCCATCATCCCCATACCCAAGAAAACACATGCAGTGTGCCCTAATGACCACTGCCCAATAGCTCTGACTTCAATAATCATGATGTGCTTCGGGAGGCTGGCCATGACCCACACCAACTCCAGTCTCCCAACCTGCCTCAATCCCCTACAGTTTGCCTACCAACATAACAGATCCGCAGAGAATGCCATATCCCTAGCCCTGCACTCATCCTTGGAATATCTGGACAATAAAGACATCTACGTCAGACTCCTGCTCGTTGACTATAGCTCTGCCTTCAACAATATTATCCCCTCCAGACTGATCTCAAAAACTGTTTGAACTTGGTTTCGGCTCAGCTCTCTGCAATTGGATCCTCAGCTTTCAGACTTATAGTCTGCATTCAGGTAACTGCACCTCTTCCACAATAACAGTCAGCACTGCAGCCCCTCAGGGGTGCATCCTCAGTTCCTTCGGTACTCCCTGTACACCTTTGACTGTGTTGCCAAATTCCGAACGAACACCATCTACAAGTTTGCTGATGACACCACTGTAATGGAATGGATACCTGACAATGACAGGTCAAAATACAGAAGGGAGACAGAGGGCTTGGTGATGTGGTGCAATGAAAACAATCTGTCTCTCAACATTGGCAAAACTAAAGAACTGATCATCGACTTCAGAAAGAGGGGAGGAGAAAATGCCCCCACCTACATCAATGGAACTGAGATTCAGAAGATGAAGTGGATCAAATTCCTTGGAGTGATGATAATCAATGACCTGTCCTGGACTCCCCATGTAGATGCGACAGTCAAGAAGGCACAACAATGCCTCTTCTTCCTCAGACAGCTCAGGAAATTTGGCACATCCACCCACACCTGTAGAAGATGCACCATTGAAAGTATACTGTCCGGGTGCATAACAGCCTGGTA
Organism: Rhincodon typus; assembly: GCF_021869965.1. Classification (NCBI taxonomy): domain Eukaryota; kingdom Metazoa; phylum Chordata; class Chondrichthyes; order Orectolobiformes; family Rhincodontidae; genus Rhincodon; species Rhincodon typus. Next base: position 48,648,438 of record NC_063334.1, read on the forward strand.
TGGCAACTGGTATGCCCAGGACCGTAAGGAAATACAGAAGGTTGTGTGCACAGCCCAGACCATTATGGAAACCAGCCTTTCATCCATGGGCTCTATTTATATGGCTCTCTGCTGCGGAAAGGTGGCCAACATCATCAAAGACCCATCGCACCGTGATAATGACCTCCTACAACCTCTTCCTTCAGGTAGAAGATACAGAAGCCCGAACACACGCTCAAGCAGGTTCAGGAACAGCTTCTTTCTGCCCGTTGTCAGACTGTTGAATGGACCCTAGCCTCAAATAATGTAACCTGCAATGTTACCTGTATGCCTCTAAGTCTTTTTGATCTGTACATCCTTTGTTTGCTGTGTTCTGCCTGTACAGCTCATAAACAAAGCTTTTCACTGTATTTCGGTACATGTGACAATGAAATCAATCAATCAATTAATCAATCAGCTTGATCACAACTTCAAGATTGTCAGCAAGAAAGCTAGGAGAGAGATGAGGAGAAACTTTCGCACTTAGAGAGTTGTTAGGATTTAAATGTGCCACCTGGGAGAGTGGTGGATGTGAACTCCATACAAGTTATTATAAGGCTTTTTTTTGAGAGTCAGAAGTACAACTTCTGTACAGAAACATCTATACAAAGAAAATCATAGTTTTATAATATATAAACTAAAGACCAAAGAAAATACAGAATTCCTCATCTTCTTAAATGCTTTGCCAATTTCGTCACTTCACTACCAACGTAAAACAATTTATGCTTTTCACTAAAATAAAACAAAGAAATCTGAAACAAAAATGGAAATTGCTGAAGAAACTCAGCAGGTCTGGCAGCATCTGTGGAGAGAAAGGAGAGTTAACATTTCAAGTCCAATGACTTAAGAAGGGTCACTAGATTTGAAAGGTAATGCTGCTTTTCCTCCACAGATGCTGCCACACCTGCAGAATTTCTCCAGCCATGTTCTGTGTTGTTTCTGCTTCAGAATATTTTAATGTTGCTCCAGTTATACACTTTGACATATCCAGCATCAGCTTCAAAACAGAATCCTGTAAATTGGCTATGTTAAGGAAAGATAAGCGTATCATGCTGTTCAGACTGTTTTAGTTGTTCTCAATAGCCCTGCGCTGTGTGCATAATGCAGCAATCTGCCACTCACTGCTGAGTTGTGCAGATATCATTGTTTTATAAGTTGCTTAGTTGTTCATTGGCTTGTATTAATTCTGCAATTGAAAAGATTTCCTCTGTGCTTCGAATTGTATGTGTGGGTATTGTCCCTTTGTGTTTCTAGAAGATAGCGCCGGTATGTTCCTATGATAGATAATAATTTGCCATCTGTTTAACTGAAGAAATATTGCATAACACGAAAAGATTTCTGTCTTCATTTTTATAGCAATCAAAATAAAAATTAATTATTTTTCTATGAAGAAGACACAAATCTTCAAAATATCTACAGCCACATGTTACCCTGCTAAGGAAAAATCTCAAAATCTTTAATTAATTGTACCTTTATTGTATGCATTAGTTCCACAAAAATAAAACAAATTATTTGGTCGTACCACTTCAGTCCCATTTGACTAAAAGGAAGCAATACATATATTTGAATGTTTGACACTCACTCAGAAAGTGCATAGAGTGAACCTTTGTTTGTGTACTTTCTACTGTCATATAAAGCACTCATGGATAGTAAATGCATTCTATAAATATATCTGGCAATTATTTCTGTGCCTTTGAACAGATTGAGCACTGAGAGCCTTCAGCTAGCCAGAATGAATGTCATATCTTACTGAGAATAGCAAAACACTGCAATTAACTTTGGATGGAATGCTGTTCCATATTAGAAAAATAGAATTCCTACACTTTGGATGCAGGCTATTCAGTCCATCAAGTCCACACCAACCCTCCAAACAGCATCCAAATCAGACCCACCTCCCCCTTTCCTATTCCTGATACCCTGCATATCTCACAGTTAATCCACTTAACCTACACATCCCCTGGATGCTATGGGCAATTTAGCATGGCCAATCTTTGGACTGTGGGAGGAAACTCACACAGATACAGGGAAAATGCATATTCCACACAGACTGTGCTGTAAGATAGCAGTGCTAACCACTGAGCCAACGGGCCACCCTCCTCATTAATCCCCTGGAATTATCTATAACTTTTCATGCCCTAATGTAAGGAGGATGCCACCCTTTTAAAACTTTCAAAGTAGATAAAACAGCCTTCAATACGTTTTTAAATAGTTATATTCTACCAATATTCAAAAACATCCTGAAATTATTTAAGGTGACAGAAACTTGTAATATTGTCGCTTATGTAAAATGAATATAAAGCAACTCAACATATTATTTTCTTTCATAAACTCTGTATTTTCAATCATATAATTTTTGGAATATTTTGCAAGTCAGTAATGGGCCTAAAGCTGAAGCCTATGCCACAATCTTCTAGTTAAACGGGGAAAACTAGTTAGACTTGTTTTTCACTGAGCTTGCTTGATTGTTTGCTTAAAGTGAACATATTTCTTGTCACAAGAGATATTAGGACTGATGACCAAATGTTTAGTGATTGGTTTTATGGAATATCTTAATGGAGAAGAAACAGGTTGAGAGAGTTCAGTGGCATTTCAGGACTCTGGGCCTAGGCAGCTGAACATACAACCACCAATGACGAAGTGAGAAAAATTGAGGATATATAAGAAGACAGAATTGGAAGAGCACATATATTTTGGAGGTCTTAGAGATTTCAGAAACAGCAAGCCAAAATAGATTACAGAATATAGGGAATGGGAATCGTTGTAAATTTAAGTGAGTACAATGCGAAAGAGTGCATTGGAATAGTCATGTGCATAGGTAATGAAAGCATTAATGAGGACTTCCTCAGAAAGTGAATCAAACTGGAATGGAGACAGGCTTTGTTAAGTAAATGTGAAAGATTGTGATGGGGATTATAAATTTCAAATTGAGCAGTATGTTTGTGAATGGTCTGATTCAGCATCAGACAATAGCTAGAAATGGGTACACAGTCAATAAGTATGGATTATGCTTCTAGTGGTGAAGTGCTTGTAGTTTTCTATATGATAGCCCATATAACATATATCACAGAGAGTTGGGTTCTTATTCAGTCAGATATCTTGACATTTATTAACCAACTAACCATGTACACTAACATGACATCATAAACTTATGTGTACAGTCTACTCACTTAAATTGCTATTGTATATATAGTTGATGTACTGCCTAACAGATTGATTGACTAATTTCTTAACTGCTGCCTGAATACACAGAGAGAAATGTGGAGACGTCTTACACTAGTGCAGCACATTATGTGATGTCATCTAGCTGTCTTAAAGGTTTAGAGCCTTTCTGAGATTTATGCAACAATACCAACATTCACCTTTTCCCCTTTGAAGGCTAGAAAACTGATAACTATGTACAAGGATGTACATCATGTTTATACATTAAGGCAGTGCTTGAAAGACATCAATACTAGTGATTAGTGCTTAGGATCTAGTGCTTATATAATTGTCACAACTCAATTGTATCGCTTCACTCTGTGGTGTGCTATCTGTCATTGTGGCTGGATGTCCATCATAAAACATAGTTGCTGTCCAGTGTGATCATTTCAGAATCAAGTCATCATATTGTATGACTGTTGATACCTCAGCCAGCTGCAGAACAGCACAGCTGTTGCTCATTCAATTGTGGTCTCACACTTTCTAAGGCTAACATTCCCATGAGGTGTCAGTGTGATGATTGTGGTGGTAGTGCAGAAGACAGCCTTACCAATGCAACCTCTCATCCTCAGAGATCAAGGAGGTGGCTTCTGAGGGACCTGGGCATTTAACTGAGAAGTTTTTCAAAGATTTTGCTGGGCAAGATTTACCAGCAGGGCAAAAGAGAGAAAATGTTGCAGCCAGTGGTTGTAAGTGGAGTGTAATGAATAAGATTGACAGTGAAGTTGCTGTGTAATTTCCAGTAAAATGAAGAGTGAATACCTACTTGGTCAGCAGGACCTGGATATTTCGGCATTTCCACAGGAATCGTCCCAGTCATCTCCTGCGAGTGCTAAGATTTTCTCCTTATTTAGGATAAGAAACCCAATAACCAGCACCCCTCCCAACCAGTACAGATATCTCTGTCCTGCTATTGGCTGCCTTGTCTTGTAATTAGAGAATAGAAGGATTGATTGAGGTGGAAGTGAGTAACATGTTTGTTAGTGCTGGTGGAGATGGGTGAAAGATTGTGAAGTTATCCTAGAAGGTGTGTAGACTGGGCAGAGGGTATGCTGGAATAGTGGTGGGGCAGTTGTTTGAGGGAAGATGTTGCAGGCAGTTGTGATAGTGGCAAAGCATGAGATTTGGTGGGAGGTGGGTGCAGTGGTGGAGATAGAGTTAGTGTGAGTTAGTAGAGAGAAGAGTATGGTATTTATCGTGATGTAGAAGGCCATTGACCTCTTTAAAGTTTCAATAGCCATTCCTCTGCAAGGTACAAATGGCACCGACCAAAGTGTAGACCACAGATCTATGTCAGGTAATGTGGCATCCTCCGCTGGTCCTCTGGTAAAATGATTTATCTGTCCTGCACCACCCCCTCAAGCAGAACCTTGAGGTCCCTGGCAGAGGATCAAGGTGCCATATTCTCCTTCTCCGACATCCTCAACAGATGTTCTTGACTGAACAGGACAGCTTCGGAATATCATTGCTCATCCGTGTGCATAACGGCCATTAAAGATGGTGTGGGTGCATGGGATACTGGTCTTTCATTGGATATTCACTGAGTGGTGAGTTGTTCTGGGAAGGGCACATGGTAAGATATATCTGGAATCAGACGTCATGAATGCTATATGGCAGAGTAGGTAGTTAATAATGTGAATTTAGTGCGATACATCGAGGAAACCCATTATGCCTTGTAGTGAGAAACCCCTCCAAATAACACAACACAACTTATCTAAGAGAAAAGGTTAGATGTGGCCTTTGGTAATTACTCAGCTTCTTTGCCATTTTTTCTATTACTCATTATAAATTCTCCTAATGTTGCTTTTAATGTTGCATCCACATTTGTCTTAGTCAAACATTTCTTTTTTATGTAGCTGTATTCAGTCAAATTTTATGCTTTTTTGATAGATTGCATTTGTATTCCGTTCTTCTTTTCTTTAAAAGTTTCTTGATATTCTTTTGTTGTTTTCTAAAAGCTTTCTAATGATTAGATTTATTACTATTTCTGGCCATTTTATTAGCTTTTTCTTCTAATCTTGTACAATCCTTAAACTTCATTTCTCATCCATAGTTGACTGAACTTGTTTGAGTATTTGCACCTTGAAGGAATGTATAGAATGTGCAGTTATCAGCCTACTTGTTGTTATGTCGCACAAAAGGCTGCTGCATATGATAAAGGTGCATGGCATTACGAGTAATGTATTAGCATGGATAAAGGATTGGTTAACTAACAGAAATAATAAGTGGGGATAAATGAGTGTTTTTCTGATTAGAGATCAGTGACAAGTGGTGTGCCTCAGGATCAGAGTTGGGACCTCAATTGTTTATAATTTACATAAATGATATGTAGTTGGGGACCAAGTGTAGTGTGTCAAAGTTCACAGATGACACTAAAATGAGTGGTAGAGCAAAGTGTGCAGAGGACACTGAAAGCCTGCAGAGGGATATAGATAGGTTAAGTGAGGGGCAAGGGTCTGGCAGATGGAGTACAATGTTGGTAAATTTGAGGTCATTGATTCTGGTAAGAATAACAGCAGATGGACTATTATCTAAATAATAAAAAGTTGCAGCATGCTGCTGTACAGATGTACCTGAGTGTCCTGTGCATGAATCACACAAAGTTGATTTTGCAGCTGCAGCAAGTGATTAAGAAGGCAAATGGAATGTTGTCCTTCATTGCTAGATGGATGGAGTTTAAAAACAGAGAGGTTAGACTGCAGCTATATAGTGTGCTGGTGAGGCCAGACCTGGAGTACTGTGTTCAGTTTTGATCTTCTTACTTGGGAGAGGGTATACTAGCATTGGAAGGGGTTCAGAGGAGATTCACCAGATTGGATTCTGAAGTTGAGAGGTTTGGCTTATGAGGAGAGTATACTAGGACTATACTTATTGGAATTTAGTAGAATAAGGGGTGGTCTTATAGAAACATATAAAATTATGTAGGGATTAAATAAGATAGAAGCAGGGAAGCACTTTCCACTGGCGGGTGAAACTAAAACTATGGCACATAGCCTCAAAATAGGGGGAAGCAGACTTAGAACTGAGTTGAGGAGGAACATCTTCTCCCAAAGTGTTTGAAGTTATGGAATTCTCTGTCCAATGAAGCAGTTGAGGGGATCCAGTTGAATGTTTTTAAGGTAAAAATAAATGGATTTTTGAACAGTAAACAAATTAAGAGTTATGGTGAGTGGGTATGTTTTTGTGTTCTGATGCTACCTCTTCAAATATAGTTTTCCAACAAACACTCATCTTACACCGGTCTTGAAGTGTCAAGGAATCATTTCATGTGAATACAGGAACATTTGAGGTGAGTAATAAAGTGTAGTGATTGGAGTGAGAATCAGGTTGATCTCATTGACTATGAGATCCTTAATTGGGTTGTTAACCTGGGCCAATCAGAGAGCCCTGGCTGACAGATCTATGAGATACTGAGAGACTGTTTGGTCTGCATGATTAATGATGTAGCCATGCAAAAGCACCTACTAGCTAAAGCCCAACTAGACTTCGAACAGGCTTTAGAACTGGCTTTGTCATTAGAAAATGTGGCAAGTGGACCATGTGAGCTACAGGGCATCCCAATGGAAGTGGACACTCTCACCTGTCTGACTGAGTTTAGGAAGACCACTTGAGTATAGGCAATTACAGAGTCTCACACAGGGCATATTCTGAGGAGAGGGACCCTAGGTCAGCCCACAGCAAAACCCCAAAACATAGGCAAGCCTTGTCCAAATGGCTAAAATATTCTCCAGGATTCCATTGTAGTTACTGCCAGTATGCAGACTCAAGACAGCAAAGGAGTTCTATGAGGCTTGACTAAAGTAAGAGAACTTATAGGCCGTTTTCAGGAGAGTGCACAGCCTGGCAAGCCCACCTACATTTCTGATGAAGGGTCTAGGCCCGAAACATCAGCCTTTCTGCTCCTATGATGCTGCTTGGCCTGCTGTGTTCATCCAGCTCTGCACCTTGTTGTCTCCACCTACATCTAGTTTGGAACAGTTAAATTGTTTAGCAACATCCAAATCAGAACCAATCCAAATAAATGTTTGGTTAAATGGTCACCCGGTTCTCATGGAGGTCAACACTGGTGCAGTCGTGTCGGTGGTTGCAGAACCAGTCTTTAACAAGATTCGCTGTGCACTCCAACCCTTACGTTTATGCGAGACTTCAGCCAGACTGAGAACATACACCAGGAAACCGTTACCAATTAAGGGTACGACTTCGATTTCAGTCTCTGATGCGAAGCAGTTGGTGCAGCTACCACTGATTGTAGTAAAAAGTGCCGACCCAAGCTTGATGTGGCAGAATTGATTGAGAAAGATTCATCTTGATTGGCTTGACATTTTTCAATCAAAAAATGGCTGCCTGAGTGAAGTCCTAATTAAATAGCTAGAGGTTTTTCAGGAATGTCTAGGGGTTATTAATGGAGCTAGGATTCACCTTACATGTTGACCAGGAAGCAATTCAATGATTCTGCAAGGCTCGAAAAGTAGATGCAGAAATCAGAAGGCTGGAAAGCGAAGGAATCATCAAACCAGTACAATTTGCAGAATGAGCAGCACCGGTCATACCAACTGTGAAACCTAACGGCTCAAATCACCTTTGTGGGGATTTTGAGCAAACAGTCAATTGTTTATTGCAGTTGGATAAATACTCAATCCCTTGCATAGAGGACTCATGGGCAAAACTGATGGGAGGACTGTCCTTCATGAAGCTGGACAAGAGCTATACAAATATACAATTGCAACTAAATGAAGGATCCCAGAAGTATGCCACAGTTAATACCCACAAGGTTTTATACCAACATACAAGACTGCCATTTGGGGTATTCTCAGCCTGTGCCATTTTCCAGTCGATGATGGAAAACATTTTACAAGGTCTACACTGGGTAGCCATTTATCTGGATGATGTGCTAGCAAGCCAGAAGACCAATAAAGAGTACTTGGAAAACTTGGGCGTCATGCTTAAACATTTCTTCCAAGTGAGTGTACAACTTAGAAGGGAAAAACCTGTGTTTCAAGCACCCAAGTAACCTTCTTCAACCACAGAGTTGACAAAATCGGGTTACACTTGCTAGAAGATAAAGTCAGGGCCATCATAGGTACTCCGGCTTGTACGACTGTACTGTAATGTAGGTCTTTCCTTAGGTTAGTGAATTAATACGGGAAATTCATATGTAACCTAGCCTCCATGTTGGCACCCTTATACCTGCAATTGAAAAAGGGTCAGCCTTGGAAACGGTCAGGTAGCCAAGAAGTAGCCTTTAGGGAAGTGAAAAAGTATCTATCGTCATCTAGGGTGTTGGCCCATTACAATCCCCAGTGAGAGCTGGTGCTGACACACGATGCCTCTCCATACGGTATCAGGGTAGTGTTGGCTCAATGGAGTGGAACATCCGATAGCATATGCTATGGCTGATGTCAAACACAAATATGCTCAGATAGAGAAGGGAGGTTTGGCGGTCATCATTGTGTGAGAAAGTTCCACCAATACTTTACAGATGTAGTAAATTTGTAATAGTAATGGACCACAAACCCCTCTTAGGGCTACTCAAAAGAGACAGGGCCATGCTACCCAAACCTTCTTTTCGAATTCAGCGGCGGGCCCTTTTTCTCAGTTTGTACAATTACAAATTGGAACACCATCCAGGAGGCCAGGTGCAGATGCCTTGAGCCACCTCCCACTGGCAGGCACCTCACCGGTGCTTCCTCCCAAGAAGAGTCTACTCTGGTTTAAAACTTCCTTGACAGACTTCTGGTCACTGCTGACAATATCCTACTGTGGACACAAGAAGATCCCATTCTGGAGAAACTAAAACAGTTGGTGGTAATGGGAGAAGCAAAAGGGCCATCACAAACAGAATTGAAATCTTTCTGGACCCAACAAGACCAGATCACCGTAGAGGACAGCATATTATTATCAGGAGAAAGAGTGATTGTCCCGAGTAAAAGTTGCCGCCAGATACTGGCTCAACTCCACCAAGGTCATCCAGGAGTTTCCAAAATGAAAATGTTAGCAAGGAGTGGATGCCTCGGTGGCCAGGATTGGATGCCAACATAACTGCATTGGTCAGGCAGTGAAAAGAACCACCACCAGTAACCCCACATTTGTGAGAAAGGCTGGGTAAAACTTAGACTCAGTTAGACGTCGACAATGCGGTTCTTTCATGGGCTCAATGTTCTTGATAATTGTGGATGCCCGTTCAAAGTGGTTGGATGTGCATAGAGTTCATGCGACAACTCTGGGATGATGATTAAAAAGCTGCGAGCATTTTTGGCGACACACAAACTCCTGGAAGTATTCGTCATGGACAATGTGATGGCAATTACCAGCAGGGATTTTGACTATTTCTCAAAGTCGAATGGCATTCAGCATGTTAGACAGCTCCATTCCATCTATCGCCCAACGGTCTGGCGGAAAGAGCAGTCCAAACTTTGAAGGCAGGCTTAAAGAAACAGCCTACAGCTTTATTCAATATCAAACTGTGTCTGGTTCCTGTTTGATTATAGGACGACCCTTCACCCAACTACAGGCATAGCTTCAGCAGAGTTGCTAATAGGACGAAGATTCCACAACAGGTTTAACCTGATGTTCCCAGACCTGGGGGGAGGGTGAAACGCCAGCAGAAACTCCAATGCCGACAATAGTCCTTCTCAGAAGAAGCTTCTGAAAGTGAACTTGACTGTAAAATTTCTTCAGTTAGGTGAAGAATTTGCCTTAACTGAATGAGTTTTGATGAAATTATTGTAGTTTATGATTATATCCTAAGACAGACATCTCACAGATAGGTTCTTTTTTTAAATGAGCAGTTGTACATTCTTCAATGTTTCCCATAGCTGATTGAACTTACTGTACTTTTATCTAATTGCCAACGAACATGTACAGTAAGTCAAATCAGTTAATGTTGTTTCATTTTAAAAGATTAATAGTGTCAATATATCCTTTTGATGTTTCCAGTTGCACTTGAACATTGTTTGCTCAGACTTTCTCTTCTGTGGCCTGCCTTCTCACATGACCTTTTCCCGGAGCTTCAACCTTGCTTTCATTCCCTCTTTCTCCTGTTTATACACTTGCCTCACCCAGTTCTGCCCACTCTTGGCCTTGCTACCTCCCAGACTTGCAGACTGCCACCATTGCCTACCCATTCCTTCAGATTCCAGCCCTTTGAGCTTAGGTAGGTCCTCCAGATTTGGTCTTCAGTTGTCCTGCTTCTAGCTCTGGCTCCTGGGTCCCATTCTAAACTTGGACTGAATTCCTTGACACCAACTAATGGCAGAATTTAGTTAGTCCAGGGTTTTTATTCATTAGTGGGACAAGAGCATCACTGGCTAGGCAATCCATAATTGCCCAGAGGGTAGTTAAGAGTCACCCACATTTCTGTAGGTCTGGAGTCACATCTAGGCCAGACTACGTAAGGATGTCAGTTTCTTTCCCTAATGGACATTAGTGAACCAAACAGGTTTTTCCGAGAATTGACAATAGTTTTTTGGCCTTCATTAGGCTCTTCATTCCAGATATTTATTGAATTCAAATATCACCATGTGTTATGGCAAGATTCTATTCCAGGTCCCCAGAACATTATCTAGGTCTCTGGATTAACAGTCAAGTGACAATACCAATAGGTTGTTGCCTCCCCTAATCCTGGGTAGTACTGGGATTTCAGTTGCTACCTCCACTGATTAATTTCTTCCAGTGAATAAAGCCTGATCAATTTCTAAATACTAAACAAAAAAAAAGAACTAAGCATTCTGGAAAACAGAAATTGTTGGAAAAACTCAGCAGGTCTGGCAGGATCTGTGAAGAGAAAGCAGCATTAATGTTTCAGGTCCAGTGACCTGATTGTTTTCAATCTCTAAGTATGGTTCTTTAGGTGAGTAATTGTTGAAAACAATTTATATTATATTGTCTTTCTTTTATATTTAGTAATATATTTTGGTTTGCAAGTTATTTCAACTTGGAATAGACGGTGTTGCACATGAGTGGTACACAATTTCAATTTGTACATTTCTTTTTCTGGGCAGGATATGTCTGAAGGAACCTAACTCAGGTTTTAACATGGATTCCTATATGATCCCATGATTCGCTTAAAGTCATTTCAATTCAAGTCATTGATATAGCCGCAACTTTAATGAAGAGTTACTGTTCAAGTTACATATATATTTGACTCATCCTTCAATTATATCCACAATTTTTCCAGTTACAAGACTCCTGTTCAGTTTAAAATCTGATGAAAGCTAGCAACACTTAGGAAATGTTAAAACTATCTTCAGATTATACAACAGAATATCAAATGAGTCAGAATGATGTTGGTACATCCTTATTTAAGTAATTGTAACTTAGTAACCTTTTCTACTCATAAAGGAAAAGAAAATGTCCTAATTTGACCTATACAAAGTGTTTATTACATAAAATCAGGTATAAAACCTATCATGTCCCAAAGGCACTTTGCAATGAGATGGATATTGATAGTGCTTTTCAATTTAAAACATGCTCCCTGAAGGTGATTTCAAAAGCATAGGAATTAGCTTTTGGAAAAAGTGTACCCACTCATCATATCAACATCATTACACCAGTGACACATGAAAATAGTTTCATCAAGGGTTGCGCCTTGTGGAATATAATAAGTATAATATATCATAGAATCCTATGATAGAATCCCTACAGTGTGGAAACAGGCCATTCGGCCAATCAAGTCCACATTGACTCTGTGAATAGCATCCCGCACAGACTCACCTCCTACCCTATCCCTGTAATCTTACATTTCTCATTGATAATACACCTAACTTACACATCCCTGGACACTAAGGGCAATTTAGCATGACCAATCCACCTAACCTGCGCATCTTTGGACTGTGGGAGGAAACTGGAGTACCTGGAGGAAACTCATGCAGATACAGAGAGAATATGTGAACTCCACACTAACAGGGAATGAACGATACTATGCTAAAAATGTTTGTGTGAGGTGAAGCAGCACACAATGGCCACTATTTCCTTTATGTAGTTAGCACTTATGACACTATTCTTCACCCCTTTCTTTGTCACAAAAAAGCATATAACGCACAGAGTACAATTGTTCTTGTTTGAAAACAAAAGATGTAACTCTGTGTGGCATATACTTTACATTGTAAGCATAGGAAGCGAGATAAGGTCTATGCTTATGCTAGTCTACGTACCTGATGATGATATTTCATTTGCATAAATTCCAACTCCCCTGCATATATTAGTCTTCATTAGATTAACCTTGAGCTACTAGATCAAAATACCTTGGACGCCGAAATGAGAACACAGATCTCCACTACTTACATTTAGAACGTGCTTTCATGTAGGTAATATTTAATCAATGTGAAATTCGGACTCTGAGCTGATAACTCACAGCAATATTTAATATTGTAATAATTAAGAATTATTACTTAGTTCACAATGAACAGTCATAATAGTGGAAAGAAGAGTCATAGAGTCATAATGTCATTCAGCATGGAAGGAGACACTTCAGCCCAATTCATCCTTGCTGACTAGGTTCCCTAAACTGAAATAGTCCCACTTGTCTGCATTTGGCCTATATCGCTCTAAACATTTCCTGCCCATGTACCTGTCCAAATGTCTTTTAAATGTTGTAATTGCACTCGCCTCTACTACTTCCTGGCAACTTGTTCCTTTTATGCGCTACCGTCTGTGTGAAAAAGTTGTCCCTCCGGTTCCTTTTAAATCTTTCCCCTCTCACCTTAAACCTATGCCGTCTAATTTTGGGGTCCCTTACCCTAGGGAAAAGACCTTGGCTATTCACCATATCTATGCTCTCGTGATTTTATAAACCTCTATAAGGTCACCCACTCAGCCTCTTACACCCCAGGGAAAAAAGTCCCAGCCTATCCAGATTCTGCTCATACCTCAAATCTTCCAGTTTCAGTAACATCCTTGTAAACCTTTATTGCACCCTTTCCAGTTTAATGACATCCTTCCTATAGCAGGGTGACCAGAATTTTATACAGTTCTCCAAATGTGGCCATACCAATGTCTTATACAGACATAACATGATGTTCCAACTCCTGTACTCAATGCTCTGACCGATGAAGGCAAGCATGCCAAATGCCTTCTTCACCACCTTGTCTACCTGTGAAGCCACTTTCAAAAAACATTGCACCTGCACCCTAGGTCTCTGTTCAACAACACTCCCCAAGGCCCAACAATTAACTGTCCTGGGTTGTCTAACTAAAATGCAATACTTCACATTTATCTAAATTAAGTTCCATGTGCCATTCCTTGTCACCTGGCCCAGTTGAGAAGGATCCCATTGTAGTCTTAGATTACCTTCTTTACTGTCCACTATATCACCAATTTTAGTGCCATCTGTAAAAGTATCAACCATGCCTCCAATATTCTCAAATCAAATTATTTGTATAAATGATAAATGACAGTGGACACAGCATTGATCTTTGTGGCAAACCGGTAGTCACAGGCCTCCAGTCTGAACAACAAATCTCTGCTGCCACCCTCTGTTTCCTGCCATCAAGCCAACTTTGTATCCAGTTGACTAGATCTCCCTGGATCCCATGTGATCTAACAAATCAGTCTACCATACGGGACCTTGTCGAAGGCCTTGCTAAAGCCCATGTGGACAATGTCTACCACTGTGCCTTCATCTATCTTCTTGGTCACCTCTTCAAAAAAATTGATCAAATTTGTGAGATGTGATTTCTCATGCACACAGCCGTGCTGACTATCTCTAATCAGACCTTGCCTTTCCAAATGCATGTTCATCCTGCCTCACTGAATCCCCTCCACAAACTTACACATGACCGATGTCAGACTCACCAATCTGTAGTTCCCTGACTTTTCCTTGCAGCCTTTCCTAAATCACAGCACAACATTAGCCATCCTCCAGTCTTTTGGCACCTCCCATGTGGCTGTCAATGATAAAAATTTCTCTGCTAGGAGTCCCACAATTTCTTCCATTACCTCCTACAATGTCCTGGAATACACTTGATCAAGTTCTGGAGATTATGTAACTTTATGCATTTTAACAACTCCAGCATCTCTTTAATTCTTTAAAGTGGATTCTTTTTCCCTGCATTCCCTAGTTTCCATGTCTTTCTCCACAGTAAATACTGACACAAAATATTCATTTAAGATCTCACCATCTCCTGTGGTTCCGTACACAGCTGGCCTTGTTGATCTTTAAGGGTCCCTATTTTCTCCCTAGTTACTCTTTTGCCCTTAACATACTTGTAGAATCTCTTTGGATTCTCCTTAACTTTATCTGGTAAAGCTATCTCATGTTTGCTTTTTGCCCTGATTTTCCTCTTAAGTGTACTCTTAATACTCCTCAAGGGATTCACTTGATTCCAGCTTTCTACACCTGATATATGACTCTGTCTTTTTCTTGATCAGAGCCTCAATATCTCTAGTCATCCAGTGTTCCTGACTTCTGCCAGCTTCACCCTTCACACTCACAGGAACGTGGTGATACTGAACCCTCGTTATCTTTCTTTTGAAAGCCTCCCATTTGCCAGGCTTCCCTTTACCTTGAACAGCCTCCCCCCGTCAATTTTTAAAAGTTCCTGTCTAATATCACCAAAATTGCCCTTGCCCTAATTTAGACCTTTACCTGTGGACCAATTCAATCCTTTTCCATGACTTTATTATAACTAGTTGAATTATTGTCACTGGTCCCAAAGTACTCCACCACTAATACCTCAGTCATTTGCTCTGGTTTATTTTCCAAGAGGAGGTTGAGTTTTGCCTCTTCTCTAGTTGGGCCACCTATATATTGACTGAGAGAGCGTACCTGGACACACTTAACAAATTCCTCCCCATCCAAACTCTTAATGCTATGGGCAGACCAAGTTAACATCCCCTACCATTACAACCCAATACTATTCTTACAACAGCTTGTGAGCATAACCCCCAACCCCTCAACAATCCTTGCTTCCCTTCTATCCCGGAATATTGAACTGCCAGTCCTGTCCCTCCCTCAGCCATGTTTCTGTAATAGCTATGATGTCCCAATCTTATGTTTGAAGCCAAACCTGAGGTCATCTGCCTTCCTATCAGGCCTTTTGCATTAAAATAAATGCAATAAGTTCATCAGTCTTCCCTTGTTCTCTGTCATGCTCTTGCCTACCTTGACTATTTAACCTGCTGTCTTTAGCTTCTTTACCAGCCTCAAACTTTTCTCTACCAGCAGTAATCCAGAGTTTACAACCGTTGAGGTCCTGCTTTTTAACCTCCTCACTATATTCATTCTGTTGGACTTTATCCCCTTTTCTACCTATGTCGTTGGTACCAATGTGTACAATGACCTCCGGGTGCTCATGCTCCACTTTGAGAATTTGCTGCAACTGCTTGGAGATGTCCTTGACCCTGGCTCCAGGGAGGCAACACACCATCCTGAAGTCTTGCTTTTGGCCATAGAATTGCCTGTGACTAGGGAATCCCCTATCACAATTGCTCGCTTGGACTTTGCCATATTCTGCTTCATAGCAGAGTCATTCATGGTACCAAAGACCTGGCTGCTGCTGCTTTTTTCTCATGAGATGTTAACCCCCCAACAGTATCCAAAACGGTATACTTGTTTTAGAGATGGATAGCAGCAGGAGACTCCTGCACTACTTGCCTACCTCTCCCAGCGGTCACCCATCTACCTGACCATACCTGCAGTGTGACCACCTTCCTGAAGCTACTATCTATCATATTATCAGCCTCCTGTATGCTTCTCAGATCTTCCAATTGTTGCTTCAACCGATCCATGCGGTCTGAGAAGAGCTGCAGCCAGATACAATCCCTGCAGACATAGTCAACAGAGACAGTCGACTGCTCCCTGATCTCCCACATCTGACAGGAGGACCATATCACTCCATTGACTGCCATCTCTGCCCTTTTGATGACTAGTAGACATAGGGAAAACAGGTCTTACCCTTACCTTGTTGCTGCTTGTCCTCCTCAACAAAGCCTGATATTCACCTATACCTGTGCTTAGATCTAACCAACAAAACCTCAACCACAAAGCAGCCTCTTGCAAAAATGACCAGAACAACACACAGCAATGGT
Organism: Rhincodon typus; assembly: GCF_021869965.1. NCBI lineage: Eukaryota > Metazoa > Chordata > Chondrichthyes > Orectolobiformes > Rhincodontidae > Rhincodon > Rhincodon typus. The sequence continues at coordinate 48,664,680 of NC_063334.1, forward strand.
TCTGCGGAAGGGTCACTGGACCCGAAACGTTAACTCTGTTTTTTCCTTCACAGATGCTGCCAGACCTGCTGAACTTTTCCAGCAACTCTGTTTTTGTTCCTGAACACACAGCAATGCCTCCTTCCCCAACTTGTCTAACTCCCATACTTAGAACAAAGAGCAATACAGCACAGCAGCGGGTCCTTCAGCCCTCCAAGCCTGTGCGGACACATTTTCCCCTTCCATTTCATAACTGTCTTCACTTACAGTATCCGTATCAGTCTATTCCCTTTCTATTCATGTATTCATCCAGGTGCTTCTTGAAAGCTGCTATTGTGCCTGCTTCCACCACTTCCACTGACAGCACATTCCAGACACTCATCTCTCTTTGTGTGAAGAACTTGCCTTGCACATCTCTTTTAAACATCCCTCCCCCACCCTGGAACGTTGAAACTGCGTCCCCTAGTAATTGACCCCTCCACCCTTGGGGAAAAAAACCTCATACCTTTCACTCTATCCATGCCATTCACAATCTTATAAACTTCTATCAGGTTGCCTCTCAACCTCCTGTGTTCCAGTGAAAACAAACCTAGTCTATCCAACCCTTCTTCATAGCTAAAATCCCCCATACCAAGCAACATCCTGGTAAACTTTTTCTGTACTCTCTCCAAAGCATTCACATCCTTCTGGTAGTGTGGTAACCAGAACTGTATGTAATATTGAAGAATGGCCTAACTAAGGTTCTATAAACCTACAGCATAACTTGTCTATCCCCTTCTAATGAAGGCAAGCATGTCATAGGCCATTTTTAATATCTTATCTATCTGCGCTGCTACCTTCGGTGATCTGTGGACCCGAGCACCTAGAGCCTTCTGCATATCAATACTTCTCAGGGTTCTGCCATTCACTGTATAATTTCCACCTATGTCGTTAGTACCAACATGTACCATGACCACTGGCTGTTTGGCCTCCGCCTCCAAAATGTCCTGCAACCGTTCCGATTCATCCAGGACCTTAGCACCAGGGAGGCAACACAACATCCTGGACTCTCTAAAGTTTTTGAGAAGATTTGTAGCTTGGGTTGTGGATGAGGTTGTAGACTTGCTCGCCGAGCCAGTGTTTGATTGCAGACGCTTCGTCACCCTGCTAGGTAACATCATCAGTGCATCTCTGGTGATATTTTGGTGTTCTGTTCCCCTTACTATTTATATGCCTCAATTTGCCAGGGTGGTTGGCATCACTCCTGGTTCTGTTTTTCATTGGTTTGTATATCGGGTCCAGTTCAAGGTGTTCATTATTGGAGTTCTGGTTGGAATGCCAGGCGTCCAGGAAATCCCTGGCATGTCTCTGTTTGGCTTGTGCTATTATGGATGTGTTGTCCCAATCAAACTCAGGTCCTTCTTTGTCCATGTGTATTCAGACCAGTGAGAATTGGTAGTGTCTCTTGGTGGCTAGTTGGTGTTCGTGTATCCTTATTGTCAGTTTTCTTCCCGTTTGGCCTATGTAATGTTTGTCACAGTCCTTGCATGTAATTTTATATATTACATTACTTTTATTGGTTGTGGTTATGGGATCCTTGACATTCATCAGTAGCTGTTGCAGGGTGGTTGTTGATTTGTGGACTATCCTGATACCTAGGAGTCTGAGTAGTCTTGTGGTAATCCCTGATATGTCTCTGATGTACAGTAGGATGTCTAGTGTGTATGGCTGTGTTGTGTCTTCTTGTTGTGGTATGTCATGGAGGTAATGGTGGATTGTGCTTTTTGGATATCCATTCCTTTTAAAAACTCCGTATAAGTGCTCCTGCTCTGTTTTGTGCAATTCGGGTTGCTGCATTGTATTGTGGCTCATTTCAATAATGTCCTGATGCAGCTCCACTTATGGGTGTTGGGGTGGTTGCTCATGTAATTAAGTATCAGGCCCGTATGTGTGGTCTTTCTGTATATGCTTCTGTATACGGAAGAACTCTCCTTTGCAGCCTCAGAAATGCCTATCCATTGATTGTGATCTTATGATTGAATCCCCTATAACTATAGCATGTCTATGCTTATTTCTCCCTCTCTCTGCAGCAAAGCTAACCATGGTGCCATGGATTTGGCTGCTGTTGTTATTCGTTGAGAAGCTATTGCCCTCAACACTACTCAAAATGGTATATCTGTTTTGCAGGGGAATAGCCATTGGGGATTCCTGCAGTGCCTTGTAGGGTTCTGGTTTGCACTCAGTAATTTGCTGATTTTAGATTATTCAAATCACCCCAAGCTCCCTTGTTCTGACACTGGACTTAGTTAGGGAAGGTGAAATGAAGAATGCAGTAGACTGCTGTTTCAGGGTAAAAGAATCTCTACGTTTATTTAAAAACAAAAAGGTAAGTATAATACAAGAAAATAAAGGTAAATGCAACAAACTGTGAAATTAACTCTATCAATTATACAGGGGATAGTAATTAAATACACAATTAAATTAAACACTATTAGAACCAAAGCAACAGTTTTAATCACAGAATATTTAATCAAGCGTCCTACTCTTGGGGTTCCATGCAGCATCACCGCCCACCTTCCCCTCCCTGCTAGCTAGGTTGGAAACTTTGGGGTCTCAGGATTTTAAGATCACTGCTGAGGAAAGCACAATTTTGAAGTACAGCTAGCTGTTAAGGTTTTTGCAGTTGGTTCTCTTGGTTCAGAACAGGCCTGTGTCTGGAAGCTCTAGTTTGGATAGCGCTTGGTTGGTTTCCCCCCTCTTGAATGTCCTTTGTTGCGATAATGCCCTTGGTTTGGCTTTCTGATTCAGCTTCTCTCTTTGGCCTCTGTGTTCCTTGTTTCAGACACTGCTTGTTGGAACTGGAAGCCTGTGGGGAAGCTGTTTCTGCAGAAGCTTGTTGTTGAAAAAGGTTCTCCCTGGTGAGATGGGGCCCAGCAGTTATGCAGACTGTATGCCCATTATCTCCTTTCAAATCTGTGTTGCCACTGTGTTTCTGGTGTTCCCTTTGAGGTCAATAGGTTTCTTGATAGTAAAGACTATGTGTGAATGCACTTTGATTGAAGCTGAATGCCTGGTATCTCTGTGAATGGATTTTGATTGAAGTTGAATGCACGGTATGTATGTAGGCCCCCATTACTGCCTGTGCTGAGTAGACCGAGATGTAAAAGTTGATTCGGGTCCAGAGTTAACAAAGTGTGGAGCTGGAGGAACACAACAGGCCAGGCAGCATCAGGGGAGCAGGAAAGTTGACGTTTCAGGTCAGGAAGTGTTCGTGCTATCTTCGGGTCCAGAGTGTTAGGTTTGATTGATTGTTCTTTTAGAGTGGAGGCATGAATTGGAATTCCAGACTGATCATTAGTCCCAGACAGAAATCATTCTGGCTCTGTGTGTATTTGTTGCAGCCTGAGCTCAGGCTTTTGTCCAGTATTTTAGGTGATGGGGATTTTTGCTCAAGCTTACATATCCCCCCTTTGATACTCTACATCCTAGAGTATCATTCTGGGTGAGCAAAAATCTTTAAGACCCAAAAGCCAACTCCCCAAATTACTTAAACCCACACAAACACATTTCCTCCCTTGAGAGACAGTGCATCGTCCCATGTAAGGAAAACACAAGGTAGGACTAGGGCAGATCACACATACAGGTATCCCATACATAGTGCACATACACGACACTAAATTTAAACCATAAAGTCATTTTACACAATTTGTCTTTACACAGGAAAAGAATTTAGTTCCCCATTAAATGTCACCCCTCGAACACAATGTTCACACATATTACATCTCTGGCCCATTGTATACACTCTGGTGTCTGAATCTGCGAGCTTGATACCTTGGCATCCAACTGATCCCCCTCCACACAGGTTAGTGTTCCCTAGTGTGTTTGATGTATATGTTTCAGAGATAGTAGGAACTGCAGATTCTGGAGAATCAGAGATAACAAGGTGTAGAGCTGGATGAACACAGCAGGCCAAGCAGCATCAGAAGAGCAGGAAAGCTGACGTTTTGGGCCTAGACCCTTCTTCTGCTCCTCTGATGCTGCTTGGCCTGCTGTGTTTATGCAGCTCTACACCTTGTTATCTCTGATATACATGTTTGCTTGGCTTGTGTTCCCCAAATTCAAGCTTGCATCTTGTGGAACCCTTGGAACACATCCTGGAGTTAAGGTTTTGTGCAGTTACCTTGTCTCTCTTGGGCACCATTCAGGTAAATGAACTTCGGTTTAAAGTTTAGTATAATGGAAGCTGCAAGATGACCTCTTCCCCCAACCCCATAGAGTACCGGTGGTCCTCATGGGTGGCAGCACACCTACTGTCCCCCTTACCACTGGGGCTTACCCATTTCCCCTCCTGTTAGGGCAACCCAATGTTGGGACAACTCAGCAGCAAAAACCTTCTCCATCTGATTGACTGTCCTTCCCTGTAGACATGGAACACAAATGCAGCCTCACCCTTCAGGTGTACTCAGGCTCAGCTCCATACTATTAAATCCCACATCAGCCCATCACCATAACACTACATACACCTCTAGCCTAACCTTGGACTTTAATCTAAAGCTATGTATAGTGCAACCCATCTTCCGTTGGCCAAGTTAAAATCTGGTAGTCCTACCCTTGCTCCTGCCTCTGGGTGGACAGTGCCCTGGGGACCATGAGATCCTCAGCCTCCAGGTTTGGAGGGTTCTTCACAGTGCTCCCTCTTTGCTTAACTGAGACCCTCCCAAATTCCAGACTACAGGCGGGTTGGCCTTGCTTAAGGGGGTCTTGGCTGACCCGGTCTCTGCGGCCTGTGGGACCATGGCCTCGCCCAGTGCCTCTTCACTGTCTGTGAGTGCTGCCTGGCCTGTGGCCTTCTCTGGCGGCACTCCGCATTCCAGGGCTGTTGCTTGGCTTCCCACCTATGGGTGCAATAGTGTCCCTGACTTTGGAGCACCTCCCGCGTCCCAAACTTTTGGCGGCCTGCCCTGACCCTGGAGGGTCTTTGCGGACCCTGGGTCTGCGGCCAGTGGGACCGTGGCTTCCCCTGGGACTCTTCACTATCTGCAGCTGCTGCCTTGCTTGTGACTTCTTCTGGGGTTTCTCCCCAGTCTGGGGCTGTTACTTGTGGTCTCCCCTGGTGACGTTTCACCGTCTGGGCAGGTATATGCTTCCTGCAGCCTCTGGGTGGCAGGTACATTGGGGTACACTGGGGTCCTGGTTTTCTTCGGCTTCGGAGCACGGGAAGTTCTTCTCAGTGCTCCCCACTTTCTAACCAGGGAACCTCCTGAGTCCCAAACTATAGGCAGGCTAACTTGCTCTGTGAAGCAGTTCACCTGCCTAGGGGCAAGTGGGGCTTCCCCTGTGGACTTCACACCATTCAGGGCCACCATCTGGTTGCCTGCCCCCTGATCAGCTGTGTCATTATTTAGTGCCGGATCTCGACCTCCTTTTCCACAGCTAGAGTTCCCAGGAGAGGGTTGAGGAAGAGAACATGTGCCTGGACCGCCTTCAGGTTTTTTTTTTCATTAACTGGATGAAGGCATTGCTGGCTAGCCATTTATTTATTTACTGTCCATCCCTAATTGCCGAGTGGACAGTTCAGAGTCAACCACATTGCTGTGGGTCTGGAGACACATGTAGGCCAGACCAGGTAAGGATTGCAGTTTCCTTCCCTAAAGGACATTAGTGAACCAGATAGGTTTTTCCTGACAATTGTCAATGGATTCATGGGCATCATTAGTTTCTTAATTCCAGATATTTTATTGAATTCAAATTCCACCATCTGCAATGGCAGGATTTGAACCCCGGTCCCCAGAAAATGCCCGTAGTGTTCAAGAGATGTTTAGATTAGATGGGTCTGAGTGGAATGCTCCGAGGGTCGGTGTAGATTTGTTGAGCCGAAGGGCCTGTTTCCACATTGTAGGGATTGTATGATTTTGGGCGGCACGGTGGCTCAGCAGTTAGCACTGCTGCCTCACAGCACCAGGGACCCGGGTTTGATTCCAGCCTCGGGTGACTGTCTGTGTAGAGTTTGCATATTCTCCCTGTGTCTGTGTGGGTTTCCTCTGGGTGCTCCAGTTTCCTCCCACAGTCCAAAGGTGTGCAGGCTAGGTGGATTGGCCATGCTAAATTGCCCATAGTGCCCAGGGATATTTAGGTTAGGTGGGTTAGACATGGGAAATGAAGGGGTAAGGGAATGGGTCTAGGTGGGATCCTCTTCAGAGGGGCGGTGTGGACCTGTTGGGCCGAATTACCTGTTTCCACACTGTAGGAATTCGATGATCTATTGTCTAGGTCTCTGGATTAACAGTCTGGCGATAATACCACTAGGCCATCACCTCTCTGCCAGTGCTAGTTTTGCCCCTCCCCCTCGCCCTCCTTCTATCCCTGGTTGATGCTGTTGTCCCAAAACTGCCCATAGCTGCAGCTATTGAGCCTGACTCATATGGGTCCCAGGAAATCCCAGTTCAGCCATCCTCCTTGGCCAGAGTGTCAACCTGGTGGCTGTCGTCAGCACAATGTTTGGACTTTGTTCTTTCCCCCACCCACACAGTCAGCCTGAGGAATTTCCCTTCCTTTCGGCTGATCTGTGCCTTCTTTGGGTTCACTTGAACCTTTCTGGCTATACTTGCAGCTCGGGGTTATGGTACGGGGTAGTGTTGCTCTTGCACTAGCTGCTGTGGCTACTGTCCCTGACCCTGTGAGTGCAGCCCAGAGCGCCTTTAAAAATCCCTCAAAGGATTTAGGGGAGCCCTGTGCTACTGAATTGGTTCCTGGACAGGCATGGAAGGATCCATCCCCTCACTGTTCTTCCGTGAATTGTAACCACCAGTAACCACTTTCCCGCACCCAAAACAGTCATGATTCTTATCGAGAGGGCTACTTCCCCCTTGGTACCATTCTTTCCTATCCTGGGTAGGCTTCAGTTCATGTAGCCTACCCTTGGGTGGCCTTTCCACCTGTGGTGTTCCTAAATGCTAGGAAAAGCTGCCTCACCACCGTTTCTTTGGTGGCCCAGGGTCTTTGGGATCAAACCAAAGATCTGCCTTGGTCTGCAGCCTCAGTAAGCTGTAGGCCACCAGGATGCAGAGCCAGCAGGCTCAGTTGTCTCCCTGGAGGTTATTCTGGTCGAGGTTCCCTCCTCAAGCACTCATGTAAACAGGCCACAGTCTGTCCATGAATGCCTATGGGGTTTCACCTGCAACTTGGATAGCACTGTCTACTCGGGAGGAGGGCCTTCCATCATTGAAGCCCATGGCATCCAGGAACTCTTCCTGGATGGCAGCGAACATACTCTGACTCTCCTAGTTGTTGGCCAAAAGTGCCTTATACAGCCTGCTGTCCAGGGAGAACAGCAGCAACTTGCCCATCTCAGCATCATCACAGTCATTTATTACTCCCACATGTTCCACTTCCATGAGGTGTATAGATGAGTCCCCTTTATACGTGAGCTTGTCCAGATGTGCTACCATAGCCCTGAGCTGCTGAGTTCCATGCAGGGACACAAAGTGACTCTCCAGATCCTCCTGCTTCTGACCTTCCTGGGCATGTCATACTTATGCTGCCATACTGGGCACACGGGCCCTGGTCCTGACCCTTCCCATACTGGCCCTGCAGCCCATCTACCTGCTGCCAAATCAGGCCTGATTCTGGCGATCCAGAGATCCCCCCTGCCCTGCAGTCTATTTGCTCTCCTTGCAGCCACACCAGGTCCCCCCCGACCACCATCCGCCCCAACCCCACACTCTACACACACACACACACACACACACACGTGACCGAGCATCCTCAACTGCCTTACTGTTCACTCCCGCCTCGCCCTCTTGCTCTTTCCTCCCTGCCTGGGCCTCACCTGGCCTTGTTAGGCAATTTAAAGTTTTGGCAAAGATCTGTAGCTCGGGTTGTGGGTGAGGTTTTTGACTTGCTTGCCGACCTGGCTTGTTTCCAATCAGTTGTTTCATCACCATGCTAGGTGACATCATCAGTGGAGCCTCCAATGAAACGATGTTGTTCTACTCCACTTGGAATTTATACTGTCTCATCCGTTATGATGGGTAGTGTAATTTCTGGTTTTGATCTGTATGGGTTTGTATATGGGTTCCAATTCTATATGTTTGTTGATTGCATTACGGGTGGAGAACCATGCCTCTAGGAATTCCCATGCACGTCTAAGTTTGGCTTGGTCTACTATGGTTACCTTGTCCCAATTAAACTGATGGCCTTCATTGTCTGAGTGTACTGATATTAAGGAGAGTTTGTCGTACTGTTTTGCTGCTAGCTAATGTGCGTGTATTCTGATGGCTAGTTTCCTTCCTGTCTGTCCTATGTAATGTTTGTGGCAGTTGTTGCTTGGTGTTTTGTAAACGACGTTGGTTCTGCATGTTGTGGGAATGGGGTCTTTAACCCTTGTGAATGTTTGTTGTAGAGTGGCTGTGGGCTTGTGTGCTACCATGATTTCTAGTGATCTTAGGAGTCTTGTTATCAGTTCTGATATGTTCTTGATGTAGGGCAGTGTGATCAGTGTGTTAGGGCATACTGTGTTCTCCTGTTGTTGTTTGTTTAGTAGGCACCTGTGGATGAATTTGCATGGACATCCATTCATAGCGAGGATTTTATATGGGTGCTCTTCCTCTTTCCTGCGTAATTCTGGAGTGTTGCAGCGTGTCCTGGCCCATTTAAATAGTGTCCTAATGCAGCTTTCTTTGAGGTCATTGGGATGGTTTCTATGGGAGTTGAAGATTTGATCAGTGTGAGTTGCTTTTCTGTATGCTGAGGTTTGGAACTCCCCGTTGGTCACACGCTCCACTTTAACATCCAGAAACGGAAGTTGATTGTTGTTTTCTTCTTCCCTTGTGAATTTAATCCCTATGAATATGCTATTTGACGAAGTGTGTGGTGAGGAACAGGTCTAGTAGTTTAAGTATGTCGTCTTAATGTAGTAACATAGAAACGTCGTCTTAATATTGTAATGTAGAAACCTGACCATGTTAAGAAAGCACGAGCGTTGCTCGCAGATACAACCACTTACCAACAGGTGGCGATAGATCCAACACCGCAGCTCGGTAATAGGATCACCCAGACACTGAAGGGATTAAAGGATGCAGGACAGATAACCAAGACGGACTGCATGAGAATGAAACCAGAAGGCACGAACACCCCCCGCTTCTGTGAACTTCCTAAAGTACACAAAACAGACACCCTCCTCAGACCCATTGTTTCCCTACCAGGCACACCTTCATACAAACTGGCCAAGGACCTATAACAGAGATTGAAACACCGAGTCAATGGATCAACCTATTTCATCCACTCAAACCAAGAATTCCTCAATGCCCTCAAGAACATAAAGATCAGCGACAACGAGATTATGGTATCCTTTGATGTCACAGCTTTATTCACATCAATCGACAGCCCATTAGCCAAAGAAACAGTGGCCACATTACTCGAGGAAGCAGCAACGTAGACCAGAAGCTCCATCAGCAATGACAACATACTTAAACTACTAGACCTGTGCCTCACCACACACTTCGTCTTTAATGGTCAAGTATACAAACTGACCAACAGTACACCAATGGGGTCACCCATCTCAGAACTCATTGCAGAAGCAGTCATGCAAAGACTAGAACACACCACTTTCCCCCACATTCAACCTAAACCGTAGACAACACATTTGTCATTATTAAACACAGCAAATTAGAAGAGACTTACCACCTCATCAACAGCATATTTGCAGGGATTAAATTCACAAGGGAAGAAGAAAACAACAATCAACTTCCGTTTCTGGATGTTAAAGTGGAACGTGTGACCAACGGGGAGTTCCAAACCTCAGCATACAGAAAAGCAACTCACACTGATCAAATCTTCAACTCCCATAGAAACCACCCCAACGACCTCAAAGAAAGCTGCATTAGGACACTATTTAAATGGGCCAGGACATGCTGCAACACTCCAGAATTACGCAGGAAAGAGGAAGAGCACCTATATAAAATCCTCACGATGAACGGATGTCCATGCAAATTCATCCACAGGTGCCTACTAAACAAACAACAACAGGAGGACACAGTATGCCCTAACACACTGATCACACTGCCCTACATCAAGAACATATCAGAACTGATAACAAGACTCCTAAGATCACTAGAAATCATGGTAGCGCACAAGCCCACAGCCACTCTACAACAAACACTCACAAGGATTAAAGACCCCATTCCCACAACATGCAGAACCAACGTCGTTTACAAAATACCAAGCAACAACTGCCACAAACATTACATAGGACAGACAGGAAGGAAACTAACCATCAGAATACATGAACATCAGCTAGCAGCAAAACGGCGCGACAAACTCTCCTTAATATCAGTACACTCAGACAATGAAGGCCATCAGTTTAATTGGGACAAGGTAACCATAGTAGCCCAAGCCAAACATAGACACACACAGGAATTTCTGGAGGCATGGTTCTCCACCTGTAATGCAATCAACAAATGTATAGAATTGGACCCCATATACAAACCCATACAGATCAAAACCAGAAATGACACTACTCACCATAACGAACGAGACAGTATAAATTCCAAGCGGAGTAGAACAACATTGCTTCGTTGGAGGCTCCACTGATGATGTCATCTAGCATGATGATGAAATGTCTGAATGGAAACAAGCCAGCTCGGCGAGTAAGTCAATAACCTTGTCAGGCAATTCAAGCCTCTGGCCTAGGACAGAGCTTGGCTCAGCTTACGGATCTGCTCCTGGCAGGAACCTTGCTCTCCCCTCTGATACCCTTTGCTGAGGCTATCTTTTAGCCTGCTTAGCTTCTCCTGCACTTCAACTTGCTTCCCTATACAGCTATTCTCCACTTTTAGGGCCTGTTCACTACACTTGGCTTCTGTGACCTGACACTGCCAATAATCTCTTGGTTTCTGTATCTTTCCTCTGTTTGCCACCTTTCTTGCCTCTCTCGCTGCAGGTCTGCATACAACAATTCTCCTGGTCCTCGTGCTATAACCTTTGTGTTCCTCTCTTAACTCTGCCTTCAGTTCCTTGACTTTGTAATCCAGTACCTGGACCAGTCGCTGAAAGCAGAGGAACCAGATTGCCTTCTCTACAGAGCACTCATGCTCCTTGCTGTCAGTCCACTAGGCTGCTGCCTCACTCGGAGGCCCAGTGTGCAAGAGAACAAGGACCCATTTCTTCGATATGTTCACCTTATTAAACACATAGGAGGAGAACCTCTCCTCCTTCGGAGACCTTGCTTTTGAAACACCCTCTTTTGAAACACCCTCTATCACATCACATTCCTTCTGCCAGTGTTCTGCCATTCTGTAGGGACTGGTTTGCACTCAGTAATTTGCTGATTTTAGGTGGTTTAATTCGCCCCCAAACCTCTGGTTCTGACACAGGACTCACATAGGGAATGTGAAATGAAGAAGGTAGTTGACCGCTGTTTCAGGGTAAAGGAATCTCTGTGTTTATTTAAGAACAAAAAGATAAGTAAAATACAAGAAAATAAAGGTAAACAGTGAAATTAACTCTATCAATTATACAGAGGATACTAATTAAATACACAATTAAATTAAACACAGATTAAATACTATTAGAATCAAAACAACAGTTTTAATCACAGAATATTTAATCAGCCTTCCTACCTTTAGGGTCTTATGCAGTGTTACCATCCACCATCCCTGCCCTACTAGCTAGATTGGAAATTTTGAAGTCTCGGGAGTTTAAGGTCACTACTGAGGAAAATGCAATTTTGAAGTACAGCTAGCTGGTGAGGTTTTTGCAATTGGTTCTCTTGATTCAGAACAGGCCCGTGTCTGGAAGCTCTTGTTCGGATAGTGCTTAGTTGGCATCCCCCCTCTCAGATGTCCTTTGTTGCGATGATGCCCTTGGTTTGGCTCTCTGATTCAGCTTCTCTCTTTGGCCTCTGTGTTTCTTGTTTCAGACACTGCTTGTTGGAGCTGGAATCCTGTGGGGAAGCTGTTTCTGTGGAAGCTTTTTGTTGAAAAATGCTCTCTCTGGTGAGATGGGGCCCAGCAGTTATACAGACTGTATGCTCTGTTCTCTTCTCTCAAATCTCCAAAGATGTGCAGGTAGTTGGATTGGCCATGCTAAATTGCCCATTGTGTTCAGGGATGTGTAGATTAGGTGGGTTATAGGGGGCTGGGTCTGGGTGGGATGCTCTGAGGGTCGGTGTGGACTTGTAAGGCCGAAGGGCCTGCTTCCACACCGTAGGGATTCTATGATTCTATAATTCGATGATCTGTGTTGCCACCGTGTTTCTAGTGTTTCCTTTGAGGTTAGTTGGCTTCACGATAGTTAAGACTATGTGTGAATGTATTTTGATTGTAGCTGAATGTCTGGTATCTCTGTGAATGTATTTTGATTGAAGTTGAATGCACGCTACGTATGTAGGCTCCCCATTACTGTCTGTGCTGAGTAGACCGAGGTGTAAAAGTTGGTTTGGGTCCAAAGCGTTAGGTTGGATTGATTGATTGTTCTTTTAGAGTGGAGGTGTGAATTGGAATTCCAGACTGAACAATAGTCCCAGACAGAAATCATTCTGGCTCTGTGTGTATTTGTTGCAGCCTGAGCTCAGGCTTTTGTCCAGTATTTTAGATGTTAGAGAAGTCCAGGGTCTTGTCCAGTGTTTTTGATGTTAAGAATTTTTGTCAATCTCCCAGCCTGCTTGGCCCTCTTGCTCTGCCTAGTGGTCACCCATTCCCTTCCTGCCTGTGGTGTCTGAGTCTGTGGTGTGACCACCTCTCTATACATGCTATCTATGATAGAGTTCCACCTCGCGAATGCCTTACATTATCCCCAGACGTAGGTCAACTCCAAGCATTTTCACTTTCTTGCTGGTCACACCCGACGCAACACAAGTGTGGCTTTCAAACAATAATTCAAAAAATAACAACTGATGATTTTTTGCTTAATTTGAAGTTGTTCATTCAGGATTATATAATGAGGAGCAAATAAAAGTTCTATCAAAAGAACAATGAAGTTGGAGTGACATATGAAGAAAGAAAACCTTACATATCTTTATTTGTCTCTCGTAGTCCAGCTTGCTCTGAGCCATATAGTGCAATTACAAATCCCAAAGGACTCATCCCCTTCACATTATCCATTGTCATGTCAATGATGGCATGAACCAAAAATAATGAAGGAGAATATTGGTAGGAAAAAATAAAAATGTTCATAGGAGACTATCCAGCAAAACCCAGAAATGTATTGACTGAAATTCATCCAAATTAAGTATAAATTGTAATTCTTCAAATAACCTGTCACAATACTGTATTTTTAAGACATTTATTTGAGTGATTCATGACACTTTGCAGCTCTACTTATTCTATCCTCTGGAAACATCTCACAACCCCAACTGAAAATTTACATTTACTCTCACAGTATTGCCATATTGCAGCCATGATTTACAGTCGCTCTGCATAAGTGTTGCTGTTTTCTACTATCCACACAAGCCATTATGAATAGTTTTACCTCTATGTTTTCTTTACTTGTACCATACATTTACAACATCTGGGAGAGCCATAGGGGAGGGAAGGTGGCAAACGTCATCGCTTCTGTGGAACACACTTTATGTTGACCAACTCCACTATGAAGGAGGCTGCAGATGTCAGCAATGATCTGCCATGAAAGCCTGAGTATCTCAAAGTACTGTTGATAATGGATACTTCAAGAAATATTGCGTTGGAGTTTTCTTTCCTTTAAACTGGATCTTGGTGTCAATCCATTTTACTCTATGGAGGGGAATGAAAGTGAGAAGAAGGAAGCTGGTAATTTAAATGTTTCTTCTCCTCTTGTTTCTCATTACGGATGCAAGGTCCAGGTCATTAAGGTCCTACCATGCCAAGGTGTATACAACTTTTGAGGAAATCTATGCTACTTTTGTGGGTGGCACAGTGGCTCAGTGGTTAGCACTGCTGCCTCACAGTGCCAGGGACCTGGGTTCAATTCCACCGTCAGGTGACTGAATGGTGGTTGCACATTCTCCTTGTGTCTGTGTGAGTTTCATCTGGGTGCTCTGGTTTCCTCCCACAGTCCAAAGATGTGCAGGCTAGGTGGATTGGCCATGCTAAATTACCTGTAGTGTTCAGGGATATGTAGATTAGGGAGATAGGTCTGGGTGGGATGCTCTTTGTGTCGGTGTGGACTTGTTGGGCCGAAGGGCCTGTTTCCACACTGTAGGGATTCTATGATCTATGAAATGCTGCTGAAGTTCAGTGAAGTACTGCACTGGCGAAGGGCCTTTAGGAATTTTGGCAATAATTTATAAAACAATGACAGCATGCTCTGAGAGAAGAAGTGCTGCAAACAACAATTTTTCACCAGCCAATTGCTGCAACTCTTTAGCTTCAAAGCTTTACTAGTCTGTCAGTTGTATTGAAGTAGCTTCCAACTGTCCACTCATATTTCTGCTGCTGACTCCTTTCACCACTTCCATTCAGGTCAAGAAATATTAATGACAGAATTTGGGGTGGCATGGTGGCTCAGTGGTTAGCACTGCTGTCTCATGGTGCCAGCAACCCAAGTTCAATTTCAGCCTTGGGTGACTGTCAGTGTGGAATTTGTATGCTCTCCCCATTTCTGCATGAGTTTCTGTTGCATGGTCTGGTTTCCTCCCACAATCCAAAGATGTGCAGGTTAGGTGGATTAGTCATGCTAAATTGCCCCATTATCTTCAGGCTAGGTGGGATAGCCATGGTAAATATGGGGTTACAGGAATTGGGTTGGATGCTTTTTGGAGGGTTGGCATAAACTTAATGAGCTGAATGGTCTCTTTCCTCACTGCAGAGATTCTATGATTCTGATGGAGAGTCTTTTTTAAGGGAATTAAACTTCTTGCTCACATCCAAACATTCCTCTCATTGTATGTGCAAATTGCATCCTACTGGCAGAATTCTACAATTCCCCCACTGGATTTACAAATAAGGAGCGCATATAATTCCCTGGGTAGCCTTGCACCTACGACCAGTCTTCAATTTAACAGGGGAGCAGACAAAGCATGTTTGAGGCCTGTAAGTGGGAGGTTATCGACCACTTAAGGGCCACTTCACTTAAGGGCCACCTTACCTCAACTTTGAGGCTGACATGAATTGTGGGGCTGTGCAGGGGGAAAGCCTGGTAGACCATCCTGCTTGGGCCTTAGGCAGGAAATTGGGCTGCCCTCTTTCTGG
Source organism: Rhincodon typus (assembly GCF_021869965.1). Taxonomy (NCBI): domain Eukaryota; kingdom Metazoa; phylum Chordata; class Chondrichthyes; order Orectolobiformes; family Rhincodontidae; genus Rhincodon; species Rhincodon typus. The sequence goes on from NC_063334.1 coordinate 48,679,802, forward strand.
CTTCCTTTCTATGTTGACCTCCTGTCCAAGGTTTGCTGCTCAAGGATGCTACTTGTTCCAACGTCCCTATTCCCAACCCCAGCTTTTCCATCAAGAACCCAAAACCTCTCAGGCCTTATTCCTTTCCCCACCATGAGACCCCTGCAGTTATCTTGTCCTGGACTTTGATACTTAAAGTGTGAAGACTTCTTGTAGCCCTAGTCTTGGCCAAAACTGCCACTAGCAGTGCTGGGACTGCAGAGTTTTTGGTCAATCAATTAGATAGGAAGATCTTTCAGGCAGGACTTTCATTCAACCCAGGGGCTGCAGTCCTGGCTGTAGCCAATAAGCACACCTGCAGCATTAAGTGGTTGTAGAGTTGCTGTGATCAGTATTTTGTGTTTGCCACTGATTGTTTGGGTAGCAGGGCAGGATACACTGTCATCCAAACAATCTGGTCTATGGTTTAATCCATATCTATGCTCCAATCATTAAAGTAAGGCTATCTTCTTAGAACAAAGTAATGACAGGAATTTAACACAATATTAAGCTAGTCAAGGCAATAAAGTAGGATGACAGGTGGTGCAATGAAAGTCTCAAGATGGTTAAATCAAGAGACACCAATAAAGAGTACGCACAGATAGATATAATACTTTGGACCATGGGGGCATAGAATTTGCACTAGCAAAGACCTTACAGGAGATTTTCAGGAATCCAAATGATTGATCCAATAAGAAAAAACAAGTAGGTTGCTTGCAGGTGGTGTTGCATCATAGGACAAGATAATATGATATTTGAAAGGGAAGGGGAACCAGTCAAGGGCTAGCTTGAAACAAAGATAGTAGGAACTGCAGATGCTGGGAAATCTGAGATAACAAGGTGTAGAGCTGGATGAACACAGCAGGCCAAGCAGCATCATAGGAGCAGGAAGGCTGACGTTTCGGGCCTAGACCCTTCTGATGAAGTGTCTAGGCCCAAAAC
>NC_063334.1:48681161-48735865 GCF_021869965.1 Rhincodon typus
TCAGCCTTCCTGCTCCTATGATGCTGCTTGGCCTGCTGTGTTCATCCAGCTCTACACCTTGTTATCTTAGCTTGAAACAAACCTGCTTTACACTCTTACTCCACATGTTTACACGCTGAATGTTTAAGGATGCAGGCTGACCTGATAGAAGGTTACAAAATTGTGATAGGCATGAATATAATGGATAGTCAGAGTCTTTTTCCCAAGGTAGAAGTGTCAATTACTAGGGCACATAGGTTTAAGGTAAAAGGGGTAATTTAAAAAGAGTTGCGAGAGGCAAGTATTTTACACAAATGGTTATAAGTGCCTAGAATGTGCTGCCAGAAGAGGTGGTGAAGGCGAATACAAAAGCAACATTTAAGAAGCATCTTGACAGATATATGAATAGGCAGGGAATAGAGAGATGTGGACAGCTAGAGGTAAAAGATTTTTAGTTTAGAAAAGCATCATGTGTCAACACAGTTTTAGTGGGCCAAAGAGCCTGTTCCTGTGCTGTACTGTTCTTTATTCTTCTTTGTTCTTTGATACAACTAAATGGGGGAAAGAAAAATATTGGATACACCCGCACAAGACTTCAGTCTCACCAAATCCAGTCCTTGAGCATATCCAATTTTGTAAAGAGATAGTAGTAACTGCTGATGCTGGAGTCTGAGATAACAAGGTGTAGAGCTGGATGAACCCAGCAGGCCAGGCAGCATCAGAGGAGCAGGAAAGCTGACGTTTCGGGTCTGGACCCTTCATCAGAAATGGGGGAGGGAAAGGGGGCTCTGAAATAAATAGAGAGAGGGGGAGACAATGATAGAAGATGGTTGGAGGAGCAGATAAGTGGAGAGAAGTCGGACAGGTCAAGGAGGCGGGGATGAAGCCAGTAAAGATGAGTGTAGGTAGGGAGTTGGGATGGGGGTTGGTCAGTGAGGAGGGGGGGGCGGGTAGGTGGGAGAGAAGACAGACCAGTCAAGGAGGTGGGGACAAAATGGGCTGGTCTTGGGATGAGGTCAGGGGTGGGGAGATTTTGAAGCTTGTAAAGTCCACATTGAGACCATTGCGCTGCAAGGTTCCCATGTGAAATATGAGGTGCTGTTCCTCCAGCCTTTAGGTGGTATCCATTGCCACAACGATGCCACCCGAAGGCTGCAGGAACAGCACCTCATATTCCACCTGGGAACCTTGCAGCCCAATAGTCTCAATGTGGACTTTACAAGCTTCAAAATCTCCCCACCCCTGACCTCATCCCAAGACCAGCCCATCTCGTCCCCGCCTCCTTGACCTGTCCGTCTTTTCTCCCATCTATCCACTCCTCCGACCTCACTGACCAACCCCCACCCCCACTTCCTACCTATTAGCCTCATCCCCGCCTCCTTGACCTGTCCGTCTTCCCTCCCACCTACCCGCCCCTCTCTCCTCACTGACCAACCCCTATCCCAACTCCCTACCTACACTCACCTGTACTGGCTTCATCCCCGCCTCCTTGATCTGTCCGTCTTCTCTCCACCTATCTGCTCCTCTATCCACCTTCTATCATCGCCTTCCTCTTCTCTACTTATTTCAGAGCCCCCTTCCCCTCCCCCATTTCTGAAGAAGGGTCCAGACCCGAAACGTCAGCTTTCCTGCTCCTCTGATGCTGCCTGGCCTGCTGTGTTCATCCAGCTCTACACCTTGTTACCTCCAATTTTATAAAGACTTCTTTAAGCTACTGTTTTAATTGGGCAGCAGCAGACAATGCATTTATGAGCGATGATGGCCATTTTTCATTTTGGCTCTGTTACAATCGTATAGAAGTGAACTATCATTAATTAACCTCCTGGAGCTTAGGGAGAAAGCAGCTCAGGACAACAACAATTCAATAAGAACTCAAGATCCACAAATGTTAAAACTGCTGCAGAATGCAAGCCACCAATTAAACTTTTGGCCTCAGTTTTAAAATCCAACATGTCAAACGCTTAAAAGACTTTAAAAAAATAAATTTGTGTACTCTTTCTCCTCTTGAAGCTTGGATGGAATTTTCCCCTGCCTTGGGTGGCAACAGTGATGATGAGAAAATTTGGAAATTATGGGAAGAATGGAAAAATGCTGTGGAAAGAAATTTAGATTTTTATCCTAAAGTTTGAATGGCAAGTTCTTATTTACACTAATGAGTGAAAACTACCTTATTTCCTTGTACTTGCATCTTATTATGAGCTAATCTCACCCGCATTTCTACGCATCTCCCAATTCTTCCCTCCTTCCTCAAGGAACTAGATAGCACCAATTCCCAATATTAAATGCAGATTGGTTACCTGGTGGCACCAGCTCACTGCCACTTCTCTGGGTCTTCACACAGGTCCACCTTTTCTATAATTTCCTGCATGCTTCATGGACGCCAACCTCTTCCACTCTTCAAGCATGTAAGTGGATATTGCCAAGCAAACAGCATCACCACATCATCATAATTGCTTTCAGACAAACTCACACACTTCAGTCCTTCAGGGTACCATTTTGGATCTCTGGGACACTTATGACTTGCATGCTTATGCCAAATGTCTTTGCATGTGGGACACATACAATTCATCTTGTGGCTTTTTTTCTTTGCGCTCTCTCACTTTGTGCTGACTTAGTAGCTGCCAGCTTCTCTGGCGTACATTTTTGTTTTAGCTGAGAGCAAGTAATGATTTGGAGCACTGAACAGTTAAGTGGTGGATATTTTGTTATATGGCATCTGGCTTGTCAATGTCACACCTTTATCATGGACAAGCAACTTAGACAGCAAACACACTGCACCGGCTTTAACAAATAGACCATGTTTGTGATTCAAAAGAGCAGTCAACTTTGGGTCGGGGGAACAATGGTCAATTGGGGTGCCACGAGTCAGTCAAGAAGCTCAGCTGATCGCAGCCCAGGGGTTTAGCAATGTTAGTCAAACTCTCAGTCCTGGCAGAGAATGGAGATCAGTGTCCTTGCAGTTTGGGATTGGCCCACTGTCAGTTCTGCAGGTCAAGTACAAACAGTCTTAGGATTACAAGGTGCTGTGCAGACACCACTCCAAGGGTTGGTCCGTTGCCTGTCAGGGCCCTCCTGTCAGGTTAGTCCGGGCTGTGAGCCACGGTTGATCCTGGAGGTTTGTGCATTAATGGTCAAGAGGCTTTCTGTGGAATATTAGCAAAAATGGGAAGCTCAAACCTGGAGTTGGGGCTTGCTGGGTGTGGTTCCTGAGGAATAGTTATAATGAAAGAGTGCAGTCAAATAGAGTGGTAAGATCTCATATAGTTTAGTAACAGATGGGAAGCAGCTGGAGAAGTGTTTTTCACAGGTCACTATCACCCTGGCTGCTACAATGAGGGAGGGGTGTGGCCAACAGGACATGGCAATTTGTGATGCAGTAGGCTCGGGGGTAATTTGGGGGGTCATTAACAAGGTGGAATGATGAATAAACAGAGTTGCAGACTATGAGTGTGTGCTATGATAGAGAAACAACAGTTCACTCGTGAATGCTACGATGAATGCTCAACCTGTTCAGTAAATCTTCATAACCAATCTATCAGCATGGTCCAATAAATGACTGGCAAACATATAAAGTTCATGCTACAAATTAAAAATGAGGTTTCCGTCTGAGAGTTTGAGTGAAATTACTATTTCACCTTTCACGGAGATAAAAAAAAAGAACCATTATATTGAGTATGTGGAAAATGCTTATCTTCTTTTTATGAAAATAGGCTGAAGGTTCATTAGTTTTATTATTAGTTCATGGGACAGCCATTGTTATCTGGTTATTTTGATATCTCAATACATTAATGATAAAAAAGTGGCAGTAATTATCAAGATGCATGCAGTTTCTCAGGTTTTTTAGGACTAGACATATAAATAGTGCTACAAAAGCAAGTCAGAGGCTAGGAATACTGCAGTGAGTAACTTGTCTCCTGACTCCCCAAGGGCTGTCCACCATCTACAATGCACAAGTCAAGTGTTGGAATATTCTCCACCTGCCTGGAAGAGTGCAGTTCGAACAACACTCAAGAAGTTTGACACCGTCTTGTACAAAGCAGCCTGCTTGATAGGCACCACATCCACAAACATTCACTCCATCCACCACTGACACTCAGTAGCAGTGTGTGTATGATATAAGATGCGCTGAACAAATTCACCAATGCTCCTTAAACAGCACCTCCCAAACCCACAAATAATTCCAACTGGAAGTACAAGGGCAACATTTATATCAGAACAGCACATCCTGCAAGTTCTCCCCCAAGCTACTCTTTCTTTCTGACTTGAAATATTTCAGTGTCTCAGAGACAAAATCGTGGAGATTCATGCCTCATGGCTTTCCATCAAGTGGGCTGCGGCAGTTCAAGAAGGCAGTCATTATCACCTTCTCAAGGTCAACTAGAGTGAGAAAAAAATGCTGGCCCAGCCAATGAAGTACACAGGCTATGAATGAATAAAAGCTTATCACGTTGTCTCTGTATGAGTTTTAAGCCCCTAGTCTCAGATATTTAAATAAAATGACAGGTGATAATGAACAATAGTGTCACATTATTGCTATCTAACTGATCAATGTAAAATTAATCCTACAACAGGTTACTGCTCTGAAGTTGTGAGAGTTTTCAATATTTCAACAGGAGAGAGCACGAGGACAGCCTGGGAAGGTAAGCTTTAGTTATAAAAGTCTTACCTCACGTGACTGCAGCCTTCAGTTGTTCAGCGGAGGAGGAGTCCCAGAGCAGGCGCGAGTGGTCGGCTGGGTAACGGTTATCTTTCACCCAATAAATTTGGGAAGTAACTAATACCCGAGGCACTACACGTGTAGTGTCTCCCACCCTTCCACCTCCTCTAACCTAATAATAAAGACTAAGTGTGGTGAGCAGGTAAGCTATTTGCATTTTTTTTCTCATCTCTTTGTTATCTTTCGGGGAGGTCACCTAGATGCCTAATCCTCTGGGAGTGGTTCGGAAGGCAAAGCTGGAGTCTGTTTGAGTATATAACAGAGTAAACTTACTGGTGCAGAGGACACTTAAAGAGAGAACACTGCGAAACTAAAAAAAAACTAATTAATTTTAAATAATTAACTAAGTAAGGATGGCAGATCAGGTGATGTGTGGAAGCTGTATGATGTGGGAGCTAGCTGATCTCATTGAGAACGGCAGTGACCACATCTGCAGCAAGTGTTGGCTGCTTGAGGAGCTCTGGTTCAAAATTGATGAGCTGGAATCCGAACTCCAAACACTGCGGCACACGGGGGAGGGGGAGAGATACCTGGATGCTGTGTTCCAGGAGGCAGTCACACCTAGTAGATTAACTAATGTTAATTCGATCGGTGGGCAGGGACAGCAGTGTGTGACTGCGAGTGAGGCAGGTAGAGGGACCCTGCAGACAGGAACACAGGAGCCGCAGCCCTTGACATTGTCCCACAAGTATGAGGGACTTGCTCCCTGTGTGGATGAGGAACAGGGCTGCAGGAAGGATGAGTCAACTGACTATGGCACCATGGTTCAGGAGGCCATTCAAGAAGGGGGAGCTAAAAGACAGATTGTAGTTGTAGGCGATTCCATAATCAGAGGGATAGACAGTGTCCTTTGCAAGCAGGGTAGAGAGTCCCGCATGGTGTGTTGCCTGGCAGGTGCCAGAGTGCGAGACATCTCTGACCGGCTTGTGACGATACTAGAGAGGTGGGGGGAGGATCCAGTTGTTGTGGTCACATAGGTACCAACAACATAGGCAGGACTAGGAAACAAGACCTGTTTCGGGATTATGAAAAGCTAGGAACAAAATTAAGAAACAGGTCTTCAAGGGTCAGAATCTCTGGATTGCTGCCTGAGCCATGTGCAAATTGGCATAGGGAGGCGAGGATCAGGGAAGTAAACATGTGGCTAAAAGAGTGGTGTGGGAAAGAGGGTTTCCTTTTCATGGGGCACTGGCATCAGTTCTGGGACAGGAGGGATCTATACCGCTGGGGTGGACTCCACCTGAACAGGGCCGGGTCCAGTGTTCTGGCGAAAAGGGTAAATAGTGTGGTCAATAGGACTTTAAACTAGTAAGTAGGGGGGAAGGGAGGAGTGAGCGTACAGGGAGTATAACAATTAATGGAAGGCAAAGCAGCAGGTTAGCAGGTGACGAGGAAGCTTCAACTCCATTGAAAATTAGGAAAAAAGTTAAAGGGAAGGAGACTCAAGAGCTGTTCGTAATGGAGGTGAAAGGACCCAAGAAGAAGTGCAAAAACTGGCATAAGGGCACGTTATCTGAATGCTCAGAGCATACGGAACAAGGTGGATGAGTTGACGGCGCAAATCATGGCAAATGGGTATGATTTAGTGGCCATTACAGAGACATAGTTGCAGGATGGTCATGACCATCCAGGGGTATCAAACTGTTCGGAAGGACAGACAGGAAGGTAAGGGAGGTGGTGTCACTCTGATTTTTAAGGATGATATCAGGGCAGTAGTGAGAGATGATATAGGTTCTACTGAACAAAAGGTTGAATCCATTTGGGTGGAAATTAGGAATAGCAGGGAGAAGAAGTCACTGATAGGTGTGGTCTATAGGCCACCAAATAATGACATCGTTGTGGAGCGGGCAATAAACATAGAAATAGCTAATGCATGTAAAAATGTTACAGCAATTATCATGGGGGATTTTAATCTACATATCGATTGGTCAAACCAGGTCAGTCATGGCAGCCTTGAGGAGGGGTTCATAGAATGCATCTGCGATAATTTCCTTGAACAATTTGTAATGGAACCTACTATGGAGCAAGCTATCCTAGATCTAGTCCTGTGTAATGAGAAAGGAACAATAAATGATCTCACAGTTAGGGATCCTCTCAGAAGGAGCGATCACAGTATGGTTGAATTTAAAATACAGATGGAGCGTGAGAAGGTTAAATCCAGTACCAATGTCCTGTGCTTAAACAAAGGAGACTATGATGGGTTGAGGGAGGAGTTAGGTAAAGTAAAATGGGAGCAAAAACTTTATGGTGGGTCAATTGAGGAACAGTGGAGGACTTACAAAACGATTTTTCGCAGTGCTCAGTAGAAGTATACTCCAGTGATAAGGAAGAACTGTAGGAAAAGAAATAGTTAGCCATGGATGTCGAAGAAAATAAAGGAAAGTATCAGATTAAAAAAAAAACATACAAAAAAGCAAAGATTAGTGGGAAACTAGTAGACTGGGAAATCTTTAAAGGCCAACAAAAAGTCACAAAAAAAGTTATAAAGAGAAGTAAGATAGATTATGAGAGTAAACTAGCTCAAAATATAAAAACAGGCAGCAAAAGTTTCTATAAATATGTAAATCGTAAAAGTCTGGCGAAGATAAACATTGGTCCTTTAGAGGATGAGAAGGCCAATTTAATAACTGGGAATGAGGAAATAGCCGAGGCATTAAACAGTTATTTTGTGTCGGTCTTCACAGTGGAAGACACAAATAACATGCTGAAAACTGATGACAAGAAGGTTATAGCAGGTGAGGACCTAGAAACTATCATTATCACTAAGTATGCAGTGCTGGGCAAGCTAATGGGGCTAAAGGTAGACAAATCTCCTGGCCCTGATGAAATGCATCCTGGGGTACTAAAAGAGGTGATGGGGGAAATAGCAAATGCACTAGTAATTATGTACCAAAATTCACTGGACTCTGGGGTGGTTCCTGCAGATTGGAAAACAGCCAATGTGACACCACTGTTTAATGAAGGATTTAGACAAAAAGCAGGTAACTATAGGCCAGTTATCTTAACTTCGGTAGTGGGGAAAATGCTTGAATCTATCATTAAGGAAGAAATAGCAAGACATCTGGACATAAATTGTCCCATTGGGAACACCCAGCATGGGTTCATGAAGGGTAGGTCATGTTTAACTAATTTGGTGGAATTCTTTGAGGATGTTACTTGCATGGTGGACAATGGGGAACCTGTGGATGTGGTGTATCTGGATTTCCAGAAGGCATTTGACAAGGTGCCACACCAAAGGATGATACATAAGATGAAGTTGCACGGTATTACAGGTAATGTATTGGCATGGATAGTGGATTGGTTGACTAGTAGAAAGCAAAGAGTAGGGGTAAATGGGTGTTTTTATGGTTGGCGGTCAGTAGCTAGTGGTGTGCCTCAGGGATCAGTGTCAGGACCGCAATTGTTTACAATGTACATCGATGATTTGGAGTTGGGGACTAAGTGTGGTGTGTCAAAATTTGCAGATGACACTAAGATGAGTGGTAGAGCAAAGTGTGCAGAAGACACTGAAAGTCTGCAGAGGGATATAGATAGTCTAAGTGAGTGGGCAAAGGTCTGGCAGATGGAGTACGATCTTGATAAGTGTGAGGTCATCCATTTTGGTAGGAATAACAGCAAAATAGACTATGTTTTAAATGGTAAAATATTGCAGCACGCTGCTGTGCAGAGGGACTTGGGTGTCCTTATGCATGAATCGCTAAAAGTAGGATTTCAGGTGCAGCAGGTATTTAAAAAGGCAAATGGAATTTTGTCTGTCATTGTTAGAGGGATACAGTTTAAAAACAGGGAGGCTATGCTGCAGCTATATAGGTTCCTGGTGAGGCCACACCTGGAGTACTGTGTGCAGTTTTGGTCTCCTTGCTTGAGAAGGTATATACTAGCACTGGAGGGGGTGCAGAGGAGATTCACTTGATTGATTCCAGAGTTGAGAGTGTTGGATTATGAGGAGAGACTGAGTAGGCTGGGATTATACTCATTGGAATTCAGAAGAATGAGGGGAGATCTTATAGAAACATATAAGATTATGAAGGGAATATATAAGGTGGAGGCAGGGAGGTTGTTTCCACTAGCACGTGAAACTAGGACTAGGGGGCATAGCCTCAAAATAAAGGGAAAGCAGATGTAGGACTGAGGTCAGGAGGAACTTCTTCACCCAAAGGGTTGTGATTCTGTGGAATTCCCTGCCCAGTGAAGCGGTTGAACCTACCTTGCTGAATGTGTTTAAGGCAAGGCTAGATAAATTTTTGAACAGTAAAGAAATTAAGGGCTGTGGTGTGCGGGTGGGTAGGTGGAGCTGAGTCTCAAAAAGATCAGCCATGATCTTATTGAATGGCGGGGCAGGCTCGAGGGGCCGGATGGCCTACTCCTGCTCCTAGTTCTTACCTTCTTAAGTAATATCCTTACTGAAACAATTTTAATGTTTATTCATGATACTTGTTTGAATGAATAATTTACAGCTTTTTCTGTAGAAAATTGTGAAGATAATTTGTCTTTCCCAAATCTGAAACATACCCGATGAATGGCTAATTGTCTTTCAGAGGCATAGAAAATTTTGACAATTCTTTCTTTGTTCAATATATTTGAAAAATATTTTGGGACATAGATTTCTAACACAATTTATAATTCTACTGATTTTGCAGTAAGGATGCTGTAATCACACATTGGACTCTAATTTAAAGTGCTTCATAATTTGGAATTGGCGATATTCTACACTTTACCATAATAAATTGCTTACTTTTATTTATAATATAATTATGAATTACAAATAAAAAAAACTCTTCACAGTATCTCAAGCTTAGATGCAATCCTGATACAACACTATATTTGACTTGAAAGAATATTAGGCATAATAAATTGTGCTAAGAATATTCATTGCCAACACTGTCTTTTATTCAACCAGTTATCTAATTTCATCTTTCATAATATTTTAAACTTTAGTTATTTGTAACACAGCAATATAGATAATATTTTGGAATAAAGTTACCATTCTTATGCTCCCCTATGGTCAAATAAAGCTCCAACCTCCTTTTTCCTTACATTTAAAGGCAATTTTATTTTATTTTTAAAAATTCTTTACATATAGTATTGCATATTTTATTTTCCAAAGGTGCCCAGGGAGCTGCTACTCAATGCATCAACAGTGTTTCAATAGATAGTTATACAACAGGGAACTCTATTCATGTTACATTTAACTGGGGTTTGCAACTGTGTTAATTATAATTATAATGGTAGGTATATCTTTTCTTATGTGATTTTATTTGCATTAACATCTCTGGAAAAGAATTCAGTGCTCAATTGAATTGATGATTCAACTGCTCAATAATATTAGCAGTTGAATCATCATCAAATTAATGATTGCATCTAGTTGATGATGGACTTGCTTCCATTATTGAAAAGTGGTGCAATGAGCATCCTCTTGCATATGCTCCCTCTCCACCCCAAAGACATAGTTTGTATGTAATATATCTTGGTATAATTTTCTTCTCTCCTAATTACTCAGTTGATCAAAATCGAACATGATGTCCCTCCACTCCAATTCATAGGTTCTGAAAGTGCTGATAAATGTAATGTGTGACCTACATACTCTGTCACATATGGGGCAAGCGATGTTTATGGGTTAGATAGATGAGTTGTTTGCAGGTTTGTGAATTCCCCTTGATGTCTCAACTTTGCCTCTGCACATTCCCAGTGAAGTCTATCAATGTGTTTGATACCTTCCATATTGCACAGTTACTAGTCATGAGCCAGTGGTGGGGATATTTGATTTCTCCAGGGTTGTTTTAAGGACACCTATAAATCATTTACATTGTTTACTTTTATTTATAACATAATTATGAATTATAAATATAAATATAATTATAATTATAATAATATATAATAATACATTATATAATTCTATATTGGGGAGGCGATGGCCTAGTGGTATTATCACTGGGCTGTTAATCCAGAGACCCAGATAATGTTCTAGGGACCCATATTCAAATCCCACCATGGCAGATGGTGGAATTTGAATTCAATAAATATCTGGACTTAAGGGTCTAATGATGACCATGAATCCATTGCCGATAGTCAGAAAAACCCATCTGGTTCACTAATGTCCTTTAGGAAAAGAAACTGCCATCCTTACCTGGTCTGGCCTACATGTGGCTCCAGATCCACAGCAATGTGATTGACTCTTAACTGCCCTCTGGGCAATAAATGAAGCCTAGCCAGCGACACTCTCATTCCATGAATGAATAGAAAAAATATATATAAATCTCCTGTTGCAATAGAGTTCCAAGTGAACAATTGTTTTTGGAGTCTTTGTCATATGAATGTCGTAAGAATGTGTCCCACCCAGTGAATTTGGTATCTAGTGGTTAATACCACAATATTACTAAGGGTAGCTTGGGAGAGTATGTGCTCGTTGCACTGTCTTTCTTGTCACTTGATTTAGAAGATCTTGTGATGGCACCACTATGGCCTGGATGCATATGGCAATCGTCATTAAACTTTCAATACAGAGTACTGTTGTGAAACTAATCAGAATTATAGATTATTTGTTGGGGATTTGTCTAGGAAGTTGGAAAATGTGGCATTGTAACTTTATTAGAGAAGGACTCTTCTTGCATAGCTAAGAAGAAAAAAGCTGCAAGTGGGTAATCTCCTGAGCACTAACTCAATGTGCATCGCCATAAAAAAAACATTCCGGTGAGTGAGGACAGGATCAGTTCAGCTTGGATGTCCCCGGTCAGCAACAGTTAGAAAGGTTTACGTGATAAAGTGGTAATTTGGTAAGAGTACAGCCAGGGCCCGTGCACCAGTGCGCGAGCGTGACTCAACTCTTTCTGCAAGGGTAGACAATGAGAAAAATTGTTTTCAGTCGTGAACCTGTTATTAGGATCGATTTCAATACATCAAAAAGCCTGAACTTCCAAATACGTTTTCCCAGAAAATCTCTAAAGATCTCCCATTGTTCACTCAGCAGATTGTATTATTCTGCAGAGAACGGCGATGGCATTAAAGTACAAGCGACTCTTATTGTGAAATGAATCAGGTGCCATCTGTCGACAGCAAAAACAGGAGGTGATCTAATCCGATATCCTGGGCCGAGAGCAGAGCACTGCTTCATTCTCCGCCCCCCGCGCAGAACACAGGCGGAAAGCGGTTCATCACACACTGCACCAGATTGGTTTCCATTCTCATTGCTGACACCACTGCAGGTAAAATATTGGACTCGTCGCGGCGGCATGTGGACCTTCCGATCATCCTTCCCAGTTTAATCAGCGGAACCCTTCTGAAGGTAAAGTGTTCGACAGTTTCCGTGCATGGAAATAATTAGCGGGCTCATGGGCATAGCAAATGATTCAAAGACATATAACACGGTAATTACGACCTTGCTATTAGTAATTAGCAAATTGGCAGTTATTGGATGTATATTGCAAATAAATCGGACACGGCGTACTTTCTGGGAAAGGATGTATGTATCTACCGGTTTAGAGCACAGCCGTTGGTGACGCCTTTAATTGTACTAGCCTGAAGGTGAAGGAACCGGTACCCGATGGAGTCCCAGCATTTCCTGGATCTCGGGAATGGGTGTGCCCTTGCTTCGGTTTTGCAGAACGATCAGACTTTCATTTTAAATTAGACCAAATTTCAACAATTTCATTACAAATTACAGATAAAATCTATGATCAAATGAATCCAATTGTCTGGTATTGTGGTTCCGTGTGTGACGCTTTAATTTTACCTTTTATTAAATATGTCGAATGCAAGATGTTTAATTATTGGGGAACTATATCTAGTGACGGGACCCTTGTGCCAAAAGCTTAAAAATGTTGCATGATGGAACGTCGTCCAATCTGACAATAACATCGCCCCTTAAAACTGCATTTTAAATCTAGATTGATCTAACAATGAGGCGCGGAATCCTCTTCCGCAGTGTTCACGTGTGCCGATCAAGAATTCTTCAGCTCATTTTGCAAAGAAATGATGGATGTAAAGATCAGTCTCAATCAATTATAAAATTGCTGAATTGGAAACTCCTAGTGTGGTTCGGCAATGGATTGCGACCACGATAGCGTACCGGGTTATGACCATTCTGTCAGCATTGTATGGATATTACCATTCTTGGAGAATGTAGCCTAGCCACTATTATTCAGACTCAATATTGTGCAAGATGTATTGCCCTCTTGGGCATTTCTGGAATTTTAACTGTGCTGCTCCTGCTAGGCTTTGCTGAAAGGAAGAGGAAAGAATGGGGCATATAATCACATGGCTAAGGACTAACTGAGGTATAAATGGGCTAGAGGTTTGAGGGATGACGCTACCTCCAACTACTTCTGACCCACCCTGTTACGATGAAAATCAAAATAATAATGTAACTGATAATTAAACAGCCACTAGCATCCCTGTCAGAGTTATGTTTCTGGAATGTATCAGCGATTTATCGTTTACTTGCTACATCTTACTTTTGGAAGTCAATCAAAGCCGAGGGGTGCCTTTAGTCGCAGTGATTTATTGACAGAATTTTTAACCTTCAAAATCATTTACTCGCGACTCAGAACTTCAGTTTCAACTTTGCCCCATTTTCCAACAAAGAATATTACTCTCAAGAGTATGTATATCACTTCCAATTGCGTTAAAATGGCACAATTAACTTCTCACAACCCAGTCTATATTTCTGAGGACCTTTCATTTCCCAATAGAGGGAACGAACGGTGACTCAGACCACAATGCGCATTGTGTATGCACCTCTTGGCTGCACCCAGGATTTTAATCGGATTCACTGTATTGCCCCATTTTAAAAAAAAAGGAATTTGGCCGTGGCTCAGGTCCTAACGGTAGATATTTCTCCCTCTGTTATACATAAGGTTACTTAACTGGAATCCAAAACGAATGCAACTTTTTCTCTGGCTCTCAGCATTGTATATGGCTGCTGAACTTTCTTCCGATAAATTTCTTCAGATAAGGTCCAAAGATTTGTAGGTTTGGTGGATTGGCCATGCTAAATTGCCCATAGCGTCCAGGGTTGTGCAGGCTAGCTGGATAAGCCGTGGGAAATGCAAGGACACAGGGATAGGGTGGGGGTGGATCTGGGTGGGATGCTGTTCAGAGGGTCGGTATAGACTCGATGGGCCGAATGCCCTACTTCCATACTGTAGCGATTCTACGATTCTATGAAATACATAACACTGAATAGCCTACTTCTCCTGAAATAAGACAAAACAAAACTTAAACATCTAATGTTTGAATTTGTCAGCATTTCTCCTAATACTGCCTTTTTAGACCGCATTTATGATTTTTTTTTTAAAAAAATGTGTATTCGCTGTTCCTGAAGTGACTTGGGAGGATTGGCTGCCGAATTGTTGGGAGTATCAACCCTTTGTTGACTTCCAAACCTTGATGGCATTGCCACTGTGACAGAACTATTCCAATTATGGTAGAAAATTATGCGTGTTAGAGGTCATCAATAGCTGGCTCTGTTTTGTTTTATAAGCTTTGTCTATCCCAAGCGCAACATCTGTATCCCTATGTGTTGATATTTGGAAGTATTGGATATTGAGAGGCTTAAACTTCTCTCTACCTCTACCGAGGTATGGTAGGGTAGTTTAGCCAGTTATGTCAAAACAGATTACTGAGATGGACATTAGATGTGTTCAAATTAGATACGTCTTCGCCACGATGTAAAAAGTATTTGAATTCCTAAATGTGTCTTTGATGACATACTTTTGAATTGTCTCATTGTAGTCTTCTGAAACTTACTGATCAAATATAACGAACGCAAAAGTCTAATTTTTCTAAACAACAAAACAAAAGCATCAAATCCCTGTGTGTGCGTTTTGAATGCTTCAGAAATTTGCCCTTTAGTTTCGTAGTTGAAAAGTAATCATATCCCAGATTAAACATGGCAGGTTAGTGAGTAATAATTGACCTTTGGTAATCAGAAACCAATTGAACATGGTTCCATTGTTCATCTGAAATGTAGCTGATGATTCGCAGGCTCTGTACTTAACTGTTTATCTTGCATAGTTTTTTTTTTAGATAAGTATCTAAGTTGTTGGTTTGTCAAAGCAATTTATTATCCACGCAAGGCAATAAATGGCCATTTGTACTATCATGTGTTGAACAAAAAGCATGTACGCTTTTCAGTGGAAAAACATAAACTTCGGCGTAATTTAAAACGTCATTAAAATGGTTCCACGAGACCTTTTTTTAAATGTATTTGAATGTTTGTTCAGGTTCGAACGACTCATGAATGGATCCCCCCAAAAAAGTAGAAAGGACGACCAAAATGAGTAGGGCTCCTTAATTAGGCAGATTTATTGTCAGATATTGATGTGCAAGATTCAATGTAACTGTAAAGCCAGCTAGCGTTTACTGGTCGATGTAGGAGTGTTATTTTTCAGTCAGGCTGCGCAGTTTGAAAGCCCCGTGGCTATTCTACTTAGGCTGCACTTTAGGGAGCTGGACTGACGCGCTCTAATTGGTGGTGATGATGGCCCTTGAAAATGGATGAATTGCAGGTTATACAGTGAATATGAAAGCTTGTCAGTGCTTACAGACGAGAAAAACAACTGGGAAATTAGAATAAAAAAATGCTGTAAGCATTAGGTCTGCGAAAAGAAGTGAAAAAAACTCGATGTGAAAACGCAGTCTTGAAAATACGCAGCAGGTCTGACACAATCTCAAAGGGGGGATTGGACAGATTAACGATTGGGGAGTACACTTTTCAATCGGAAACCTAAACCGATCACTCCTTATCCAGATGTTGACTGACTATACCTAGAATTTGTTTTTCAAATTAAAAAAAAATCAAATGCCTGCTATTTGCAATTCCCTAATCCACCCACTTGTTTAATTTTTATGACAGCGCCTTTAAAAATAGTTACTAGATTTTACAAAAGCAAAGATTTGTGCTGACCAAACTGCCTGTTATCGTGCACGATTAAATGTTGATTTAGAAATAGTATATTTTTTAGTGCTGACGGTGCGGATTTGATACGTGCTGCGGTCCCTCGCTCTTTCCTACCCATGGAAGAATTATTAGCAGCACTGGTTCGAATTTAACAGATCCATGACCCTCGATGCAGTATTCTGACAACCAGCACCCAGACGTAGCAGTCAAAATTGCTGATGACGATAGTCATATCCCCGTCTCCCCGATCACACAGAGCGTTCTAAACAAACCAGGTACGTAATAACATCCCTGCATAGAAAACTCCCTGCTGCCTTAAATATAGGACAGAAACTCCCCCAGCCCTTCTGGCTCTTCCACAATTAATCATGTGCAACCTTTAGCAACGATGAGTCCTCAAGATTGAGCGCAGCGCGGCTCGACGCAAGCAATTGGAATATTGTAGCTTTCGTTGTCTGGTAACGTAACTGTTTCATTTATGTTTTAAAATTTTAGCATGCCATAAGCAGAAGCTGTATCGTAGGGTTAGGGCCGTGTGTGTTTGGAGGTGGTCTTTTTGAAAGGGGCAACGGTGTGGCGCGTGTTCTGCGCCGATTTCTGGTCCCCGGTGATCCGTGCCTTAGATACGAAGGCGGCCGACTGAGAATATGCACTTCCTCAACGGCCAACTGCTCTGAGCAGCCGGGCAGTGCAGCGCTGAGCCGGTACAGTTAGCTCAGACACGCTCTCCTAGAAGAGGAGAATGTAACTGCACTCCATCAGCCCGTCCGACTAGCTTTGAATCTACAATGGATCTTAACGTGGATAAAACGGGAAATATTTATATTAATTATATATATGTACGTATACACGTTTACGTGACCTGAGTTTGTGTAATCTGTTCTTTCCCTTTGACTGTAGGTGATAGTCTAAGGCAGCCTGCAAGATGCCAGAACAGAGCAACGATTACAGGGTTGTAGTATTTGGAGCGGGGGGCGTGGGGAAGAGCTCGCTGGTCCTGAGGTTTGTCAAAGGGACCTTCCGTGAGAGCTACATCCCCACCATTGAAGACACTTATCGCCAGGTCATCAGCTGCGACAAGAGCATCTGCACTTTACAGATCACGGACACCACGGGAAGTCACCAGTTCCCGGCCATGCAGCGGCTCTCGATCTCCAAAGGACATGCCTTCATCCTCGTGTACTCCATCACTAGCAAACAGTCTCTGGAAGAGCTGAAGCCCATCTACGAGCAAGTGTGTCAGATCAAGGGGGACGTGGAGAGCATCCCTATCATGCTGGTGGGCAACAAGTGCGATGACAGCTTGAGGGAGGTGCAGGCCAGCGATGGCGAATCCCAAGCCAAGCGTTGGAAGTGCGGCTTCATGGAAACCTCGGCCAAGACCAATCACAATGTCAAGGAACTCTTTCAGGAACTGCTGAATCTGGAGAAGCGCAGGGCAGTGAGCCTACAGATCGACGGCAAGAAATCCAAGCAGCAAAAGAGGACAGAGAAACTCAAGGGGAAGTGTGTCGTTATGTGAACTGCCTCAACCCAATAACAACAAAAGACATACATTACCTTCTGGACACCGAACTGAGCAGATTCACAAAAAGGGGTCGGCTCGGAGGAAAGTGACCCTGTCGCAACCGCGTGGGTTTATCTCGAAAAGGAAACATGCAGTTTTTAAAATTTCTTTTAAACCGAAATTAAGTTTCAAAATAAAGTCCAATTTCTGAACTGTCACTTTGCTATGATGGACGAGGTGTGCATTCATAAATGATCTGAATGCAGCACGGATATTTATATTCCAGAACGAAGCAGCTAGTAAAAGCACATTCATTTTGAAGTATTCGGTCGTGGATTTTTTTTAAAATTTATTAAAGCATATGGACATATTCACAACAAATAGCACCTTATTAGCGCGAGCAGATGAACATTAGGCCTTTTTTCGAAGTAAACGAGGGAAATAGTTTCAATCAATATGGTTAAATGTCATAATAATGGACTGTTGATTTAAGCTATTTCTACAATAAATACATTTGAACTTGCATGATGCTTTACATTTAAAAACAGTCTGAAGTCAATGCAGAAAGTTCAATCCTGGTGAGTTTCTCACAACAGCAACACTTTTCCTTGTTTCTGCAACCCCCCACCCCGCCAAAGGCAAGAGAGGGGATTATGGGAAAATCAAACAATGATATAGTACATGATCTTGCGCATCTTCATTCATTTAGCATAGCATCAATTAATCAAGAAATAATTACACTGTATTCTCTTTTATTTATTTAATATATATAGAGAGAGAAGGTTTGTATAACTGTAGATCACTTTTCGCTCTCAGTACACGAGAAAGGAATTAACAGGGAGAAACTTTCAGACTAAAAAGCAAAAACAACAAAAGAATTCGGTCTAATGTTATTCCTCATTTGAAGGAAGTCCACAGAAGCTGAAATATATTCAACTAAAGTATTGATCCCAAGGACGGAAAGGATAGCTAATTTGTACAGATTAATTCTTCCAAACACTCCACATCGAAATGTACTCTTTGTTTTGTGGAGCAACTTGCTATAATATGAACATAAAGCAATTGTATTTATTCTTTTTCCGAAGCATCGAAGTATATTTCATTATTGTTATTTAAATGCCTGTACATAGTCATCTGTGCCTACACTTTCTATATTTTACAGTCCTACGCTGTACACTTCAAATCGACAATAAAATATTTGAGTTTATCAAAGTTGTGTGCGCGTTTTTAAAGAACGCTTTAATACTGACCGCAAGCCTCCACCTCAACATTGTCATAGAACAATAGTGCCATAAATTATATTCTGCAATTCTCATTATAAATCTATATCATAAATCTGAAGGATGTGGCAAGGGTAAGTGTGTTATAAACTGATACAATAATATGACATTTGATAGCTTGCATTGTTTCCATCGAATTTGAATAGATTTGTTTTGGAAAACGTGCAATCCATCATTGCCCTGTTTACTTCAGCGCAGGACCTCTGATGCCTCAGATAGCGCCGGCAATCATCTCACGTGACCGATCAGTAACGTTTACAAGTCTGTGATCCCAGGTGGTTAACATTTGTTAAATCGGATATTTACCTCTCTGGTTTTAAGTCTGTCAACAGACATGTTGTTGTGTAAGACTAAGATGTCGCATAGACAAAGTCTAGCGACTAATATTCTTCTCTGTATTCAATGTAGTGTACATTTTCCCTCTCATTCTTGAACGAACTCACCACTTTAAAAAAAACTGCTCAAGTTATTAAACTCACTTTCCATCATCTGTGCAGAACTGTGGATTCCATCCCCTGACTCCATGTTTATACTCGGTAATGGCTCAATTAGCAGCACGCTTCTGAATCACAAGATTGTGTCAGTTTAAGTCTGACCAGAAAGCATAGAAATCTAAGCTGACATTCCAGTGTGAGGAAGTAGATGTAGTGATGACTGCTGCATTTTCTAAACTCAAAAAATTTCATATAAAGTGCTTTGGAATATTTTGTGGTCATAAACATCCTATTGAACCTTTAATTTTCACAAGTCAATCAAACCGATCTCTGGAATATTTCAGTCTGTAATTCTTAGTCCTCTGTGTTTGTTCAGGATGAAGTTATACATCCAAGACAGCTATATGGTTGCTGCAGACAGGAGGGAGAGGTTAATTTATTTGTGTTATTGTTCGCCTCTTCTGCCCATAAGCAGAAGTTGTTTTTATTTTTAATGAATTTATATCTTACTTTCATTTTCAAAATAGGCTGGCATATTTGGCCAAACACAGTTTGTGAAATTATTCTAATCTGGGAGATATGTTTTGCAGCACATTTAAAGATATAAGCATAAAAAGAAGAAAGAAGATAAAATAAGGAAAACAAATCACAATAACCAATAAAGACATGTCATTAAAATAAAGACATGGGTGTTAATGAATGGAAATCAAAGACCAGTGAGCTCAATGAATATTCTTGCATTTGGCTGGTATGGCAGAATTTGTCTACATATGAGCTTAATTGCAGGTGGATGTAGTTGGAACATTATGATTCTTGTAGACTTGGAATTAGTTTACTTTCGATGGGTGAATGCAGGATTCTTCCCACGAATCAGATATTGAGAAGTCATGGCTCGAAGCAAGCTTCAGCTGAATCCAGAACTACTACTTGTTTTCTGTTTTGATGTTGAAAAGCAGTCTGTGGAAAAATTAAAATCTGTATAATTACATTTATTCAAAAAACAGAAGTTTCAGTCATGTACTGGGCCAACTAGTGAGACAGTTCATCCTAATGAGATGGCTTCAATGTTCCTGGTCAAAACCATTGTGTGTTACAGAAGATAAATTTGGGAAACATCAGCACCAGTTCAGGCGTAATGAACTTCCATGGTTTTCTTTCAAATCAAACCTGACTGTTGGAATGCTTTGTCTGTTGCTCCTTTACATAGGTTTTAAGTGCAATATTTACACAATGGGGGTGAGATTCCAGAGAGTTGATGCCTCTGTCCTAACAAATTTCTAGAAGCAACAATTTACCCATCCCGTGGTTGGCAAAAACCATTTAAATTAAGAAATTGTCTGTTTTTAAAAAAAGGATTTTTTTTTTAAAGAAACATAAGTAGTGATTCTCCATTTTTGATCTCGCTTAATGCCTTGTGTGTGTGACAAGATTGTAAAGAATAATTAACATAACTTTAGAAACAGTTATGATAACTAGGAAAGTTAGAACAGCACAGTGGCTCATTGGTCAGCACTGGTGCCTCACAGTGTCAGGGACTTGGGTTGAGGAAGGGTTTTGGCCCGAAACATTGACTTTCCTGCACCTCGGATGCATCTGACCTGCTGTGCTTTTCCAGCCCCACATTTATTGATTAATGCATTGAGAAGTGTTCAGACAGAAGTGACACAGCTGGGTTTGTGCCTTAAAGGTCTAAAATGTGGTGAGAAATCCATTAGACCAAATTTGTAGTCATTTGGAAAACTAATAATTTGAAAAGACATATCTACATATTTAACATAATTGACAGCTTTAGATAACACACAAACAATTCAATTTAGATTTAAATTTCATACCTGGAAACTTCTAAGTATAAACAATGATATCAAACAACATCAGGAAATACTTACAGAGGTCATCAGTAGAGTTCAGGAGAAATAAGATAAAAGCAAAACAAGAACAAACTAGCCAATAATGAGACAGTAGGAACAAATAAAACAGACACACATAAATTGAAAGAAAAGGAAAAGCCATACTTTAAGTAGGCAGTCAATAAAGGACAAGATGAAAGATGAGAAGAAGACAAGGTCAGAAATTAACAAGAGAAATCATTCAGGAAGGAAAAGAACATGAGAATTAAATTATTAACAAAAATAAACACAAATATAAATATATTAAGTGTAAGAGGAAAGGGTGTGACCGATAAGAGACCAAAGTGTCAACCTGTGTGTGGAGCCAATGGACGTGAGTGAGATATCAAAATGAAAAATTAAATGAAGATTAATAATGAGGAGGTATTAGATGTTTTAATGGGCATAGAGGTTCACAAATCCCCAAGGCCTGACGAGATGTATCCAGGCTGATATAGGAGCCAAGGGTAAAGATTGCTGGGGCATTGTGGAATACCTCACTGGCCAGAAGTGAAGTTCTAGATGACTGGAGGACCACTTATGTGGTTCCTTTGTTCAAGTAGTGATAAGCCAGGTGATTACAAACCAATTAGTTTGATTTCAGTTTTAGCAAATTATTAGAAAAATGTCTGAAGGACAGGACTAATCAACACTTGGAAAGACAGGGATGCTTGCTTTCATTAGCTGGGGTATGGAATATAGGAACAAGGAAGTCTTGTTACAACTTTATAAAACATTGGCTAAGCCACAGATGGAATGCTGTGTGCAGTTCTGGTTTCTAGACTTTCGGAAGAACGTCATTGCACTGGAGAGTCTGCAGAGGAGATTCACTAGTATGTTGCCTGAGATGAAAAGTCTCAGCTATGAGGAAAGACTGGATAAGATGGGTTTGTTTTCCTTGGAGCAGAGAGGCTAAGGGGTGTTCTGATTGAGGTATACAAAATTATGAGGTATATAGAAAGAGTAGATCATGAGAATCTCTTCCTCATGGCAGATGTGTCTAAGACCAGAGGGCATAAGTTTAAGGTGAAGAGCAAGTGGATTAGAGGATATATGGGAAAAAATGTTCACCCAAAGGGAGTAAGTATAAGGAACATTCTGACTGAGAGGGTGATGGAGGTAGATACTCTCACTGCATTTAAAAATTATATAGATGAGTGCTTAAAATGTCAGGAATAATAGGTTATGGGCCAAGTACAGGTAAATGGTATTAGCATAGTTTGGTGTTTGTTGTTCAGCACAGGCATGGTGGGCCAAAGGGCCTGTATCTATACTATGTGATTCTATGACTCTACGAAACAGTAAAGATTCCACCAACATGTGAAAAAGGAACTTCAAGTTAGGGATATGGCCACTAAGGAATGCGAAGGATAAACTCAATTGGAATATTAAATAAATATTGAATAATTATTTTATCTCAATGATACCAGAGTTTAACAAGGTAGATTACACCAGAAAAAAAAAATTCTCAAAGGAGTTAAGGGCATTTATTGATATGAAGGAAGGAGTGAATTGATAAACTAGACATACTTAAGAAGTCTGGATCTGAATTAACTGTATCTGCTCATAATCAAAGAAGCTAAGGGAGAGATAACTGATGCACTAAATATGCATGCGTATGTCGGTCGAAAAGAGGATGAATCTTCCAGGGCCTTTTAAACACAGCCTCCTTCACCAAAGATTCTCAGACAGCACTTTCCAAACCCACAACCTCTTCCACATATGGGAACACCACCATGTTCAAGTTATCTCACTCTGTTTGCCTACTTAGATGCTCACAGCATCCCTGCTTGCCTTGCTTTGGTCCCTTAGCCAGAACTAATAGGTTCATAGTGCTTCTGTCTTGCCTTGCCTTTAATGCGCATACAAAACCAAAAATCATGTCATAGTTGTCAACAGTGATCACTCAAGTGGATGGACATGTTGTTATCCTGCACCGTGCTATGTTAATCTCACATCTGCACCATGTGCCAGCAGTTTATGCAGAAAATGGCCATGTCTCAATACCTTAGAGGAATATTCCTCAGTTACGTTAAGACAGACACCCTTCAGTCAGGAAGCCCCAGCCCAGTAAGTCGAAGGCAGCCTCCATTATCAGTCCAGGGGTCTTAACACATTCAGTCAGACCCAGGGGCAGTCCAGATTAGGATCATTTCCTCGCATAGAGTGAGGAGCTGAATGTCACCCTTTTTGCCCTATTGTAAGCTGTTTTCTCCCGGAAAGAAGAAAAGGGAGGGATTAAGTGAGATGAAAATGGTGGCACAGATGTTAGTTGCTGGTGCTGGTGGGGAAGTTAATCAGTTAACCCAAGTAAGTAATTAGGCAATGCAGAAGATGTATGGAGTTAATAGTCTAGAGATTGGGGTAAGTGAGATTAAGTGAAGGAAGATATTCTACGCAATATAGTGCTAGAGCATGAGCCTTTGTGTGAGGTGGGTGCAGCAGCAGGGATAGACTGAGTGTAAGGTAGCAGAGAGAATAGGATGGCCCTTACCCTAGTAGTAGAGTAAGTCATTGACCTTCTTCCTACACTTCTGAGCAGTCTTCCAGACAGTTTTTACTTCATTGATCCTAAACCAGTTTAGTAAGATTCAGAGTTCAGAATAGATGGGCTTATAAGGCAAGTCTTCTTAATTATTTTTTAAATAGTAGAAAGAGTAGATGAAGATCATTGTGTGGAAGTAGCATTCATATGCAGTTGGCAAATTAATTTAAGTATAGTTAAATGTGAGGAGATGCAATCTTAGGGGAAGAATATTTCTAAATGAGTTTAGAGAAGCAGAGGAATGCATAAATCACTAAAAGTAGCAAAGCATGTTAATAAGGCCATTAACAAGCAAACAAAGCTTTATTCTGAAAAGATAAAATTGAAATGGAAAAAAGGTTCATTCAAGTTGCATAGGGGCTTGTTTAGACCATACGTTAGACTATTATACAAAGTCCTGGTCTCCATAATATACAAAGAATGTAAAATATGAGGATTACAAAGATGATGTGAGAACTGAAAGGTTACAACTATCAGGAAGCTTTGAATAGATTGGGGCCTCATTCTCCAGAACAGAGAGCGGGTAGAAAAACCTGACTGTAAAGGAATGAACAAGTAAATGTGAAGAAGTTTCTACTTGATCAGCCCAAACTGAGGGACTATTAATAATATATCCTCTTATTTTCTTCATAATTCATTTGAATGATTCATTTCAATGCACAAGCATTTTAAATGGTTTGCACAATCATGTGTACCCCAAAATTTGAAGCAGTTAATTTGTGTTCAATTTATGTGAAAACATTTGCATATGGCTACATAACTTGGAGGGAACATTGACCATAAATAGAAGATAGTTAGTCAAAAATTATTGAATAGGAATGTAGGAGAAACACCATTACTTGGAAATTTGTTAGAATGTGGGACTTACCATTATGTGAAATGGATGGATCAATTAGCATAGCATTTAAGGGCAAGATGTTAAAAATGATACAGAAAAAAATGAAGGATGTGTTGAGAATGTGATTTGAATTGAGAGGAAATCATCTTGAACATCAAAATTTGTACAAACTTGGAGGGCCAAAAGGCCTGTCTCTATGCTCTAAATTCTATGTAATTCTATTAAATGTGCTAAAGGGAAAGAAATCTGCTCAGTTTGTCCTTTAGGTAACTCTGGTTATAGATCAAAATTTTGTGACCCTTAATTGCCCTCTGAAATGGCCCAACAAATCACTTAGCCATTGTACTTAATGAAAACAGTTTCACGCCTACAGCTGTCATATTACTACAACAATTGTCATACAGGCGAAATACCATTGTCCTGACACTAGGCTGTTTAAGTTTATGACAGTCCTCTTTGGCATCTGTATTGACCCATTATGGCAAATCCAAGGCCGGCTACTGAACAACAAGGACTAACCATTCAGAATATGGCTCATGTTCTATGGAGCCCACATAACCATACACAGAACACCTACAATGAGAGCCGTTCTGCCTGAAGAAATATTAATAGCATCAACACACATCAGTGTCATCAAGTAAGATTTCAGTTACTGGGAGAAATCTGGCAGAACCCTGAAATGAACTGGGATTGTGCAACTGACCATAAATAGCTGGGGAAATAGCTCTTGCTATCATCTCTGAGATGAGAATCTAACCCGCATGAGGAAAGAAAAGCAAAAAGAAGTAGAGGAAAATAATGGGAAAGGAAGTGCAATATGACATTGGGAAAGACAATGAAAATCGGAGGCTGCATGGTAGACAATCTCTCTCTTCCCAGGTTCAAATAATTCACAACCAAAATAGAATAGAATAGATTTAGAATAGAATTGAAATTTTTTGTCACATGTACTTTTACATGAAAAATACAATGCAAAGTTTTGTAATTTGCCCTACCGCAGTGCCTATGTCAATAACAGAAGTCATTTTTTTATAACGATAGGCAAGTTATGCTGCAGCTTTATAGAACTTTAATTAGGCCACACTTGGAATATTGCATACAATTCTGGTTACCACACCACCAGAAGAATGTGGATGTTTGGAGAGGGTACAGAAAGGTTTACCAGGATGTTGCCTGATATGGGGGATTTTAGCTATGAAGAAAGGTTAGATGGACGGGGTTTGTTTTCACTGCAACGCAGGAGGTTAAGGGGCGACCTGATTGAAGTTTATAAGATTGTGATAGGCATGAATACGGTGGAAAGTATGAGGCTTTGTCCCAGGGTGGAGGGTTCATTACTAAGGGACACAGGTTCAAACTGCGGTGGGGGTAGTTTAAAAGAGATGTGCGAGGTAAATTTTTCACACAAAGGGTGGAGAGTGCCTGGAACGTGCTGCCAGAGGAGGTGGAGGAAGCAGATACAATAGCGACATTGAAGAATCACCTGGACAAATACGTGAATAGGAAGGGAATAGAGGGATACGGATCCTGTAAGTGAAGATAGTTTTAGTATGGAAGGGCAAAATATATCAGCGCAGGCTTGGAAGGCTGAAGGGCGTGTTCTTGCGCTGTAATGTTCTTTGTTCAATGGTAGCAGAATGTGAGTAACAGAGCAAATGTAAGCTCTGCAGACCTGTAACATCTAGTTGTTAATGATGTTGGCAATTGAACAACTAATTGGAGTTGGAATTTCTACAAATATCCCTAAAATTCAATGAGGGGGATCAGTGCAAAAGATAAGACTAATGCTTTTGCAGCTATCTTGAATGAAAAATGCCATGTAAATGATTTTGATATCCTTGGTATCAATAAAATGCCAATCATGAGCAAATTTGATTCATTCTAAGAATTCCAAGAAGTCATAGGTTACATAAAACGTCTTTTAAGAAACAGTACTGAAAACCTCTGCTTCAGTATTAGCCAAGCCACTAACCAATGTGTTCCAGCATAGTTACAAAACTAGCATCTACCTGTTATTGTCCACAAATATAAGAACAAATCCATACCAGCCAATTACTGACCAATAACCTACTCACTGCCTCTCACTTTGGGTTCTGCCAGAGCCTGATCTCATAATGGTCTGTGTCTAAATATGGACAACAGAGTTGAACTGAGTGAGAATGACTACCCGTTACATCAAAGCAACATTCAACCAAGTATGGAATCACAGAGCCCTAGAAAAAATTAGGTTAATGCAAATCAGGGAGAAAACTCTCCCATGGTGAATTCACAACTAGCACAATGTTGGTCGACATTGGATGTCAAACAGCTTCATTCCAGGACCACTGAGGGGTTCCTCAGTGTAGTGTTCTTTGGCTAGTGATCTGCAGCTGCTTCATCAATGACCTTCCTTACATCGTCAAGTGAGAATTAGTGAAATCTACAGCTCATTGCACAATGTTCCAATAAGCTAAAGATAAAGTCATCATAGATTACTCACCATAGCGGACCATAAATTGCTGTCTCATTAGAGAGGGGCAACTGTTGGTGATTTAACCTGAGAGTCACAACATCTCAGGTGAGGGGTCAAATTAAGGAGGTGTGGGCTTCATAGAAGTCTTAGCTGGTACACGTATTGAACCCGCACTGATAGTGTCACACTGCATTGTGAATTAGCTATCCAAATTGAAGCAATCTATGCCCCTATGTAGTAAGACTTGGAAGACATCCAGGCTTGGGCTGATAAGTTGCAAGGAGCAGTGACACCACACAAGTGCCAGGAAGTGGCCATCTCCAGAAGGAGAAAATTTAACAATTTTTCCTTGACATTCGTTGACATCACCATCGCTGAATGCCCTACTATCAACATCATTGTGTTATCACCGACTGGAAAGTGAACTTAAATAGCTGTGTAAGTACTGCTGCTGGAAAAGTAGGTAACAGGCTAGGAGTTCAGTGACAAGTAATTGATCTCCTGACTCCCCTATGCCTGTCTTATCTTATTAAGGTAGAGTTGTATACGCAATGACAGAGAGTGCTAATTGCTGGCTGATGGGGCTATAGTGAATTGTGCAGTGAATGGTTGTAGTAGTGCAGTTGAAAGAATAAGCTGTTTGAAGATGGACTTACTCACCTGTAAGTTTATCAAATTTCTTCCTATACTGTATCCATGTTCTTCGCACAACAACAAGGAGGGAAGAATTAGAGAATGAGAGAAAGCTAGCTAGAAAAATAAAAAAATGATAGCAAAGAGTTTCTATGGATATTTTTAAAGAAGAAAATACGGTACAAATGAGTATTGGTCCTGTAGAAAGTGAGTCTGAGGGATTAAGAGAAATACGGTGATAACAGATGAATTGAACATGTATTTTGCATCATTCTTCACTATGGAGGATACAAGTAACATCTTAGAAATAGCTATAAATCAGGAAATGGAAGAGGAGGTTGTATGAGAAATTGAGGAAAACTATACAAGGGATGTTGCACTGGAGGAAAATGGTTGGAGCTGTGGACTGAGAAGTCTCTGAGTCCTGATGGAATTCATCCAATGGTCTTAAAAGAAGTGGAGACAGTAAGGACTGCAGATGCTGTAAGCTAGAGTCAATAAATATGGAGCTGGAAAAGCACAGCCGGTCAGACAGCATCTGAAGAGCAGGGAAGTCAATATTTCAGGCCAAAACCCTTCTTCAGGACTGGGGACGGGGAGGGGAGCTCAGAAATAAATGGGGGGGAGTGGGGCTGGGTGGAGGGTAAGTGAGACGGAGATAGGTGGATGCAGTTAGGCGATTATAGTGGCTAGTCAATGGGAAGGGTGGAGCAGATAGGTGGGTCAGAAGATGGACAGATTGGGGCAGGAGAGATTTTGAAGCTGGTGAAGTCAATACTCAGGCCATTGGGCTGTAAGTTCCCAGGGCAAAATATGAGGTGTTGTTCCCCCAGTTTACATTTGGCCTTACTCTGACAGTGGAGGAGGCCAAGGAGCCCAATGGTCTGAATATTGACTTCACCAGCTTCAAAATCTCCTCCCCCAACCTACCCATCTTCTGGCTCACCTGTCAACTTCACCCTTCCCACTGAACAACCACAATAGCCCCTACTTGTATCCATCTCACCTCCCCTTTCCCCAGTCCTACCCCTTCACTCTATTTATTTCTGGACTCCCCTCTCCCTTCCCAGTCCTGACAAAGCGTTTTGGCCCAAAACGTTGGCTTTCCTGCTTGTCAGATGCTGTTTGACCAGCTGTGCTTTTCCAATTCCACATTTATTGTCTTAAAAGAAATGGGTGGTGAGATAATTTTCATATTGGTTTTAAATTTCCAAAATTCTGTAGATTTGGGGATGTTTCCTTTAGATTGAAAAATAATTCATGTAACTGTTCTATTCAAAAGAGAGGGAGACAGAAGCAGCAAACTAAAGGCCAATTAGCTTAACACCTTTCGTAGGGAAGATGATGAAGTTATTAATAAAGCCATTATAGCATGGGACATAAAAAAATCAAGGTAATCAAGAAGCATCGACATCGTTTGTGAAAGGGAAATCATGTTTAATCAGTATATTGGAGTTTTTTTGAGAAAGTAACATGTGCTGTGGACAAAGATGAACTGGTAGATGTTCGATACTTAGACTCCCAGAAGACATTTGATAAGGTGCTCAATCATAGGTTGTTACTGAAAATAAAAGCTCATGGTTACACATGGGTAGAAGATTGCCTGATAAAGGTAAGCAAAAAATGGGTCATTTTCTGGTTATCAAGATGTAATGAATACCATGCCACAGGGATCAGGTTTAGAGCAGAAAGCTTTTGACAATTTATCTAAATGACTTTGATGAAGGAACTAAAGGTATGGTTGGTAAATTTGCTGATAATTTTGCTGGAAACTGTGAAAGGACATGAGGAGGCTACAAAAGGATGTAAATATTTTAAGTTAATAGGCAAAGATTTGGCAATTGGAATATAATGGTGCCAAAAGTCTATTTTGGTGGGAAGAATAAAAAGAACTAAATGGACAGAGATTTCAGAGACAACACATTATGGAGCTGGAGGAACACAGCAGGCAAGGCAGCATCAGAGGAGCAATTGGGTCAGGACCCTTCTTCAGAAAAACTTCTTCAGATTTCAGAGCTCTGAGATACAGAGCGATATGGTGTTCTAGTGCATGAATCACATATGGTTAATATGTAAGTATATCAAGTAACTAGGAAAATTAATGGTGAGGAGAACTGAATACTATAGGTAGGGAGATAACATTACAGTTATACAAGCATTAGTGAAACCATATCCCAAGTGTAGAGTATGGGTCTCCTTATTTAAGGAAAGATATAAATGCTTCTTGAAGCAACTCGCAGAAACTTTGCTAATATTTGGAATGAATGAGATTTCTTATGAGGAATGGTTGAATAGGCTAAATTTGTATCAGCTGAAGTTTAGGAGGATTAGGGTTAAGGTAGGGTTAGGTTTAGGGTCTGGGTTAAGTTCGGGGTCAAGATCAGGGTCAGGGTATGACTTGTTGAAACATATAAGAGCCTAATGGGTCTTGACAAAATGGATTAGAAAGGATATCTCCTCTTATGTGAGAATGTAGAACTTAGGGTCCTTATTAAAAAAATACGAGGTTGCCCATTTAAAATATGGGGTAGCACTTTTTTCATAAAAGGTCACAAATGTTTGGAATGCTTTTCATCAAAAGGCAGTGGAAAAGTGTCTTTGATTTTTTTAAGTCTGAAGAAAATAAATACTTGATAAGCAAATGGAAGATTCTCAGGTGTAGATAGGAATGTTAAGTCATTAGTTCAGTTACAATCTTATTGAATGGCTGAGCAAACTTGAGGGGCCAAGTGGCCTGCTCCAACACATGTGTAACAGTCTTGGTATTTATCTCCCCTGCTATTTTCCAAATGACTCCTGATTATATGTCTGGAGGGCCTCATCACCGCAACTTGTGTGTCTCTTCTTTCTACTTATTCCATCAAGAAAACCCTGACGTTGGCCAGATTGTCTGTTGAAAAAAATCAGATTTTTGTAACAACAATGTACTTTCCCAGGCTCTGTTTAAGTACTCTCATACCCTCTTGAATAATACACCTGCTGATATATGCAGGAAATGAGAGTGGGTTTGTAGTAGCACTACTGACACACAGTATTTCCTTAAAAGGACATGCAACTTCTCTTGAATGTGTTATCTACAATGTACTGTGGGGTGTGTAAGATTTGCAATCAATTATTTTCTGATTTTCAAGTGGTTTGAATCATCCCCAGATCCCTGGTTCTAGACACTGGACTTATTTAGGGAATGTGAACTGAAGAAGGCAGTAAACAGGTATTTCAGGGCAAAAGAATTTCAGTGTTTACTTACAATCCAAAAGGTAAATATAACATAACAAATATAGATAAATGTGATAAACAGGGAAATTGACACAAACAGCTGTATGGAGGACAGTATTACTATTAAATATACTATTAGCTAGATTAAACACTATTAAAACCTAAATACAACAACACTAATAACAGAAATCTTAATCTGGCTTCCTAACCTTGAGGTCCCAATGCACTGTCACTAGCTGCCTTCCCCTCCCTGCTAGCTAGGTTGGAACATTGGGGACTCTGGAGTTTCAGCTCACCGCTGGGAAAAACGCGATTTTAAAGAGCACCCGTTTGCTGAGGTTCTTGTCATCGGTTCTCTTGGTTTAGAACAGGCCTGTATCTGGAAGCTCGTGTTTGGATAGTGCTTCGTTGGCTTCCCTTCTCGGATGTCCTTTGTTCTGATGATGCTTTTAGTTTGGCTCGATACTGTGCCCTCCAAATGATCTCCCTTGGGTTAGTATCCCCTAATGTGTTTGTTGTATGCAAACAGGAGGCTGGAAGAACACAAAAGGCCAGGCAAGCATCTGGTGGAAAGGAGAAGTTAACGTCTGGCTCTTGGTTTGATTTCGATTCAGCTTCTCTGTTCAGCCTCTACGGTTCTTGGTTCTGAAGCTATTGTTGGGGGTGAAAGCTTGTGGGAAAGCTGTTTGTGCAGAAGCTTGTTGTTGAAAGATCAGGGCTGGCAGTTATACAGACTGTGTGCTATGTTGTCTCCCCTCAAGTCTGTATTGTCTATTGTGTTTCCGTTATCCGGTATCTCTGTATTGAAGTTGAATGTCCGGTATCTCTGTGAATGGATTTTGATTGAAGTTGAATGTCCAGTATCTCTGTTGGCTCCATACTGTCTGTGCTGGGAAGCCCAATGCATAAAAGCCATGTCAGGCTAAAAAAACAAAACAGGAGTCCTGGAGAAGGGTAATACCCGAAACATTGACTTCCCCTTTCCTCCAGATGCTGCTTAGCCTGTTGTGTTCTTCCAGCCTCTTGTTTGTCTACCTTGGATTCCAGCATCTGCTGTTTTTTTGCCTCTAACTATGTTTGTTGTAAGCATCTGCTTGGTTTTTGTTTCCCAAATTCTGGCTGGTGGAACTTTTGGAACATGTCCCGGAGTAAGATATTGTGCACTCGTCCTGTCTCCCTTGGGCATCATTCAGGTAAGTGAACTTCAGTTTATATGTGATTTGGAGGTGCTGGTGTTGGACTGGGGTGGACAAGGTCAGAAGTCACATGACACTAGATTATGGTCCAACAGATTTATTTGAAATCACAAGCTTTCAGAGCACTGTTCCTTCATCAGGTGAAGTGTCAACATGGAACACTTCACCTGACAAAGGAACAACACTCCAAAAGCTTGTGGTTTCAAATAAGCCTGTTTGACTATAACCTGATGTTGTACGACTTCTGACTTCAGTTTAAACTTTAGTATAATGGAGGCTGTGGCACAGTGACCTCCCTTCACATAGAGTACCAAAACATTCCCTGATCCCGGAAGTGGCAAGATACTATTTAGTGAAACGTCCATCTTACCAATGAAGCTTACTTGTTTCCCCTTCTGTTAGGGCAACCCAGCAGCAAAAACCTTGTCCATCTGACTGTCCTTCCCTGTAGACATGGAACACAAACACAGCCTTGCCCTTCAGCGGTACTCAGACACGGCCTCATATTAAAAGAATCCAACATCTTAGACCTTACACAAACTTTAGACCTAAACTCTAAATAAACTATACACACTCAAAAACCATACAGTGCCAGCCTTCTTCAGGTGGCCAAGTTAGAAATGGATGGTTCTGTGCCATCCGCAGCCTCTCAGTGACCAGTACCCCAGAAGACATGGGGTCCTCAGCCACTGGCTTCAGAGGGTCTCTGCAGTCCTCCCTGTTTACTTAACGGGGATTCCCAGGCTATGGGCAGGCTGGTTTGGCCTGAGGGGTCTTGGCTGCCCCTGGCTCTGTGTCCTGTAGGACTGTGGCCTCCCCTGGGGTCTCTCCACTGTCTGTGGCTGCTGCTTGGCCTGTAGCTTCCCCTGGAGTTTTTCACCATCTGGGGCAGTTGCAAGTTTCCTGCAGCCTCTGGGCAACAGGTACACCGGGGACCACTGTGCCCTTGGCTTCAGAGCCCAGGTAGTTCTCCTCAGTGCTCCCCATGTTCCAACCGAGGAACCTCCTGATTTCCAAACTATGGATTGGGTAACCAGCTCTGTGAAGCAGTTCACTTGGCCAGGTTCTGCGGCCTGTGGAACTGTAGCTTCCCCTGGGGGCTCCCCAATCTCTGGGCCTCTGCTTGGTTGCTTGCCCCCTTATTGTGGGCCACAGCTCCTGACTGCCTCGTTATTTTGTGGGGATCCCCTATCATCTTTTCCCTAGTCAGCATTCCCAGAAGAGGGTTGAAGACAGGATCCTGTTCCTGGAGCACCTTCAGGTCTGGAGCCAGTGTTACCCTTGCACCCCACTTCGCCCTGCCCCATCCCTGGCTGTTGCTGTTGTGCCTGAGCCACTCAGATCCCAGCAGGTGCTTGTACAGGCATCTTCATTGGCCAGAGTGTCGGCTTGGTGGTTGCCCTCAGTGTGGTGTTTGGACTTTCCTGTCTCCCCCACCGGCATAGTCAGATTTCCTGTGCCTTTGTTGGGTTCACCTTGAACCCTTCCAGCTCTAGTAACAAGTCGGGGTTATGGTGTGGGGCACTGGGGACTCTTACAATCACTGCAGTGGCCACCTTTCATGAGCCTGTGTGTGTGGCCTGCAGCACCTCTAAAAATTCCTCCAAGGAGTTAGGGTAGCCCTTCGCTGCCAGACCTGCTTTCTGGACAGGCACAGGAGGATCCAACCCTTCACCCTTCTTCTGTGGTTTGGTGCAATCCTCCCTGCAGTGTCTGCATCCAAAGCAGTCGCATCTTTTTGTCAGTGCCCTCTATTCTTCAAAACATCTCACTGCAGGTGATTCTCAAAGGCTTTTGCTTGAAGTTATTACCCAGGTTTCATTATAAGATACAAAGCTCAAAATGTTAATTTCAAGGTATCAAGGGTTTCACAAGTGAGCAAGTCAATTATGCTGAATGCTTCTGTGGTCCATCTTCCAGTCTGCTGTTTCTTTTCCAAAGTTTTAATATTCAAATAAGCACATAAACACATTGGTTACAGGAAAAGATCAGAGGTTAGGAATAAAGGCAAGTTACACACTTCCTGACTCCCCAAAGCTCCCCAAACTTGTGCATCATCTACAAGATATAAGCCATGAATGTGACGGAATACTCCCCACTTGCCTGGATGAGTGCAGCTCCAACAACACTCAAGAAGTTTGACACCATCCAGGACAAAACAGCCCACTTGTTGGTAGCACATCCATAAGCATTGACTCACCACTGAAGCTCAGTAGCTGCAGTGTGCATTTTTACAAGATGCAGTGCAGAAATTCACCAAAGATCCTTAGATAGCACCTTCCAAACACACAACCATTTTCATCAAGAAGGACAAGGGCAGCAGATATTTGAGAGCATCACCAGCTGCACGTTCTCTCGAAGTCACAAGCTGGAAATATATTCTGTTCCCTCACTGTCACTGGGTCAAAATTCTTAAATTTTACCCCCAAGGGCATTGTGGGTCAATCTACAGAACATGGACTGCATCTTGAAAAATGTCCATATTACAGAGGAGGTGGTGCTGGATGTCTTAACACGCAAAAAGGTGGATAAATCACTGGGACCTGATCAGGTGTACCCTAGAGCTCTGCGGGAAGCTAGGGAAGTGATTGCTGGGCCCTTTGCTGAGATACTTGTATCATCGATAGCTACAGATGAGATACCGGAAGACTAAAGGTTGCGTAACGTGGTTCCACTGTTTAAGAAAGGTGCTAACAAAAGCCAGGAAACTATAGACTGGTGAGCCTGTCATCAGTGTTGGGCAAATTGCTGAAGAGGACCCTGAAGGACAGGATTTACATGTATTTGGAAAGGCAAGGGCCGATTAGGGATAGTCAACTTGGCTTTGTGCATGGGAAATCATGCCTCGCTAACTTGATTGAGTTTTTTGAAGAAATAACAAAGAAGATTGATGAGGGCAGAGCGGTGGACAAAATCTATATGGACTTCAGTAAGGCATTCGACAAGGTTCCCATGGTAGACTGGTTAGAAAGGTTAGAATACATGGAATACAGGGAGAACTAGCCATTTTGATACAGAATTGGCTCGAAGGTAGAAGGTGGTGGTGAAGCATTGCTTTTCAGATCAGAGGCCTGTGACCAGCAGTGTGCCATAAGGATCGGTGCTGGGTTCACTGCTTTTTGTCATTTATATAAATGACTTGGATGTGAACACAGGAGGTATGGTTAGGAAGTTTGCAGATGACAACAAAATTGGTGGTGTAGTGGACAGCAAAGAAGGTTACCTCAGAGTACAACAGTACCTTGATCAGATGGGCCGAGGACTAGCAGATGGAGTTTAATTTAGATAAATGTGAGGCGATAAATTTTGGAAAGGCAATTCGGGACAGAACTTATACACTTAATGTTAAGGTCCTGGGGAGTGTTGCTGAACAAAGAGACCTTGGAGTGCAGGTTCATAGTTCCTTGAAAGTGGAGTCTGAGGTCAATATAATAGTGAAGAAGATGTTTGGTATGCTTGCCTTTATTGGTCAGTTCATTGAGTATAGGAGTTGGGAGATCTTATTACTGCTGTAAAGGTCATTGGTTCAGCCACTTTTGGAATACTGCATGCAATTCTGGTCTCCCTGCCTATAGGAAGAATGTTCTGAAACTTGTAAAGGGTTCAGAAAAGATTTACAAGGATGTTGCCAGGGTTGGAGGGTTTGAGCTATAGGGAGAGACTGAATAAGCTGAGGCTATTTTCCCTGGATTGTCGGAGGCTGAGGGGTGACCTTATAAAATCTATAAGCCTATAAAATCGTGAGGGGTGTGGATAGGGTGAATAGCCCAAGGTCTTTCCCCCGCATTCTGAGGGAGGGCCACTGGAGCCAAAATGTTAACTCTGATTTTTCTTTGCAGATGCTGCCAGACCTGCTGAGCTTCTCCAGCAACTTTTGTTTTTGTTCATTATTAACAGCATCCACCTTTCTTTCAGTTTTTTTTAAAAAAAAACTGTAATTGACTGCTTTCAAACTTGTATTTCAGGAATATTCACATGTTTGGCTATGTCTCTCTGCAGTCCATTTAGAGTTGATAGGTGCATAATCAGGCAGCTTGTAGCAGCCACTTTTTCTGCCTGTTAGCCCGGTCAGATGCATTTTTTAAAAAATCTAGGATGTTATAAACCCTTTGTTTAAGATATGCCACTCTCCATAAAGTAAATTGTAAATATACATTATCAAAATTGCACCATAGAAACAAAGTCCAAACAACATACGGAACGTGTGTTTACGCACACTGATGGTTGATGCAGTACAGCTTTTCAGATGTTTTATATTTGGGTCTAACCTGGGAAATTTCTTTCCATTTCTTTCCCCAACTTTTCTCATAACAATTTGTACTGACCTCTTGACTTTGCTGAACTCTGTATTCATAGTATTTTCATCTTTGATGTACACTAAGAATGTGTTTGTCAAGAGCTAGTGAGCCAACTATTATTTCTTTACCTGGAAATGTTCCTTTCCGAGATTTAAATTTTTAAATTCTCTTTATGACATAATAAGTTAGCATTGGCTCCTGCCTAGTCCTGGGCCTCTTTCACTCAAGTCCAGTTTTGCTGTTACAAGAATCCTATTCAACTGCTATTTATCCTGTTAAAAGAAGGTTTGATATTCATATCGACTCTAATTTTGAATATTTTAATGTCTTTCATTTTTCTTCATCCCACTCAAATCAGGTTTGTTAACAGACCAGCTTGCCATAGTTTGCAAGAATAACAAACTAGCTATTAGAAAAACTTAATATGGAAAGCAGAGCGGGTCCTTGGTGAGTTGAACTCAACACTTGATCCAGGAGATTGTTGTTGACCATAGACAAACTGGACAGAACGGCACAATCCGCCAATATCAGCCACACGTACCCTTCCACCGCAGACATTGGCACTTCAGGGGCAACACCAATATTGTGGCATCTTTTGATGCACTGGCACTGTTCATTGCAAGGGCAGACTGGTCTATGAGTGCACACCGGCAACCAGCCATGTATGGCTGCATAGGGAAAGGAACCCATTATATGATGTGGACAGGCTTACAACCAGGGCTGCTCCCTTGCTGTCTCAAAGCATTTATCTGGTCCCTTCTGACATGCCTCAACATGCATATTTTTTCCTGCTATGTCAACCTCCTGTATTGGCAATTGGTATGCAGACAGCCATGCAGGTAAATGTGCTACACAGTCAAGGTGCGTATATCTTGTCAAGCGTCAGTTTACCACATCACTGTAGCATCTGCAGCACATGGCCTCAGCATTCATGCCAATCACAGAACCTCTATAGCAAGCAATAGGACATGTGTGAAAGTCTTGGGATAGCAGTCCACAGCAAAGTCCATGGGGGCTGCCATCAGACGGTGGGCCCAGCATGGTGGGTTAAGGTGCTTTCCATTATTGGTCTCAGGCTTCTTCCATGTTCAGACATCCAGTTTAAGTGGTGCTGCGCAGGGGGACTGCCCTCTATCAGGAGAGCTGGATGTTGGGGGTCTCAGTGGCATGTTAACGCCAAGGCTAAAAGCCTCTCACAGAGGACCACTCACTGTCTTGCCACTTGTGAGTTGGGGAGAATGGCTGTGAAGGGATCTGAATAGGCAGGCTAAATGAGACAACCTATGAAAGAAGGAGTTAGATTTTCAACCAGTCATTGGCCCTTCACATGTTAGGTTGACCACACAGTCATGCAAGAAACCTATCTCTGGCCATTCTGCAGGACTGACTGTGTTGGTTACACCCCCTGTCACCCACTGCTGGGGACGTCCCTGAAGTGTACTCTCCTACGCACAGCCAGCTAAACAGTAGGCATTGATGAAGGTGGGGCTGTGCCTCAGGTCTTGGAGTGAGTTGATGCCACGTACATGCACTGCTACCCCTGCTCCCAAAGGATGTATTTGGTGATCATCAGAGATCCCCAATCATTCTACCTTGTTAACAGCCAACGAGTTATGCTTCAGGGCGCTACAAAGTGTCTACAGCCACAACCGAGAGAGGGACTCCAGCAAAACCAATCCTAACCTACTCAATCTCTCCTCACACATTAGTCCTGCCATCTCTGGAATCAGCCTGAAAAACCTTCGCTGCACTCCCTTAAGAGCAAGAGGACCCTTCCGCAAAAAAGGTGATGAAAAGTGCACACAATATTCTAGGTGTGCCCTCACCAAGGCCCTGTATAACAGCAACAACACATCCTTGCTCCTGTACTCAAAACCTCTTGCAATGAAGGCCAACATATCATTTGCCTTCTTTACTGCCTGCTGTACCTGCATGTTTACTTTCAGCAACTGGTGCACAAGGACAATTCCTTCTGCAACCTTCCTGCTTCTTCAACACTTACCCATCTCACCACATTTCTTTTTGTCATCCCAAATGTATGCAGAATCTAGTTCATCCACCCAATTTGGGTCATCATTGAATTCCAATTGCTTTGGCTAGGTTCAAATAGATGATCTTTCCAGCATGTACTGAATCTTTATTTCCACTTGAGCTTTACTTCCTGACCTTAACTGATGAGGATATAATTTTTATTCGTACTGATTTCTTTATATCCAAATTATGCCCAGCTAAAATAATATGTCCAGATGCATCGCTGCAGATTTTGTGAAATTTCTTGAGTAACCTTAACTAGACCTTTGTGACATCCTTTGTGTAAGTGTGAAAATTCATTGTCTAACTGTCCCAGTATTTCAATATTGACAGATCAAATTGGAGGACATCCATTTTGTTAACTATCTGCTTTATCTTCAATATCATTTTCATTGCATTTATCATCCTCCACTGCTCTTACTACCTGAAATACTTCTTTCTTTTTCTCCTCTCCAGAATAAAAATAGGGTGTTGTCACTGGATAGTTAATCTAGAGATCCAGGTCATGTTCTGGGGACCTGGGTTCAAATCCCAAAATGACCGATGGTGGACTTCCAATCCGATAAAAAATATTTGGAATTAAAAGTCTAATAATGACCATGCATCCATTGTCAATTGTTCGGCAAAAAATAACACCTGGTTCACTAATGTCCTTTAGGGAAGGAAACTGACATCCATATCTGGTCTAGTCTACATGTTACTCCAAATAACAGTGATACGGTTGACTCTTAACTACCGTCTGGGCAATTAGGGATGGGCAATAAATGTGGGTCCAGCCAGTGATGCCCTCATCCCATGAATGAATATGAAAAAGGATGATACCATTTTCACATGGTTATAAGATATACCACATACTTCTTCCTGCTATGTGGAGTATTTACCAGACAAATCACTTTACTAATATTTTTAAGCATCTTAACTGGACTATTGAATCTCATTTTCAAAGTTTCAGCTTATATAGGTAATAAAAATTCATCTCCAGTTTGAAATGATTCTAGTTGTAACGTGTTTACCTGCCCATCCTTTCATTTTAACCTGTGATGATTTTAAATGCTTCTGTGTTAATTTGCAAGCTCCTTGGATTCTCATCCCTTCCTCTCCCCTTTGCTTTCCAAAATTATTGTTTTGAATTTCAACAAAGTCAATTATGAGGGCATGAAAGCAGAGTTAGTGAAAGTGAACTGGCAATTTAGGTTAAGTGGTAGTTAAATTGTGAAACAATGGCAAACATTTAAAGTGAAATTCCAGAAAGTGCAGAACAGAAACATTTTACTAACTAAGAAAAATTCTAAGAGATGGACTTTCCTCCATGGTTAGCTCAAAAAAAAACCTCAAAGGTATAACAAACTCAAATAAAAACAAATAATTGTGCAAAAGTAGGTGGCAGGTCAGATGATTGCACACAATATATGTTAAAAGCAAATAATTAGTCAGCGAGTAATAAGGAGGGAAAAAAATAGAGTATGAGAAAAAGTTAGCCAAAAAATATAAAAACAGACAGGGTAAGTTTCTTCCAATATTTAGTAAAAGAGAGTAGGTAAAAAACTAAGTGTTGGTCTGATAGAAAATAACTCCGGGGATTTAGCAATGGAGGATTAAAAAATTGCAGATGAATTGAACAGATATTTTGCATCGATCTTGTTAAAATATTAAAAGCTATCACTAGTAAAGGTGTTTTCACAGGCCACTTAGACAGATTCATATTAATCAGATATCAGACAGATCCAAAATAATTTGTCACAGGGAAATCATGTTTAACTAATGTATTGAAGTTCTTTGAAGAAATAACTTGTGTCACAGATAAAGGGGAACCAGTAGATATGTTATACTTTCCAGATATATTATAGATTTCCAGAAACAATGGCACATCAAAGATTATTGTGGAAATTAAAAGTTCATAGTGTTGGGGGTAACATATTGGCATGAATAGAAGATTGGCTGGCTGATTGGGAGCAGAGATTAGGAATAAATGTTCTACTTCAGCCTGGCAGGATGTCACAAGTAGTGTGCTACAGGTATTGGTGCTGGGGTCTCAACTGTTTATAATTTATATAAAAGACTTGGTTGAAGGGATTGAGATGTGGTAGTTAAATTTGCTGAAGGTACACAGATAGGTAGGAAAGTGAGTTGTGAGGAGAAAATAAGTGACAAAGGATATAGATAGGTTAAGTGAGTGGACAAAGATCTGGGAAATAGAATATAATGTGGGAAAATCTGGAATTATCCATTTTGGCAGGAGGAGTAAATAAGTAGCACATTATGGGGCAGCACAGTGGCTCAGTGGTTAGCACTACTACCTTACAGTGCCAGGGACCCAGGTTCAATTCCACCCTCAGGCGACTATCTGTGTGAAGCTTGCACATTCTTCCCATGTCTGCATAGGGTGGGGTGGTGCGGT
Organism: Rhincodon typus; assembly: GCF_021869965.1. NCBI lineage: Eukaryota > Metazoa > Chordata > Chondrichthyes > Orectolobiformes > Rhincodontidae > Rhincodon > Rhincodon typus. The sequence continues at coordinate 48,721,469 of NC_063334.1, forward strand.
GGCTCAGTGGTTAGCTCTGTTGCCTCACTGCGCCAGGAACCTGGGTTTGATTCAACCCTCGGGCAACTGCCTGTGTGGAGTATGCACATTCTCCCTGTATCTGCGTGGGTTTCCTTCGGGTGCTCCGGTTTCCTCCCACAGTCCAAAGATGTGCAAGTTAGGTGGATTGGTGTCCAGGGATTTGTAGGTTAGATGTGTCATCCATGGGAAATATAGGATAGGGAGATGGGTCTTTGGAGGGTCATTGTGGACATGTTGGGCCAAATGGCCTGTTTACACAGTGTAGGGTTTCTATGGATGAAAGGTTGCAGAGCTCTGAGGTGCAGAGAGATCTGGATGTCCTAGTGCATGAATTGCAGAAGATGATATGCAGGTACAGCAAGTAATCTGGAAAGCTAATAAAATGTCATGTGGGAGGTAAAGGCCTAGTGGGATTATCACTAGACTATTAAACTAGAGACCCAAGTAATGTTCTGGAGACCAGAGTTCAAATTCTGTCATGGCAGATGTCACCGTACTTACAGAAGGATATTAATACATTGTGTTATGGACTAGGCCAGACCCCCTCAAATACTTTAAGAAGTTAGTCTAAACCCTAGCTTTTTCTAATTTTAAAGGCAGATGTGAAGTGGGTGTTCCAGGCGTGATGCAAATGGTCAAATCAATCAGCTTTAGGCAAAACAACATTTATTTAAACAATGCAGTTGAAACACAAACAAAAGAAAGCAGAATTTAGAGTAACTTAACTATTGGAAAACCTAACCAACCTGATACATCAACTTAACTATTTAACAGTTCCAATATCGTAACATTCCATAAACACACCCCTTGGCAAAAAAGGTAAATTCATATACAGATTACAACAGGCAGGAGGGAACAATATCTGGAGAAAGTCAGAGTAATCCTTTACTGAAGCTTGCAACACTTCTGGTACTCTATCTTGTGACTGCTACAGCTAAAAAAAAAAGACAAAACTTGAACTCGGAGAACTGGCCATTCCCCTTCCATTGTTAAACACCTCTGCCTTTACAACCTCTCTTCAAAAAAACCAAGGACAAAATAACCTTTTTAAAGTGTCAGCATCATCACAATTGGAAGCAGTCCGGAGAAGGCTTACTAGAGTAATACCTGGAATGAATGAATTGTCCTATGAGGAAGGGCTAAACAGGCTAGGTCTGTATCCTTTGGAGTTTCGAAGAGTCAGAGGTGACTTACTTAAAACACATAAGATCCTGAGGGTGAATTTGCAAAGGCCGTTTCCTCTTGCGGGAGAATCTAGAATTGGGGATCATAGTTTAAAAATAAGGGTTTCCCATTTAAGACAGAAATGATGAAGTTCAGAGGATTGTGAGTCTTTGGAATTGGCTTCTTTGAAAACCAATGGATGCAGAATATTTAAATATTTTTAAGGCAGAGATAGATATATTCATGATTCCTGGGGGATGAAAGATTATTAGGGATATGTAGGAATGTGAATTTGAGATTAAAATCAGGTCAGCCATCAGCCAAATTTCAAACACTTGATTCCTGGATCAGGATGTTGCCTGGGATAGAGCAGTTGAGCTAAAAGGGAAGACTAGATAGGTTTGGATTGTTTTCTTCAGAGTGGAGAAGGCTGAGAGGGGACATGATTGACGTGTATACATTTATGGATGGCATGGATAGGGTGAGTAAGGAGCAACTGTTCCCCTTGGTTGAAGGGTCAATCACGAACTAGCATAGGTTTAGTGTAATGAGCAGGAGATTCAGAAGGGATTTGAGAAAAATCTTTTTCACTCAGAGGGTGGTGGGAATCTGATATGCATTGCTTGGGAAGGTAGTGGAGGCCGGAAATCTTACAGCCTTTACAAAATATTTGGAATGAGCACTTGAAATATCATTACATTCAAGGAAATGGGACAAGTGTAGTAAATTGGGATTAGCGCACTTTTAGTGGTCATTATTGTCAATGCAGACTCAATGGGCCGAAGGGCCGAATCTGTACTGCATGACTCTATGATTCTATGAATCTATGACAACCGAGTTAGCTTAACCTCTCTCCAATAGCACTCATAAAATGCCCAAGAAGGAATTCTGTCCCAGCTGTGTACAGGTTCAAATCATTTGGCCTATGCAAGTCCTACTTTGCCCACAGCTGGCCCCAGTGTATCAAGAAACGAAAGCTGTCCCATCTGCACCAATCTGGAGCCATACACTCATTTGTCTTATTGTCCTATTTTTATACTCACTTATGTGTGGTGCTGGCAGTAAACCAGAGATTACTAGTTTTGAGGTTCCAAATTTTCTACCATAGGAGATTTAAACAAAGATTTGCAGTTAACTATCTATCATCATCTAATTAGTACAATCACCATGGCAACCTGTTGGTACAATGGTTGGTACTGCTGCCTCACTGCACCAGAGTTTGATTCCAGTCTTGGGTGACTTATCTGTGTGGAGTTGCTACATTCTCCCCATGTCTGCGTGGGTGACCATTTGTTTACGACGAGATGTTTATTTTGATTGGTTCTGTTTTGGATGCTGCTAAGCAATTCAACTGTCCCAAACCAGATGTTAGATGGACTTTTCGGGCCATACACTCTCCTGGATACTGGCCTAAGTTCTCTTACTCAATTTAGGTATGGTGGGAGTCTTTTGCTATCTTGGGTCTGCATACTGGCAGCAACTACCGTGGTTTACTGGCCCGGATCCTGAAGAAAGTTTTAACTGTTTGGCCAAGTCTTGGCTTTTTTTAGGGTTTTGCTGTGGGGTGACCTAGAGTCCATCTGTTCAGGATATGTCCTAAGTGACGCTATGCCATTGCTTTCACTTAAGTGGCATTCCCCAAGCAAAGTCGGACAGGTAAGGGTGTTCACTTCCACCGAAATATCCTGCAACTCACATGCTCTAATTGCCACATTTTCCAATGATAAAGCTGATTATGGTGGCTGTTTGAAGTCCAGTTGGGCTTCAGCTAATAGGCACTTTTGTATGGTTACAGCATTGATCCCACGTACCAAATGATTTCTCATTATCTCATTAAGGGTTAAACAAAGGTCACATGCCACTGCCAGTCATCTTAACCTCATCAAAAATCCCGATACAGATTCCCCTGGTTCGCAAATTGCTGAGTAAAACCGATGGTGTCACAGAATTAAAGGAGGCTTGGTGTCATAATATACCTTAACTAAAGCCATCAGCTCTTGAAAGGTTTTAGTATCTGGTGCCTCAGGGAAAGTTAGGCTCCTAATAAGCGAAAAAGATACGGGTCCACGGTTGTCAGGAGAACTACTTGATGCCTTTCATCTGCCCCAATGTCATTGCCTGGAAAGGATATTGCATTCTTTCCACGTACTGGGCCCAGTTTTCAACAGCAGGATCGAAAAGTCAAGCTTCCCAAATAATGGCATGTGCCAGAAATGCTTATCCCAACTCAAAAATGACTGTTCCATATGAACTTATTAAGGATCATGCTTTTCTCTCATTGCCACTGAAATAAGTCCACAGAGGCTGGTATCCCGTCACCAAGTTACCCTTTATTTACACTTGGAATGTCCTTGACACCTATGCAGCTTCCTCAGAGCCAGCTCTGAGTGAACAGGATTTCTGACACTCCTGTTTTTATCTGTAAGCCAGGGATCCCTGATGGGACCAGATTTATTGCCCCAATCAGGGAACTCATATTCTATGATGTACACCTGGCTGACCTCGTTACAATCACTGCAGGGGAAATTCAAAACTAGGGGACATATTTTTCAGGTGAATGGAGAAAGTTTTAAAATGGACATCAGGGGCAACTTTTTTTACACAGAGAGTGTGGAATCTGTTGAATCCTGCTGTTGAAAACTGGGCCCAGAGTGTTCATGTGTGGAATGAACTGTCAGAGGAAGTAATGGATATGGACACAGTTACAACATTTAAAATACATTTGGATAAGTACATGAATAGGAACGATTTGGAGGGATAGGGGCCAAATGCGGACAAGTGAGAAAGTTTAGTTTGGAAACATGGTTGGCATGGACTAGTTGGACCAAAGGATCTATTCCCATGCTGTTTGGCTCTATGACTCCATTAGACAACTAAGTTTTATGGTACAAGTCAACACTTAGTTGGGACTTGATTGGTTCTATTCATAAGAAAGATGTATACCTCTGACTCTCTTCCTAGCTGACCAGTTGGGCCAGTTGAATAAACTATTCTTCTGAAATGAAGGTCTTCTAGAAGCTATCTTCTTATTGCTTTAGAACATAGAAGATAGAACAGTACAGCACAGTACAGGCCCTTCGGCCCACAATGTTGTGCCGAACTTTTACCCTAAACCTAAGGACTATCTAACCTCCACCGCTACCTTATACTATCATCCATATGCCTATCTAATAGCCGCTTAAATGCCCCCAATGAGGCCGACTCCACTACCCTCTCCGGCAATGCATTCCACGCACCTACCACTCTCTGAGTAAAGAACCTACCTCTGACGTCTCCCCGATATCTACCTCCTTTCACTTTAAAACTATGTCCCCTCGTAAAAGCTACCTCCACCCGAGGAAAAAGTCTCTGGCTGTCTACTCTAGCTATACCTCTGATCATTTTGTACACCTCTATCAAGTCAAATCAAATTCACCTTTATGCTGAAGTCAAATAGAAATACCAGCACTTAACAAATAGGTTCATTTAATTTTAATACACATTATTGTATTCAAAGCACTTATACCTTGAGTGCAAGATTTAACCTAGAAGTAACATATTAATATAAACCATACCAAAATAGATGGCAAAATAGAAACTCTGAAGCATTACCCAGCTACTTCAAATAGGACCAGACAGTAGAGAGATTCAAGAGGAATTTTTTCCAGCCTGTTCAAGAAATTGTCCCTTCAAGATTTATTATCAATTTTATTGCAAAAAATATAATTATTCATTAAATTAAGAGATTATTGATAAGGTTTAATTTTTTTTTCTTTAAGAAACCAATGGCACAATATCTAGGAACATTGGAATTATACCAAATGATAAAGCTATAGCTACATCTTCCTGCCCGATTGATCTATTTCCATTAACCTTGTATCTGACCCTGATTGGTTGTCAATGCAGATGGCCTAGTGATTTCAGGTTGCAGTACAAAAATTGCATTCTAATTTTTATCTAACAGAACTGATTTTACCAAATTTTCAACTTCCAGACAGATGGCAATAAAATATTTTGTATCTATACAGAAGTAAATTTAAATTTATACAGTGTAACTGTTTCATTTAACGGGTTATCAATTATTATTGAGTGCTAAGAGCCAAACATTCCACTATAAGCAGTGTTAAAAAAATATACTGCTGTCGGAATGTATGCAGAATTCACATTTTAGAACATAGAACATAGAACAGTACAGCACAGTACAGGCCCTTCAGCCCACGATGTTGTGCCGAACTTTTACCCTAATCCTAAGGTCTATCTAACCTCCACCGCTACCTTATACTATCATCCATATGCCTATCTAATAGCCGCTTAAATGCCCCTAATGAGGCCGACTCCACTACCCTCTCTGGCAATGCATTCCACGTCCCTACCACTCTCTGAGTAAAGAACCTACCTCTGACGTCTCCCCTATATCTACCTCCACTCACTTTAAAACTATGCCCCCTCGTAATAGCTACCTCCACCCTAGGAAAAAGTCTCTGGCTGTCCGCTCTATCTACACCTCTGATCATTTTGTACACCTCTATCAAGTCACCTCTCATCCTTTGTCATTCTAAAGAGAAAAGCCCTAGTTCTCTCAACCTTTCCTCATAAGACCTTCCCTCCATTCCAGGCAACATCCTGGTAAACCTCCTCTGCACCTTTTCCAATGCTTCCACATCTTTCCTGTAATGAGGCGACCAGAACTGGACACAATACTCCAGGTGTGGCTGAACCAGACTTTTGTACAGCTGAAGCATAACTTCACGGCTCTTGAACTCAATCCCTCTATTAATGAAAGCTAACACACCATACGCCTTCTTAACAACTCTATCCACCTGGGTGGCAGCTTTCAGGGAACTGTGGACATGAACCCCAAGATCCCTCTGCTCCTCTACACTGCCAAGAATCTTTCTGTTAACCCTGTATTCTGCTTTCAAGTTTTTCCTTCCAAAATAAATCACCTCACACTTTTCAGGGTTAAACCCCATCTGCCACTTCTCAGCCCAGCTCTGCATCCTATCAATGTCCCTTTGTAACCTAGAACAGCCCTCCGCACTATCCACAACGTGACCCACCTTCATATCATCCATGAACTTACTAATCCTCCCTTCCACTACTTCATCCAAATCATTTACAAGAATCACAAATAGAAGAGGACCCAGAACAGATCCTTGTGTTACACCACTCATAACTGAGCACCATGTTGAATATTTTCCGTCCACTACCACCCTTTGTCTTCTAAGGGTCAGCCAATTCTGAATCCAATCTGCAAATTTCCCCCTATCCAATTCCTCCTTACCTTCTGCATGAGCCTACCATGGAGAACCTTATCAAGCACCTTATTTAAATCCATGTATACCACATCCACTGCTCCAGCTTCATACATGTGTTTGGTCACCTCTTCAAAGAATTCAATAAGGTTTGTGAGGCATGATCTACCCCTCACAAATCCATGCTGACTGTCACGAATCAAACTGTGCCCTTCCAAGTGATCAGAAATCTACCTCTCAGAGCCCTTTCCAATAATTTGCCCACCACTGACATAAGACTAACTGGCCTGTAATTTCCAGGGTTATCCTTGTTCCCTTTCTTGAACAAGGGAATGACGTTTGCCTCTCTCCAATCTTCCGGCACTTTACCCATGGACAGTGAGGATGAAAAGATCATTGCCAAAGGCCCTGCAATCTCTTCCCTTGCTTCCCATAGAATCCTTGGATAAATCCCATCAGGCCCGGGGGACTTATCTATCTTCAACTTCCTCAAAATTCCTAGCACATCTTCCTTACTAACAGCAACCTCCCCTAGCCTACCAGCCTGTTTCACACTGTCCTCCTCTACAACTAGGTCCCTCTCAGTTGTGAATACTGAAGAAAAGTATTCATTAAGGACCTCTCTTAGTCTGCTTATACCACATGTTACTCATATGGTTATTAACATACTAAATTACTTAAATTAAATTTATGTATAATTTGGCCAGGTGCAGTATTAACGTTCTGTGTGCATAAAATATTTTTGGGCCTGGAAATATCCTTCATTTGTGGCACGTTGTATGATAGGAGTCTTTTTCAGCTATCATTGCAATCAGTGAATGCATTCTTGCTCAATTGCACATAGCTCTGATTATATTACATTTTTAAAATAAATGATCTTGTTCCTTTGTTGGCACAGATGGCACAGAAAATCTTACATAATATCCACTCTCTGCTGAGAAGAATGGGCCAAAACCAAAGCATTTCTCTCACTGATGAGGTTTAAGCATATTTCAGATACATTTAGGTTTACTGTGGGTCATAAAATTCATACATTAACAAAGTTTAGCTGAAAATCAGTAGCTTATCCCCTCACTCTACCATTACCATCAAGTCAGGAGATCAACACTAATTCAATAAGCATGCTGGAGGACAAGCCATGAGCAACACCAGGCATATCTAAAAATGAGGTGATAACTTATTGAAGCTTCAAACCAGGTCTATGGAGGTGGAGGTGCAAAATATCCCTGCTCTCCAAATGAAGAAGCCTGATGCAATCGTGCAAAAAAGGCAAGACTACAACATTTGCATCCATCTTCAGCCAGATGTAACCAGAGCCCAACTAGGCTTATGGGCCCCGACCCGAAACATCAGCTTTCCCGCTTCTCTAACACTGCCTGGCTTGTTGTGTTCCTCCAGCTCCACACTGTGTTATCTCTGACTATGCTTCCTCCTGATGTCTTGAATAGATCACAGAAGTCTGTTTTCATTAATTCACTTTATGTGATATCAAGAAACTACTGAAGGCAGTAGATACTGGAAAGGCTGTGGACCCTGATAATATTCTAGCAACGATGCTGAACCAGTTGTGCACAATACCCGCATTTACCCAATAATGTGGAAAATTGCTCAGGTATGTCATGTGTCCACAATGTAGGATTAATCCAAATCACCTAAATACATCAATCTACAGTCAATCACCAGCAAAGTGACAGAAGGGCCAACAACAGTGTTATCATGTGGTGTTTGCAAAGGAATAACCAGTGATGCTCAGTTGGTGTTCTGCTGGGGCTGCTCAGTTCTTGACCGCATTACAGACTTAACCCAAACATAGAAAACCTGATGAACTGCAGCAAGGATTGAGTACGCTTGAAATCAAGGCCATTATTCACTTTGGGAACCCTAGAAAAACTGAAATCAACAGAAATCAGGGGAAGTCTGCAAAAGTCAAGAGTGTGATGTGATATTCTTCATTGCTTGGATGATACAACTTCAAAAACACTCAAGGAGCTTGTCATCATCTAGGATTAAGTAGTCTGTTTGATTAATATCACTCCCACCATCTTTAAATTGCTTGCCCTTCACCACTGAGGCACTGTGACAGTAACGTGCACCATCTACAAGATGTACTGCAGTAACTCATCAGGGATCCCCCAACCCGATCTCCCAAACCCTCAACATCTATTGTCTAGAAAGGACAATTGCAGCCGATTCACTGGAACAGCTCCAACTGTAAACTCACCACCAAACCACACAACATTCTGTCTTGGAACTATATCACTATTTCTTCCCTATCTCTGGGACTAAAATGCTAGAATTACTTCTCTAACAGCACTGTGGGGTGACTTCGCACATCACAGACTGAAGCAGTTCAAGAAGGCAGCTCACCAACAACTTCTTCAGGGCAATTAGGGATCAGCAATAAATGTTGACCTATTCAGCAATGCCCACATCCCATGAAAGAATACACAAGAACTTTTGAATAGAGGGTAAATACTCTAAAATGGGTGTTCACCTCCTGATCCCTCAAATCTTCTGCATAGTATGTATCAATAATATGATAGAATATTCTCTACGGCTGCTATATACACTAACCTAAATTTATTTTTTTTTGCCATTTCTGCATTGCTTTGTGGTGAAAGTCTTGGAATTCCCTCACAAACATGTACACTGCAAAAACTCAATGGGTTGTACGGTGGCTCAGTGGTTAGCACTGTTGCCTCACAGCACCAGGGACCTGGGTTTGATTCTAGCCTTGGATTTGATTCCAGCCTTGGGTGGAGTTTATGTCTGTGCAAAGTTTGCATGTTTTCCCCCAATCTGCATGGGTTTCTGCTGAGTGCTCCAGTTTCCTGCCACAGTCCAAAGATGCGCAGGTTAGGTAGATTGGCCATGCTAAATTATTCTGTATTGTCCAGGGATATGCAGACTAGGCGGATTAGCCATGGCAAGTGTAGAGTTATGGGGATAGGGTGGGATACTGGTTCTGGGTGTGATGCTCTTCAGAGGGTTAGTACAATTTCAATGGGCAAAGTGGCCTCCTTCTGCACTGTAGGGATTCTATGAACAGCAGAAGTTCAAGGAACAGGCTTACCACTTTCTTCTTAAAGTCAATAGTAATGGACAATAAATCTAACTTGCTAGCATTGTCCACATTTCAAGAACAAATGTTTTAAAAACTGATAGGATATGATAAACAAAAATAAGTGATCCAGTTCATTTTCTTAATATTAATCCTTAAAAACCTTAAATGTTGTTAGAGTCGGTACCAGAAGTCATTTCCTTCCAAATTTCTTTACCTCATCATTGTGACTATTTTTCAACTGACCTCTGAAACTGTCCTCTGTCCCTTTGGTTAGAGGACTCTGTGCTCAATATTTTAAGCCACATAATTTATATTCTGTAAATTTATTTAAATATTACATCTCAGAACGTAAAGATAAAGTCACCATGGTCTTACCAGACCCTAGGGATGCTCTCTCATTACAGACAGATGACTGGCAGTGGTTTTAAATTGACTGTTACCAAATGAAGGAAGAGGTTGAGAAGGGAAGTCCATCATGGTTACCTCAACTGGTACAGGATTTGTAGCCAACTGTGCTAACCGTCCCTGTCAATGAAGAGATGTCATAAGGCCAAATATATCCACATGCAGAATAAGTTTTTCCATAACATAACATGACCACTTGCATGGGGTTACAGATTGTAGCTAAATACAATTCTGCTGCTCCTGATAGCCCACCTGCCTGGATGTTCAGGTTTGAGTTGGTAGATTTGTTCAAAATCTGTTCCATTTAGTACAGTGATAGCACCACAGAACACAATGGACGGTATCCTCAATGTGAAGAGAGGGCTTCAGCTTTATACTGGTTGTGTGATATTGTCACGGATGCATCTGCAACAGGGAGATTAGTCAAAATGAGATCAAGGAAGTTTTCGCTTTTGCTTGTTCTGTCACCACTTAACAAAGACCTGGTCTAACAGTTATCCCCTTTAGGATTTGACCAACTCTGTCTGGAGCAATGCTACCAAGCAATTCTTGATGATGTGCGTTTATGTTCTCCATCCAGACCACATTCTGTGCCCTTACCATCCTCAGTGTTTCTTCCATATAGTATTCAGCATGGAGGAGTACCGAGTCATCGGCCAAGGGGTGTCATAGGTGACAATCAACAGGATGTTTACTCACCCATATATGACCAGATGCCATGAGATTTCACAAGGCCCTGAGTCAATGTTAAGGACTCCCTTTGCAACTCCTTCCTGACAGTGCTGTAACTTCTAATGGGTCTATCGTCCCAGTTGAAAAACACAATGTAAACAAACTCCAGTTAACCCTCCAAGAGGCTTTCAGTCATTTTCTATCTGATACATGCTAGTTTAGAATCATGGTCTGAAAAGACTGGCCAAGGTCTTCTCAAAAAAAGACCAACACCCATATGACACTGGTTTAAATTCCATATTCATAAAAAGAGATATTAACACAGATGAATCATATACCTTTCATCTCATGCTTGTCTTTGAGATTCAATCTCTGCAGCAATGGTGATTTCTATGTCGAGTTGTTGCTAGCTGTTTGATTCAAATCAAAACTGCTTCTTACCTCAATACCACTTCAAATCCTTAGCCATGATGTGGAGATGCTAGTGTTGGACTGGAAGGAAAAAGTCAGAAGTCTCATGACACTAGGTTATAGTCCAACAGATTTACTTAAAATCACAAACTTTTGGAGATCTGCTCCTTAGTCAGGTGAAGGTCTCCAAAAGCTTGTCCTTAGCCATGAGTTTTCATTGACATTCTCACTCTGATTACAAATTAGGCAAAACTTTGATAATTGTAAATGCATCCAACAAATCATTCTGCCGCTTACACATCTGTTAGTCACTGTGTCTCTGCTATAGCTTTCACCTTGTTAGGATTTAAGCAAAACCTTTTTGCTGTCAATACTTGATCTATGTACAAAAACAAAATTGCTGGAAAAGCTCAACAGGTCTGGCAGCATCTGTGAAGGAAAAAACAAACTTAACCTTTCGGGTCCAGTGACCCTTCCTCTGTTCTGAGGAAGGGTCACCGGACCCGAAACGTTAACTTTGTTTTTTCCTTCACAGATGCTGCCAGACCTACTGAGCTTTTCCAGCAAATTTGTTTTTGTTACAGAGATAGTAGGAACTACAGAACTTTGTTTTTGTTCCTGATTTATAGCATCCACAGTTCTTTCGGTTTTTACTTGATCTATGTACTTGATTTCAGGCATTTTCAATAGTACTTTTTTCTTGTATTTTTTTCTCTTGTCATGCTTTTTCTTCTGCTGTTCTGTCATGACTGCCTCTTTTGCTTTTACTTGCATATCATCAGGGGCCAGCTCCTCAAAGAATGATGTTTTGACTTTGCCATCTTCCTTTATTTTTTTCTGGACTTCCTGAGTTAGTGGGTCCACTAGTTCTTCTAGATTGCTTTACATGCTAGATTGAGAGACATGGAACTGGAATGCTGCTCAGCTGATGGTCTCATCTACATCAAAATGACATCCAGCAAGAAGACATCCAAAATCTGTAAAAACATCGCTGCAATGTTTAGGAACTGTTTAACAATCAATGGCTTAGTTGCCTGTAATAAGCTGCAAATATCTTCTGTCCATACTTCAGACTTTGTTCAGCTGACATGGTGTCTAATGTTGAACATTGTGTTGCATACAGTCGATTCTGCTATAATGCAATAGTTGCATTCCTGTGGTGGGAAACTTGGGGTTAGGGACAGACCACCAAAACAAAACACTCAAAAATCATTCAAAAGCCTAACACAAAGGATAGCACATTTTGAATAAATGTTTAATTCATATGTAATAATGAAATAAAGGTAAATTTAACACCTTACCTGGAAAAAATATCGAGGGGCCTTGATGAGGGAGGATGTTGTACTGTGCCTCTCACAGAAAGCACTTCACGACAAAGCCCATGAAACAATCATGTGATGTCAATGGGTACTCCTCTGTGCACCAATAGAATCATGTTATAGCCAACACAAGTTCATGTTTTAGAAATCGTGTTCCCCTATTCATCAATCATGTTACAGCCAGTTCACATTGACAGAACATGCATTATAGCAGAACCAACTGTATTTGCAAGTGCAGGCTGGTTGCATACAACCAGTACCTTACTTGTTGTGAATAGCTGAAGGGACATGCTGTTTGTCAGTATGAGTCTTTCTTTAGCAATATTCTGATTAATTCCTAATCTTGGTCACTCCAGATCCAATAAAAGCTTTTAGATCAAACACACTAATTTCTATCTGTGTTATTGTCTATTTTGTTGCAATTTTTGTGCTTTCTGATATAATGTTGTTAGCTTTAAAAATTTTTGCTAAGATCTTTGTTCCTTCCTAACTCAGTGCTGATTCTTACTGAAATCTCTCTTTTCTACATTCTCAACATTTCTCTCATTGTGTTTGAATATGCCACTTTCAGAAATCCTCCCACTGCCTCACACAATTACAGATTTATAATTTTATCTAACCATAATTGTTCAATATGCCAAGATACTAGCTTGGTTTAAGTAAAGTCCATCTCAACAGATTGGCTCCCACTTACATCAGTGCGAGTGTCAGTGTCACATGAATTAAAATCCCTGTTCCCACATTGCACTTTCAGTCATGCATTTAACTTTCTAATCTTTTTGCAGTTTATGCCATTTTCCATAGATTAATACCTATAAAGTCTGCATTTCATTTTTAACTCGATCCTCAAACTCTTAACAGAACCTCATTCCTTGCTCTACCAATGTCATTGGCATGAATGTGCACCAAGATGACTGAAACCTTACCCTCAAGCTCCAACTTGTTTCACTATGAGGGTATCAAGAATCACAGAATTGTTATGATGCAGAGGAAGCCATTCAACCCATCATGCCTGCACCAGCTCTTCAAATGAGCATTTTTAACGAGTATAAATCTCCTGCTTTCGCCCCATATCCTCGCACACTATTTCTATCCAAATAATCATCCAATGCCCTCTTGAATGTATTAGTTGGATTTGCCTCCAAAATATTTCCAAGTTTTCCAGGTCTGACTTTATCTCTGGCACCAGTTAAACAACACAAACTTCGAAACACCCAGGGCTGAATCTTGCCAGAAATCAGCTAAATGGCATTTTTGTCAAGTTTCATGGAGTGGGGTTTGTCTTCACGAAGCCTAGTGAATTCCTCACTCTATCATCCAAAAACTACCTCATTAACAATGTTGTAAACCTATATGGCACCCTGCTTGCCCAATGTCAGCTCAATTCTCCTTCCTATCGTAGCCGGAAGCAATCATTAATGCTAGGATAGCATAGAATTCCTAGCACCCATTCCATATTTAAAAGATAATTGTGCCCCACATACGACCGAGACATGCCAAATAAGGGGACTTAGGTAACCCACTATCCACACATGACCTGGAGGTCCTGGTAGACAGTTTTGTACAAAGGAGGGCTGTCTTCTTCCCCAACACCGGCAGAAGAGTTCATGACACCAGATCCTGCCAGGCTGGTCTGGAATTGCCACAAGTTTGATCTCAATTATTTGGAGGAATTTCAGCAGTACAGGAAGATCAATGACGTTCTCTGTTCCACTAAGCTACCTGTCACCATCATCTTTCCTACCTCACACTCACTCTATCTCTGATAATGCATACATTGCCCACAAAAGCTCATGCTCTACTTCTCACTGTCACATACAACATCTTCCCTGACTTGCTATCACCCACACAATCCCTCCAGATTATTAACCTTGCATGAGATCTACACCTCCCACTCATTTATTTAAAAGAGCTCACCACCTTTGCTCCACTTAGTCATAGAGTCATACAGCACAGAAACAGACTCTTATGTCCAAGTAGTCCATACCAAACATGATCCCAAACTAAACTAGTCCCACCTGCCTGCTCCTGACCTATATCCCTCCAAACCTTTCCTAATAATGTACTTATCCAAATGTCTTTTAAACTTTGTAATTGTACCCACATC
>NC_063334.1:48736265-48872485 GCF_021869965.1 Rhincodon typus
TCTGATGAAGTGTCTAGGCCCGAAACGTCAGCCTCTCTGCTCCTATGATGCTGCTTGGCCTGCTGTGTTCATCCAGCCCTGCACCTTGTTGTCTCGGATTCTCCAGCATCTGCAGTTCCTACTATCTCCCTCCAAACCTTTCCTATTCCTGTATCTATCCAAATGTCTTTTAAGCGTTGTAATTGTACTCGCATCCACCAGTTCCTCGGGAGCTTCATTGTACACATGAACAACTTCAGCGTAAAAAATTTGTCTCTTATGTCTGTTTTAAATCTCTGTCCTCTCATCTTAAAAATGTGTCCCCTAGTCTTGAAATCCCCCATTCTAGGGAAAAATAAACTACCAATAACTCTATCTATACCTCTCATGACTTTATAAACTTCTACCAGGTCACCTCGCAACCTCCTGTGCTCCATGCACAAGCACCAGCAATTGTGCTAGTCACTTTCATCTGAATCAATCCCTTCCTTTGTCTCATGCCGGCAGAAAACAGACTACGTCAAGCAGAAAGAACCAAGATAGGTGGTGGAGCACCCTGCATTTAGTTCCTCACCCCCTACCAATAGATGAGTGACAGAGGAGGATTCTGGGAGGCACCCAGTGACTACCAAAAAGTGAATAAAAGGGAGGCAAGCTACAGTGGAGTGGCCATTTTGAGAAGTGGAAGTGCTGCTGGAGGTTTAAGTGTAGGCTTCAGTGAGGAGGCAATCAGCAATGGGATAAGGCAGTTGGAGGAGGAGGAGCAAACTACTGCAGCTGCTGAAGGTATGAGGGCAAAGGAACATTAGGAGGAAATTAAACCATGACATCACAGCCAGCAGGTAAATGAGTGGATGGTGACTGGTGACTGGTAAATAGTTTTTCTTTCTATTATCTTCTCATGGCTTTGCTACTGCTACTGCTGTTGTTGCTGTTGCTGTTAGGTTAACTTAAGGGTTGCCATGGCAGAAGATACCAGACACATGACATGGTCCTCCTATGCATGTGGGAATTCAGCAACCCTTCTGATGTCCCTGGCTCCTTCACATGCAAGAAGTGTGTCCAGCTGCAGCTCCTGTCTGATTGCTTGATGTCTTTGGAGCTACAGCTGGATTCACTTTGGAACATCTGCAAGGCTGACAGAATCATGGATAGTGTGTTTAGTAAATTGGTCACATCATTGATAAAAATTGCTGAGGCAGATAGGGAATGGGTGACCACCAGACAGAGAAAGAGTAGAAACGCAGTGCAGAAGTCCCCTATGGTCATCTTGCTGTGAAACTGATAAACCATTTTGGATATGTTGGGGGAGATGGCTCACCAGGGAAAGATAGCAGTAGCTGCCTTCTTGGGATTGTGGTTGGTTCTGCTGCATTGCAGGACAGGAAATAGAGTGGCAGAGCTATAGTGATGGGGATTCAATTGTCTGGGGGAAAATAGATAGATAGGCATTTCTGCAGCCACAAAGAGTACAGGATGGAGTGTTGCCTCCATGGTGCAAGGGCCAATGATGTTTGGAGCGGATGCAGGACATTCTGGAGGGGGAGGGTGAACAGCCAGCTGTCATGTTGCGTATAGACACCAACGATATAGGTTAAAAAACAGGATGAGGTCCTACAAGTTGAATTTAGGCAGTTAGGAGTTAAACTAAAAAGTAAGACCTCAAAGGTAGTAACATCGGGATTGCTACTAGTGCCACGCGCTGGTCAGAGTAGGAATGGCAGGATAGCTAAGATGAATACATGGCTTGAGGGATGGTGAAAGAGGGAGGGAATCAAATTCCTGGCACGTTGGAACTGGTTCTGGGGGAGATGGAACCAGCACAAACTAGATGGTCTGGGCAGGACTTAAACATTCCCCACAAGACATTGTTTTGCTACGATTGTTGGGAAGGCTTTACACTAATATGCTAGAGGGATGGGAACCAATGCAGGAATTTGGAGGGAAGTAAAGTGAGGACAGTGACAAAAGGCAGTAAGGGGAAAAGTGAAAGCAGAAGGCAGAGAAACTGAAGACAAAAATCAAAAAGGGCCACATTACATTCTAAAAGGACAATAAAAGTAAAAAAAAATTGAGCTTGACTGGGCTTGTACTCACTGGAATTCAGAAGAATGAGGTGGATCACACAGAAACATATAAAACTGTGATAGGAATGGAAAGGCTAGATGTGGAAAGAATGTTCCTGACATTGGGGAAGTCCAGAACCAAGGGCTATAGTCTAAGAATAATGGGTAAGCCATTCAGGACTGAGATGAGGAAGAATTCCTTTACTCGGAAATTTGTGAACCTGTGGAATTCTCCCCCACAGGAAGCTATTGGGGCCAGTTCATCAGATATACCCAAGAGGGAGCTGGACTTGTCCCTTGTGGTTAAAGGGATCAAGGGGTATGGAAAGAAGGAGGGAGTGGGATACTAAAATTCCATGATCAGCTATGATCATGTTGAATGGTGGTGCAGGCTCGAAGGGCTGAATGGCCTACCCCCACACCTATTTTTTGTTACTATGTTTCTATGATGACAGGATCTTGACCATGAATGCCCTAAGTGGTTGATTGAACATCCCCAAGCTCCAGGACTGATATCAGACACTGCCCTTGACTTATTGTGCTGGGAAACCCTTTCTGAAGGATGTCTCCTTCAATCTGATTGAGGACTACTCTCCTTAGGCTTGGGGCATGGCCATTTAGCTGAAGCACATGCAGTGTGTTAGGCAAGCATGCAACAGACATATGGTACAAATGTGACATTGGTGTAGCTCATTGTTGTCAAACAAAATGTCTCCACATCACCACTCCAACCTTGACTGATGACTGCTGAGAGCCATGACAAGTTGCCTGGTTTTGTGTCTTTGCTGAAACAGGACAGAAATACTGTAAGTCTGTTCACTATGTCTGAGAGGGCAAATCACAAAACCGCAAAGCCAGCCGAGCAAGGCAAAGCAGAAGTGCTTGAGTATTTAAGTAGGGTCAAAATGAGTGAATGCTAAAAGAGTGAGACAGCAGCCTTTAGATAGCTCCTGGTCCGAATGTGGGAGTACTGCCTGCTATCTGACTTACTATACCATATCTCATGTTAGCAAAGATTGCTAGAAAAAGAAATAGGGCCAAGAATCCTGGAAGCCAATCCATTCCTGCGTGCAAAGTGTCCCACAGCAGTATTGTGATGACAGGTGTTGCGTTCTCTAAAGTGCAGCATTGAAGTGCAGAACCGTACTATAATTAGATTGGATATGTGCTATGATTATCCAATAAAGTTGGTATGTGTTGGATGCCAAGGTCTACGCATGTAGGGTACATGCAGTCAACTAGTCATAGTGTGCACTGATATGGAGGTCCAAAAGAGCAAGCTGCAAGCTGGAATCACTACCTCTGGTTTTCATATTTGAATTTCTTGACTCTTAGTTTCGACCCAGAGCATGTGAGAACAAGAAATGTATGTCAGTGAGGTGAGATTAAACATGAATGTGGGTGTTAATGAGTGATAATCACTCCATCAGACCTCTTACCACCCATGAGCAAGAATCTCATCTCACTGTTCAAAGCCTGGTAGGAAAATGAGACCTTTTAGAATCATAGAGCTGTAGAGTAATACAGCACGGAAACAGGCCCTTAGGCCCAAACTGGCCCATGCTGACGATGGTGCCCACTCAGCTAGTTCCAATTGTCTACATTTGGTCCATATCCCTCTAAACATTTCCCAGTCATGTACCTATCCAAATATTTTTTAGATGTTGCTATTCAACCACTTTCTATGGCAGCCCATTCCATATACACCCCTCTCTCTAAGTGAAGAAGTTGCCCCTCAGGTCCTGCTTAAATCTTTCCCCTCTCACCTTAAAGATATGCCCTCTAGTTTTTAATTCCCCATCCCTGGGTAAAAGACTATATGCATTCATCCTATCTATGACCCTCATGACTTTAAACACCTCAATAAGGTCACCCTTCATTCTCCTATGTTCCAAGGAATAAAGTCTTATCCTGGCCAACCTCTCCATATAACTCAGGCCTACTAGTCCTGGCAAAATCCTCGTAAATCTTGTTTGCACACTTTCCAGTTTAACTATGTCTTTTCCATAACAGGGTGACTAAAACTGTACACAATACTCCAAGTGTGGCCTCACTAATGACTTGGACAACTGCACATCCCAACACCTATATTCAATGCCTCAAATGATGGAAGGCAGCATGCTATATGCCTTGTTCACCACTCTGTCTATTTGTGAACCCACTTTCATCGAACTATGACTTGTACTCCTAGGTCCCGCTGTTCCATAACACTCCTCAGAACCTTACCATTTACTGTATAAGTCCTACCTTGCTTTGAGTTTCCAAAGTGCAACACCTCACACTTATCTGTATTGAATTGCATTTTTCCAATCCTCAGCCCACTTCCCCATCTGATCAAAACCATCTGTAATTTTTGATAATATTCGACGCTATCAATGGTACCTCCTAATTTTGTATCATCCACAAACTTACTAATCATGCATTGTACATTCACATCCAAATCATTTGTGTAAATAACAAGTAACGAATGTCCCAGCACCGATCCCTGTGGCCCACCACCAGTCACAGGCCTCCAGTCTGAGAAACAACCTTCAACCATCACCCCTTGCTCTTCATGTTGAGATAGTCCTCAATAACTATCTCACCCGATTTTCCAAACTTTGTCACCATGGTCCACTTTGTTCAGGGGCTTGGAAGATTCCGCCCTGAGTTACAGTTACCAAGAAAAGTATCTAACCCCTTGAGTAAATTGTCCCATACCTAGCACATTCTTTTTTTGCTCCTCCCAATTGAATGGTCTGTAGTACCATTACACTATGGACAGTTTGCTCATCTATCTTGTCCTCATTCATATAGGCAGCAAGAATCTCCTAACTTACGGAAAAAGGCAAAGGCCAAGACTCCTCCAGCGTTGTACCTGAAATCCCTTACCTGATACCTTGGAGTCACGCTCGCCACTCCCTGGCCACAAGCCAGAACTGTGTTATTTTCTAACCAAAGCTGTTTACTTGCAGATTTTAAGTTAGAGTTACAGTTTAGCAGTTCAATTTGTCTATTTTTTGCTCTCAGTTAAAAATAGATTGAAAATGATAAAAAGCTATTTTCTTGTTATTTGAAAAAAAACTCAATTTGTACATTTTTGACCTGAGCAAACAACAAGGCAGAATTCAGCAATTCGATAGTAAATCAAATTCTTACATTTGTGACAACTTTATGAAAGCAGGATTTGATATCCAGCACACTGCCCAGTTTTCATTTTATTATTCACTCATGGGAAGTGGGTGTCGCTGACTGGCCGGTATTTATTGCCTGTCTGTAGTTGCCCTTGAGAAAGTGGTGGTGAACTGCCTTCTTGAACTGCGGCAGTCTACCTGCTGTAGGTAGACTGACAATGCCCTTAGGGAGGGAATTCCAGGGTTTAGACCCAGTGACAGTGAACGAACGGAAATACATTGCCAATCAAGATGGTGAGTGGCTCGGAAGGGAACTTGCACAAGATAGTGTTCCCATATATCTGCTGGCCTTGTCCTTCTAGTTGGAAAAGGTCATGATTTTGAAAGGTGCTATCTAAATATCTTTCGTGAATTCCTGCAGGTGAACCCCAAGGATGTTGATAGTGAGGGATTCAGTGATGGTAACACCATTGAATGTCAAGGGGCAGTGGTTAGTTTATTTATTTTTGGAGATCATCATTGGCATTTGTATGACACAAATATTACATGCTTCTTGTCAGCCCAAGCCTGGGTATTGTCGAAATCTTGTTAGGTTTGAACATGGACTGCTTCAAAATCTGGGGAGTTACAAATGGAGATAAACATTGTGCAATTATTGGCAAACATCGCCAGTTCTGACTTATGGTGGAGTCATCGATGAAGCAGCTGCTGATGGTTTGGCCTAGGACATTACCCTAAGGAAATCTTAGTGATGCTCTGGAGCTGAGATGACTGACTTCCAACAATCACAAGCATCGTCCTCTTTGCCAACAGATACTCTGACACAAAATGATTTCACAGAACATAGAACATAGAGTACAGCACAGCACAGGCCCTTTGGCCTATGATGTTATGCCAACCTATTATCCTACTAAGATCAAACTACCCTGCATGCTCTACATTATACTTTCATCCATGTGCCTATCCAAGAGTCACTTAAATGTCCCTAATGTATCTGACTCCACTACCACAGCTGGCAGTGCATTCCACACGCCCACCACTCTGTGTAAAGAACCTACCTCTGACATCTCCCCTATACCTCCCTCCAATCACCTTAAAATTATGACCCCTTATAATAGTCATTGCCGCCCTGGGAAAAAGTCTTGACTATCCACTCTACCTATGCCTCTCATCATCTTGTACACCTCTATCAAGTCATCTCTCATCCTTCTTCAATGAAAAAAGCCCTAGCTCCCTCAACCTTTCATCGTAAGACCTGATCTCCAGTCCAGGCAGCATCCTGGTAAATCTCCTCTGCACCCTCTCTAAAGCTTCCACATCCTTCCTATAATGAGGTGACCAGAACTAAACACAATATTCCAAGTGTTGTCTAACCAGGGTTTTATAGTGCTGCAGCAGAGCATCACCACTCTTAAAGTAAATTCCCCTACCAATGAAAGCAAACACACCATACGCCTTCTTTACAACCCTATCAACTTGGGTAGGAACTTTGAGGGATCTATGGACGTGGACCCCAAGATCCCTCTGTTCCATCACAATACCAAGAATCCTGCCATTAACCCTATATTCTGCATTCAAATTCAGCCTTCCAAAATGGATCACTTCACACTTCTCTGGGTTGAATTCCATCTGTCACTTCTTTGCCCAGCTCTGCATCCTGTCCATGTCCCGTTGCAACCTACAACAGCCCTCCACACTATCCACAACTCCACCAACCTTTGTGTCATCGGCAAACTTACTAACCCACCCTTCCACTTCCTCATCCAAGTCATTTATAAAGATCACAAAGAGCAGAGGTCCCAGAACAGATCCCTGCGGAACACCACTGGTCACTGAGCTCTAGGCTGAATACTTTCCATCTACTACCACCCTCAGTCTTCTACTGGACAGCCAGTTTTGTATCCAGACAGCCAAATTTCCCTGAATCCCATGCCTCCTTACTTTCTGAATGAGCCTACCATGGGGAACCTTTTCAAATGCCTTGCTAAAATCTATATACACCACATCTGCTGCTCTGCCTTCATCAATGTGTTTTGTCACATCCTCAAAGAATTCTCTAAGGTTTGTGAGGCATGACCTGCCCCTCTCAAAGCCATATTGACTAATTCTAATCAAACTGTGCTTTTCCAAATAATCATAAATACTATCTCTCAGAATCCTGTCCAATAATTTTCCCACCACAGAAGTAAGACTGATGATCTGTAATTCCCAGGATTGTCCCTATTCCCTTTCTTGAACAATGGAATAACATTTTCCACCCTCTAATCATCTGGTAGTACTCCAGTGGACAGTGAGGATGCAAAGATCATCACCACAGGAGCAGCAATCTCTTCCCTCACTTCCCGTAGCAACCTCGGGTATATCCCGTCTGGCCCAGAGGACTTATCTATCCTAGATAACAAGGTGTAGAGCTGGATGAACACAGCAGGCCAAGCAGCATCAGAGGAGCAGGAAGGTGACATTTCGGGTCTGGACGCTTCTTCAGACAAAAAAAGGAGGAGGATCCAGACCCGAAACGTCAGCTTTCCTGCTCCTCTGATGCTGCTTGGCCTGCTGTGTTCATCCAGCTCTACACCTTGTTATCTCAGATTCTCCAGCATCAGCAGTTCCTACTATCTCTGACTTGTCTATCCCCATGTTTATCAAAATTTCGAGCACATCCTCCTTCCTAACATCAACCTGTTCGAGCATATCTGCCTGTTTCATGCTGTCCTCACAAACGTCAACATCCCTCTCTCTGAATACTGAAGCAAAGTATTCATTTAGGACCTCCCCTCCCCCACTGACTCCGCGCACAAGTTCTTTCCACTGTCCCTGATTGGCCCTACCCTCACTCTGGCTCTCCTCTTGTTCCTCACATAAGCATAGAACACCTTGGGGTTTTCCTTGATCCTGTCTGCCAAGGCTTTTTCATACCCACTTCTCGCTCTCCTAAGTCCATTCTTCAGTTCCTTCCTGGCTACCTTGTAGCCCTCTAGAGCCCTGTCTGATCCTTGCTTCCTCAAACTTAAGTAAGCTTCCTTCTTTCTCTTGCCTAGGTGTTCCACATGTCTTGTCATCCAAGGTTCCTTCACCTTACCATCCCTTCGTTGCCTCAGTGGGACAAACCTATCCAGTACTTGTAGCAACTGCTCCCTAAACAACCTCCATATTTTTGTCATGCACTTCCCTGGGAACATCTGTTCCCAATTTATGATCCGCAGTTCTTGCTTAATAGCATTGTAATTGCCCCTCCCCCAATTAAATACTTTCCCATGCTGTCTGCTCCTATCCCTCTTCAAGACTACAGTAAAGGTCAGGGAGTTATGATCACTATCACCAAAATGCTCTCCCATCAAGAGATCTGACACCTGGCTTGGTTCGTTGCCAAGCACCAAATCCAATATGGCCTCCCCTATAATCGACCT
Organism: Rhincodon typus; assembly: GCF_021869965.1. Lineage (NCBI taxonomy): Eukaryota > Metazoa > Chordata > Chondrichthyes > Orectolobiformes > Rhincodontidae > Rhincodon > Rhincodon typus. The sequence goes on from NC_063334.1 coordinate 48,744,831, forward strand.
ATCTACATAAAGAAATCCTTCCTGGACACACCTGACAAAATCTGCTCCATCCAAACTATTTGCACTTAGGAGATTCCAGTCTATATTAGGGAAGTTGAAGTCACCCATGACAACAACCCTGTTATTTCTGCACCTTTCCACAATCTGCCTCCCAATCTGTTCCTCAGCATCTCTGTTGTTATTGGGGGATCTATAAAAAACTTCCAATGAGGTGACTGCTCCTTTCCTGTTTCTGACTTCCACCCATACTGACTCAGTAGATAAACCCTCCTCCACGACCTCCCTTTCTGCAGCTGTGATACCATCCCTGATTAGCAATGCCACTCCCCCACCTCTTTTACCTCCCTCCCTATTTCTTCTGAAACATCTAAACCCCGGAATATCCAACAACCATTCCTGCCCCTGTGTTATCCAAGTCCCCGTAATGGCCACATCATTGTAGTTCCAGGCTCTGAGCTCGTCACCCTTATTCCTGACACTACTTGCATTAAGATAGACATGCTTCAACCTGTTGAACTGACTGCAACTTTTCCCTTTCAACTGTTTATCCTTCCTCACAGACTCTCTGCATGCTGTATATGCCTGTACACCAGTTACTCCATCCTCTGATCCGTAGCTCTGGTTCCCATCCCCCTGCCAAACTAGTTTAAACCCTCCCGAAGAGCTCTAGCAAACCTCCCACCCAGGATATTGGTGCCCGTCCAGTTCAGGTGCAACCTGTCCTTCCTGTATAGGTCCCACCTTCTCCAGAAGGTATCCCAATGATCCAAATATCTAAAGCCCTCCCTCCTACACCAGCTTAGTAACCACATGTTCAGCTTCACTCTGTCTCTATTCCTGGCCTCACTAGCCCGTGGCACCGGTAATCTTAAGATTATTATTCTGCTCGTCCCAGCTTTTAGCTTCCATCCTAACACTCTATATTCACTTTTCAGGTCATCATCCCATTTCCTAGCTATGTAATTGGTACCGATGTGTACCACAATTTCTGGCTGCTCACCCTCCCCCTTAAGAATCCTGTAGACTCGATCAGAGACATCCCTGACCCTGGCACCCAGGAGGTAATATAACCATTCAGGAGTCTCGCTCAGTACCACAGAATCTCCTGTCTGTTCCCCTAACCATTGAATCTCCTCTCACTATTGCTCTCCTATTCTTTCCCCCTTCCCTTCTGAGCCACAGAGCCAGGCTTCGTGCCAGAGACCTGGCCGCTATGGCTTTCCCCTGGTAGGTCATCCCCACCATCACCACACCCAACCCCCACCCCACCCACCCCCCCCCCACCCCCCACCCCCCCAAAACAGTATCCAAAGTGGTATACTTATTATTGAGGGGAACGGCCACAGGGGATCCCTGCACTGTCTGCCCTTTCCCTTTCCCTCTCCTGACAGTCACCCTTTATCCTGTAACCTGGGTGTGACAACCTCCCTATAACTCACATCTATCACCCCCTCAGCCTCCCGAATGATCCAGAGTTCATCCAGCTCCAGCTCCAGCTCCCTAACGCAGTCTGTGAGGAGCTGGAGTTGGGTGCACTTCTCGCAGGTGAAGTCAGGAGGGACACTAGTAGTGGCCCTTAACTCCCACATCCTACAAGAGGAGCATGCAACTGCCCTAGCTTCCATTCCCTCTACTCTTGATTGCGAAAAGAATAAAGAAAGAAAAAGCTTACCTTTCTGACCCTCCACACAGTCTTTTGTTTTGGTTAGAGGAGGAGAATGGGTGGGAGACGCTACATGTGTACTGTTTCGAGTTTAGCCAATGCCTGAATATATTAGTTCACTTCCCGGCTGCCCCCTGGCTCGTGCTCTCACCTCTCCCCTGCTGAAGTCAAGAAGTTTTGCTGTGGCTCCTTGATGCCATATTCGGTTGAATGTGCCTTGATGTCAAGGGCTGTCCCTGTCAGCTCATCTTTGGAATTCAGCTGTTTGTCCATTTTCGAATCAAGGCTGTAATGAAGTCAGGAGCTGAGTGCTCCTGGCAGAACCCAAACTGTGCCAATGATTCATGACATTTATTATAAGTGCAAAGACATGTTACTGATAAGCAAAAGGTCATTGGAACAAGAACGGTAGATAGATCTGTGATTCCAATTGGTCAAATTCTAATTTAAGAGCAGAAAAGGCTTAAAGGACTGAATGCCTTACACGTTCAATATTTTCATTCAGGTGTTGAATGGTATTTGATATAACATTCATTCCAACAAGTGGAAAGTGAATATCTGGTGAAAATATATACTATATATCTTCTATATCTGTTTTGAAATTAATATGGAGCACACAATGACTCAACCTTATCTCCGATGATCCCAACTACTAGCCACATTATGCATCTATCCCAAAAATATGGATTTAAAAATTAACTGGTTAAAAAGGAATCTGTGATATTTAGTATCAGCCAAAAACTTTTATAAGTGATATGCATTGAATACCTGGTTTATAGTATTTTAAGATTAATATTTTCAATTATGTTTCTAAAATCTTGTATAGGGTTAGGTTGTATATTACAGGGAGAAACACAGATTATTTTATAATTATGAGTTTCAGATTAATAGAGTTTAGGGTAAATAAAGGAAGTTATGTGTCCTGTTCTGAACTTTGTCTTATAATAAGCTTTACAATCAAAATAATCAAATGTTGCAGCGTTTAAAATAAATCAATTTTTTTTTCCATCAGTGACAATACAATGTTGAAAACAGCATATTTTCTGTTTTGACTGCATCTAGAAATAACTCATCCATTTTAAGAAAAGATTTAATATGTTCCTGGCAAATATTTTTCCCTTCCTAAGATGCATTTTGGAAATTTCTGCACACAACAGAATTTTGGATTTGCACTTAAAGCTGATGAGACTCTCAGCCTTGACTGCATCTACAAGGTAATATGCCTGAAATGTGAGACCAAGGTCTGGATTTTCACTGAGTTGGGTCAACTTGGGTGTCATGGAAATTCCCATTTCCCTTTCTGGCAATCTTTGTTGGCATGTGATAAGGGCATGGGAAGTCGGCCTGCAAGTAGTATTCCCATCCTTACCAGTTCCATCGCTGAAGCGTGCAGTTCCAACACTGTCACAATTTGGATGGAAATGGAAACCCTTCTCTTAGTAAGTATGCTTCATGACCCCTCAGGGAAGTCATAAATCATGAGAAAACTTAAGCCTCAAGTGGGACACTATGTTCTTAGAATTTTTGAATTGACAGGCCATTTGCTTTGAAATAGAGGGAGAAAACATTTAAATTTACTTGCAAAAGACTCCATTATTTGGAAGTTTAATGATTTGATTTAACTGCTGACAGTATTAATGTCTCAGCTGAGAACCATTATTGAAGAACAAACTGAGATTTGAATCTGAACTTTCTGATCTGCATGCATCAGCAATTATCAACCAATCCATTAGGAAGTAACTAATTACTTACTGTTTTGAAAGTGTGTTCCTATATGGGAGGAGACATTAAATACTGTGAAGGAGTGAAAATTAGGAATAATCTCGATTTTGGATTTCAACAGTGCTCTTAATGCGATTGAAACATTAAATATTGCGAATATGCTTTGCTGATTTTTTTGATGTATGTTGTACAATTTTTACTTTCACTGCTGTATAATAGCACTTCATGGAAAGCTGCATTAACATAAAGGGCATGACATAGCTTCTGCCCTTTTCATGCTTCTTAGAGCAAGTATAAAATCTTCAACAATATATTGTCTGCAAAAAAAGTGTCCCATAAAAACACCATGACATATGCCTAGACCCGTGACACTAAGCAAAATGAAAGCAGCTACTTTAGTGGATAGCAGGAGGTTATAGGTTAAAAAGAGAGACTGTACAGATGACTGGTCCTTTACAAAGCCACTATGAAAGCAACTTGAAATACAACTCAAGATTCTCTAAAATGGTGCTCTTGAGGCATTGTTCCATTAAATCTACTTTAATAGCTGGAAATAAATTTCAGGTAGTTTAAATCTCCATTGCATAAGCAATTTAGAATTGTTTATTTCATTCTCCAATGGAGATTGCTTTGTAGTTTCCTAATGAGAAAATGAAAGACAGCTTGACAAAGCTGGCCTTGAAGTAGTGTATGGATTTGCTGTCTAATAAAAGAATCTTCTTAAAGTGACATTACACAATCTTTCAGATAAGATAGTCATGAGTTGTCAATGAGCAAAGATAATGCTTTCTGGATGGTTGTTCCCGAGATTTAATTTTTTTTAAAAATACAATGCGGTATATCTTTTCTCTGTTCGTCTCCAAAGGGTACGTGCCCTAAAATTACTGATTTTTCACCATCACATGAACACTGGCAGATCTCTCTAAGAAAATGCATTGTTGGCTAAAAACCCCAAAGGGTGTCCTCACCAGCTTTGTCTTGAAGCAGTCTGTGAAGAACGTTCTTACAGTCAGCGTTGTAGTGAAGCAGTCGAGGAAGAGTGTCCTTGCAGAGGGCATTGCCTTGATGCAGTCAGGAAAGGGTGCCCTTCTTGTTAGGAAGAAACAAAGATTAACATCATAAGAAAACCAGAGTGGTCGTATCCTACTGCAGGAGTAGAGGCTGCAAGGGAGAGAGCTGATTGGTAAGTAGTAGGCAAGATCAGATAAATATGAACAACTTTTATCGCTTATAGCTTGTAAGGTGATTTTGTAATTTATGGTTTCCACAGGTTGTATTCTGAAAAAACAAGGTTCTATGTTCTAAGGAACAGGCAGGAATGTCCTAGAGAAATTGATATTATTTGATATTTAGCATCTTCCAAAAGATTTAACCTAAAGGGGTAAGTCATGGCAGGAAAGCTCAAAGCCGTGGTATGTTCCTCCTGCTCTAAGTGGGAAGCTGGGCATATTTCAGTGCCCAAGACCAGCATGTGTGCAGAAAGTGTCTCCAGTTGCAGCTAATGGAAATCCAGATATCAGGCCTAGAGTGCCAGTTGGGAATTCTGCATTTCTGTGGCCACAAATGAGATTCCAGGATGGTATGTTCCCTCCCTGGTGCTACAGTCAAGGCTGGTCTCAGAGGCCACAGGACATCCAAGAGATCCTAAAAGCAGAATATAAAGAGTTAGGAAGCAAGCTTTTTTTAAAATTCATTCATGGGATGAGGGCATCACTGGCTAAGCCAGCAGTTATTGCCTATCCCTAATCACTCAGAATGCTGCTAAAAATCAACCACATTTTTGTGGGTCTGGAGTCACATGTAGACCAAACCAGGTAAGGATGGCAGTTTCCTTCCCTAAAGTGAACCAGGTAAGTTTTTTCCTGATGATTGGCAATCGATTCATGGTCACCATTATAATCTTAATTCCAGATTTTTAAAATATAATTCAAATTCTACCATCTGCTGAGACAGAGTTCAAATCAGGATCCCAAGAGTGTTACTCTGGTCTCTCTGTTAACAATCCAGTGATAATACCACTAGGCCACCATGTCCCCTGAAAATGATCTCAAGACTGCTAACAGTGTCACATGTGAGTCAGAGTTGAAGTAGCAGATAATATTAAATAAAAACATAGCTAAAGAGATTGTGTGAGGGGGATTTCAAATTCCCAGGGCATTGGGACCAGTTCTGGGAAGGCTTGACCAGTACAAACTGGATGGGTTACACACAGGCAGAACTCGGTCTGAGAGTGTATTTGCTAGAGTGGTGGGGAAAGTTTTAAACTAAATTGGCAGGGAATGGGAACCTATGTAAGGAGTCAAAGGAAGGTAAGTCAAGGACAAAAACAAAGGACAAGAAGGGGAATAAGAGAAGTGATGGGCAGAAGAAGAAAAGGCTGGAAATGAAACAAGGCCACAGCAAAACATAGTTGGGATAGGACCAGGAGTTTTAAATAAAACTGAAAGTTTTGTGCCTGAATGCACAGAACATTTGATATAAAGTGGATGAATTAATCATGCAAATAGATGTAAATGGGTATGATATAATTGGGATTATGGTGACTGTTGCTGGGTCAAAATTCTGCAATTCCCTCCCTAAAGGCATTGTAGGTCAACCCACAGCAGGTGGACTGCAGTGATTCAAGAAGGCAGCTCACCACCACCTTCTCAAGGGTAACTAGGGGCAGGCAATAAATGCTGGCCAGCCAACGATGCCCACATCCCACAAATGATTTAAAAAATGGCTGCAGGATAACAGGATGGAAATCGAACATCCAGCAGTATTCAATATTTAGGAAGGACAGAGAGAAAAGAAAAGGCGGTGCAGTTGCTTTACTGGTCAAAGAGAATATAAACACAATATTGAGGATGGATATTAACTCAGCCAATATATAATTTGTGAGGGTAGAATTGAGAAATAACAAGGAGTAAAAGACATTAGTAGGGGTGATATGTAGACTACCAAACTACAGTGGTGATGTTGGGAATGGTCAGAAGGCACACGAGAGCAGGTTAAGGTCCAATAGGTTTATTTGAAATCACAGGCTTTCAAAGCACTGATGCCACCAGACAAGGGAGCAGCGCTCCGAAGGCTTGTGATTTCAAATAAATCTGTTGGACTATAACCTAGTGTCATGTGATTTCTGACTTTGTCCACCCCAGTCCAATACCAGCACCTCTACATCAACGTTGGGCAGGAAAATCAAAGATGCAGGCAATACAGCAACATGAGGATAGATAAGTTAGAGATAGTAGGAACTGCCGATGCTGGAGAATCTGAGATAACAAGGTGTAGAGCTGGATGAACATAGCAGGCCAAGCAGCATCAGAGGAGCAGGAAGGTGATGTTTCGGGTCTGGACGCTTCTTCAGAAAAAAAAAGGAGGATCCAGACCCGAAACATCAGCTTCGGTGCACCAATCTTCTGCTGCTGTACTGGGCAAATGGGGCCTGGTCCTGATCCTTCCCGTACTGGCCCTGCACCTCCATCAACCTACTACCGGACCCAGCCTGCTCCCTGGTGCAACAGGCACTGCTCGAGCCTCCGCCTGCTGCTGAACTCTGCCTGTTCTCAGCACCACAGATGGCAATCCAGCATTCCCACCTGCCCTGCAGTCTATCTGCTCTCTCTGCTACCACACTGGCCTCCCCCCAGCACCACAGGCGAGAGAGCATCCCCAGTTGCCCTACAGGCTGCTCCCACCTCACCCACTTACTCTTCCTTGCCTGCCTGGGCTGCTCCCAGGCTTATCAGGCAAACAATATCTCTGGCATGGGATAGACCTGGCAGGGACTGTGCTCTCCCCCCGATACCCTTCACTGCAGGCTACCTGGAAGTCCCTTACTTCTCCCCTTGCTCTTTAACTTGTTTCCCCAGACAGCTATTCTCCACCTTTAGGGCCTGATCACTATTCTTGGCTTCTGTGATCTGGCACTGCAGATAATCTATCCAGTTTCTGCATCTTTCCTCTGTTTGCCACCTCTTGCCACTCTCACTGCAGGTCTGCCTATAGCATCTCTCCTACCCTCCTATCCTTATCCTAGCACCTTCCTCTGTCTCTATTCACTCTACCTTCAGTTCCCTGACTTTCCTGTCCAGTACCTGGACCTGTTGCTGAAGGCAAAGGAGCCAGAATGCCCTCTCTACGGGGCACTTATGCTCCTTGCTATCAGTGCACTGGGCCACTGCCTCCCCTGGACGCTTAGCTCTCAATAGACTGAGGACCCATTTCTTGGATATGTTTATCTTTTTAAAGACAAAGGAGATCCTCACCTCCATTAGAAATGCAAATAGATGTAAATGGGTATGATATAATTGGGATTATGGTGACTGTTGCTGGGTCAAAATTCTGCAATTCCCTCCCTAAAGGCATTGTAGGTCTATCACATCATTTTCCTTCTGCCAGTGTCCTATCACCGTTGCCATTCTGTAGGGTTCTGGTTTGTACTCAGTAATTTGCTGCTTTTAGGAGGTTTGAATCACCCCCAGATCCTTGGTTCTAGACACTGGACTTATTTAGGGAATGTGAAATAAGAAAGGCAGTAGACAGGTGTTTCAGGGAAGAGAATCTCTGCGTTTATTTAATTACAAAAAAGGTAAGTGTAATACAAGAAATACAGGCAAAAGTACTAAACAGTGAAATTAACACAATCAATTGTACAGAGGACAGTAATACTATTAAATATACTATTAGCTAGGTTAAATACTATTAGAACTTAAACAAAGGGTTTTAATCACAGAAACTTTACTCAGGTGTCCAACCCTTGGAGTCCCATGCACTGTCACCACCCTCCTTCCTCTCCCTGCTGGCTAGGTCAGAAACTTTGGAGTCAGAGGAATTTAGGCTCACTACTGAAGAAAATGCAATTTTGATGTACAGCTGGTTCTTGTCATTGATTCTCTGAGTTCAGAACAGGGCCATGTTTGGAAGCTTTTATTCGGATAGCGCTTAGTTGGCTTCCCACATCACATATGTCCTTTGTTGTGATGATGCCCTTAGTTTGGTTTCCCAATTCAGCTTCTCTGTTCGGCCTCTGTGGTTCTTAGTTCTGAAGAGACTTGTTGTGACTGGAAGCCTGTGGGAAAGCTGTTTCTGCAGAAGATTGTTGTTGGGAAGGCTCTCTCTCAGGTGAAATCAGTTGTACAGACTGCATGCCGTTATGTTGGAGTTTTAAAACTATGATTATGGATGCTCCTGTTTCAAGCAATGTGTTTAATGCTTGCCACAAACTGAAGTGAAAGCTAGTTTCAACAGAAGTACAAGTCAGATGACCATGGCGAGTCAGCTAGTACACAACCACAAATGCATTTCTCTAAACATTCCCTTTTCAGAAACAAAATTGCAAATATTGTTATTTACAGTTATAAATTTCCCAAAATCCACAGTAAACAAAGAAAAATTGCCATTCATGAACAAAGCTATGATAATTCTAGTCTGTCTCACTGTCTCATCCGTGACTGCTTGTGCATTTAATCTGCTATCTCTAAAAGTTCAGGTTAAAGATTATCCCAATGAAAGGGATCTTGGGGAATTCCTAGATATCTTGTTTACAGTTCATGGTTAAAATGGGGCTAGAATTGGACATGAAGGACACTATAGCGGCAGAATAGATAATTAATGAGACGAGTATGTTAAGACACTGCAAGAAAACCCACTATGCCTTGCAGTAGGAATTCCATCAAAAAACACAACATAACATAGTCATAGCGAAAACAACATAAAATTCAGCCAAAATAGAAATCAATAGTCACTTTCTCTACCTTCTAGTTGGATCTTACCAACTAATTACATTAATTGGCATTTCATCTTTTATGGAACAAAGCATGACTAATTTTTGTCCCAATTCATCAAGCACTGTTCCTGGCAATTTGACACTGACTGAAGATCCCAGCATTAACCAGCATCCCTGGTGCTCGCATCATATTTAAATACACATTGTGCACTTGGATAAGCACTGTCAACCCAGAGCTGTCCTGCATGGTTCCTGATATTTGCCAGAGGCTTGGCAGTCTGTGGGAAATCAGCAACCTGCTTTGCAAGCATGGTCCTAGAGGTTTTGCTGGACAGGTTAATACAGAAGCAGGACTTCCACTTCCTCCAGGACCAGCAGTAGAAGCTATGACATCAGACCATGCCAACATGGTCCACAGTTGGCACCCAGATTACAGTAGTCTCAGCCATTTGGAGGAATGTCCACCAATATAGGAAGAATGTCAACATCTCTTTCCAGCTACCAACATAAGTGCTACCATATTTTCTCCAATACATCACATTTATGCTGTCTCTGTTACTGTTTCCAACACCCACCAAGGCTCAAGTTCATAGATCATAGGATCCTTACAGTGTGGAAACAGGCCCTTTGGCCCAACAAGTCCACACCAACCCTCAGAGCACCCACCCAAACACATCGCCCTATAACCCACCTAATCTACAAATCCCTGAACACGATGGGCAATTTAGCATGACCAATCCACCTAGCCTACACATCTTTGGACTGTGGGAGGAAAGTGGAGCACCAATTATTGGATCTGATAGGATGGTCAGAAGTGTATCTAGAGAGTCGCTTTGTGTCCCCCGCATGGAACCCAGCAGCTCAGGGCTATGGTAGCACATCTGGACAAGCTCATGTATGTAGGGGACCCGAAGGTACACCTCGTGGAATGGAACAGGTCAGAGAAATAAATGGCTGTGATGATGCCGAGATGGCCAAGTTGCTGCTTTTCTCCCTGGCCAGCAGGCTGTACAAGGCACTATCACTGACAGCAAGAAGGGGCAGAGTACATTTGTCGCCATCCATGAAGAGATACTGGAAGCCATGGGCTTCAATGATGGAAGCCCATTCTCTCGAGTGGACAAGACCACCCAGATCAGAGGTGAAACCTCACGTAAGTAGGCTGTGGTCTATTTATGAGCTCCTGTGGAGAGCACCTCGACTGGGACAACCTCTAGGGGGAGGACCAGGCTCCCTGCCTCCACAACCTGGTGGCCAACATCCTACTGAGGTTGCGGATCAAGCCAGTGCTTTAGTTCAATGCCAAAGACTCTTAGACCACCGAGGGAGGCAGTGATGAGGCAACTGTCCCTAGCATTCATGAACGGCTAGAGGTGGAAGGTCTACCCAAAGGTCGGGTAGATGAACTAAAGCCCACCCAGGGTAGGAAAGAATGGTACGAAGGGGGAGGTAGCCCTCCTGACAAGAAGCGTAACTGCTTTGGGTGAAGGAAGAGTAGGCACTGGTGGAAGGATTGCCCCAACCCACGGAAAAAGGGTGAGTGAAGCAATCCTCCTGTGCCTGTCCAGGAACCAGGTCTGGTAGCACAAGCTCCCCTAACTCCTTTGAGAAGTTTTTTTAGAGGTGCCCTGGGCTACACTCAGAGTCAGGGAAGGCGGTCACGGGGGCAAGTGCAAGAGCCCCCATTAACCTACACCATAACCCTGACTTGTGACTACAGCCGGAAAGATAAACTCAAAGACCGTGCAGGTGGACTAGCAAGAAGAAAAATTCCTGAGGTTGGCTGTGCGGTCGTGGGCAAGAGGAAAGTCCGAACCCTGTGCTGAGGGCAATCAGCAGGCTGGCACACTAGCCAAGGAAGGCACCCACACAGATACCTGCTGGGACCCATGTGACTCAGCAGTTGCCAGGGACAGAGGGGACACGAAGTGGGGTGCTAGGGATGAAGCCCCAGACATTAAGACAGTCCAGGCACAGGATCCCGTCCTCAACCCTCTCCTGGGAACGCTGGCTGGGGAAAGAAAGGTAGACAGCTCGCATAAAGTAACAATCAGCTGGGTGCTGTGGGCCACGATAAAGGGGCAGGCAACCAGGCAGCGGCCCTAAATGATGGAGAGGCCCCAGGGAAGCCACTGTCCCACAGGCCACAGGACCAGGCCAGGTTTGCCCATCCAATATTTGGGACTCGGAAGATTTCCCAAAGCTCCCTGAGGAGGCTTTGCTTTCACTGGCCACAGAGCCTGGGCCAGTGAACTGCCTCGAGAGCAGGTTAGCCCGCCCATAGGTTGGGACTCAGGTTTTGAAAGGGGGGAGGGCTGAGGAGAACTCCCTAGAATCTAAAGCAGAGGATACCCTGGTCCCTGATGTACCTGCTGCCCAGAGGCAGCAGGAAGTGTACACCTGCCCCAGATGGTGAAAAGCCCCCAGGGTAGGCCACAGGTCAACCGGTGGCTCCAGACTGGGGAGACCACAGGCCAGGCAACAGCCACAGAGTGAAGAGGACCTTGGGGAGGCCATGGCCCCACAAACTGCAGAGCCAGGGTCAGCCAAGATCCCTTCAGGCCAGACCAGCCCACCCGTAGTCTGGGAGTTGGGAGACCTCCTTTTAAGCAAAGAGGGAGCACTGCGAAGGACTCTCCAAACCCCAAAGTTGAGGACACTGTTGTCTCTAGGGTATTGGCTACCCAGAGGCCAAAACTGGGGTAGGCCTAGCAGATTTTAGCCTGGCCACCCAGAGAAAGGAAGCACTGTATATCTGAGATAACAAGCTGTGGAGCTGGATGAACACAGCAGGCCGAGCAGGAAAGCTGACGTTTCAGGTCTGGAAGCTTCTTCAGAAATGGGGGAGGCGAAGGGGATTCTGAAATAGAGAGAGAGAGGAAGACGGATGGGAGATGGATAAAGAAGCAGATAGGTGGAGAGGAGACAGACAGGTCAAAGAGGCGGGGTTGGAGCCAGTAAAAGTGAGTTAGGCTGGGGGTTGGTCAGTCCAGGGAAGACGGACAGGTCAAGTAGGCAGGGATGAGGCTGGTAGGTAGGAGGTGGAAGTGGGGCTTGAGGTGGGAGGAATGGATAGGTGGGAGAAAGGACGGACAGGTTAGGGAGGCGGGGACAAGCTGGGCTGGTTTTGGGATGCGGTCGTGGGATGGGAGATTTTGAAGCTTATGAAGTCCACATTGATACCATTGGGCTGCAGGGTTCCCAAGCGTAATATGAGGTGCTGTTCCTGCAACCTTCGGGTGGCATCGTTGTGGCACTGGAGGAGACCCAGGATGGACATGTCGTCCAGGGAGTGGGAGTTGAAGTGGTTCGTGACTGGGAGGTGCAGTCGTTTGTCGCGAACCAAGTGTAGGTGTTCCACAAAGTCTTCGCTTGGTTTGCCCGATGTAGAGGAGGCCATATCGGGAACAGCGGGCACCCTATACCACATTAGCAGATGTGCAGGCGAACATCTGTTTGATGTGGAAGGTTTTCTTGGGGCCTGGGATGGGGTTGAGGGGGGGCGGTGTAGGGCCACTAGCTCGATCCCCGCCTCTTCTCCACCTATCTGCTCCTTTATCCATCTTCCATCCGCGTCCCCCTCTCTCTCCCTATTTATTTCAGAATCCCCTTCCCCTCCCCCATTTCTGAAGAAGGGTCCAGACCCAAAACGTCAGCTTTCCTGCTCCTCTGATGCTGCTTGGCCTGCTGTGTTCATCCAGCTCTACACCTTGTTATCTCAGATTCTCCAGCATTGGCAGTTCCTACTGTCTCTGGCACTGTATATTGCTATGACTCAACTCTAAGGTTAGGTTAGAGGTAGACATAGTGCTACGGTAATTGGCTGATGTGTGAATTTAGTAATATGGAACAAAAGCAGAAGTTGCTGGAAATGCTCAGCAGGTTTGGCAGCATCTGTGAAGAAAAAATCAAAGTTAACGTTTCGGGTCCGGTGACCCTTTTAGTAATATGGAGTTGTGCTTGAGTATACCTGAAGTGCAAAGCTATGCTTGTGTTCTGTGTCTACAGGGAAGGACAGTCAGCACGTCAAGGTTTTCACTGTTGGGTTGCCTAATGGGAGGGGAAACAGACTCTTCAGTGGTAAGAGGGTACACTACGCCACGGCGTCCATTACATTAAAGTTTAAACTGAAGTTTCACTTATTTGAATGGTGCCCAAGGAAGACGGGGCATCTGCACAAAACTTTACTCCAGGAGATGTTCCCAACGGTTCCACCAGCCAGAATTTGGGAAACACAAACCAAGCAGATATATACGCCAGACACATTAGGCTAACCCAAGGGGCATCAGTTGGAGGGCATGGTATCAAGCCTGCAGATCCCAACACCAGAGTGTATACAATGGGCCGGAGATGTAATGTGTGTGAAAATTGTGTTCTTTGGGGAGCTCCATTAATGGAGATGTACCTTGTTTTCCTGTGTAAATACAACTGTGTCAAATGTATTTAATGTTTAAATCTAGTGTCCTGTATTTACACTGTATACAGTATACACCTATATGTTTCGACTTTCCCTAGTCCTGCCTTGTGTTTTCCTTTCAGGGGACAATGCACTGTCTCTCAAGGGAGGAAATGTGTGTGTTAGGGTTAGGTAATTTGGGATTTTGGCCTTTTGGGTCTTGACAATTTTTTGCTCACCCAGAATGATACTCTAGGATGTACAGTATCAAGGGGGGATATGTAGGTTGAGCAAAAATCCCCATCATCTAAAATAATGGCCAAGGACCTGGACTTTTCTAGCATCTAAAATACTGGACGAAGTCCTGAGCTCAGGCTGCAACAAATACACACAGAGCCATAATGATTTCAGTCTGGGACTATTGTTCAGACTGGAATTCCAATTTACACCTCCATTCCAGGAAAACAATCAACCAAACCTAACACTCTACGCAGAAACTAAGTTTTACACCTTGTGCTACACAGATACCAAACACTCAACTTCAATCAAAATACATTCACGCGAAACCAATTGACTTCAGAAGGAAACATCAGAAACATAATGGACAACACAGATTTGAGGGGAGATGATAGGGCACACAATCTGTTTAACTGCCAGCCCTGATCACACCTGAGAGAGATAGTAGGAACTGCAGATGCTGGGGAATCCGAGACAATAAGGTGCAGGGCTGGATGAACACAGCAGGCCAAGCAGCATCATAGGAGTAGAGAGGCTGACGTTTCGAGTCAGCCTCTCTGCTCCTATGATGCTGCTTGGCCTGCTGTGTTCATCCACACCTGAGAGAGATCCTTTTCAAAAACAAGTTTCCACAGAAACAGCTTCCCCACAGGCTTCCAGAACCAACAAGCAGTGTCTGAAACAAGAAACACAGAGACCAAACAGAGAAGCTGAATCAGGGAGCCAAACCAAGGCCATCATTGCAACAAAGGACATCCTTGAGGCAGATGCCAACCAAGCGCTATCTGAACAAGAGCTTCCAGACACGGGTCTGTTCCAAACCAAGAGAACTGACAGCAAAAACCTCATCAGCCAGCTGTACTTCAAAACTGCATTTTCCTCAGTGGTGAGTTTAAACTCCCAAGACTCCAAAGTTTCCAACCTAGCTAACAGGGAGGGAAAGGTGAGTGGTGATAGTGCTTGGGATTCCAAGAGTTGGAAACCTGATTACAGTTTCTGTGATTAAAACCCTTGTTTTAAGTTCTAATAGTATTTAACCCAGCTAATAGTATATTTAATAGAAGTACTGTCCTCTGTACAATTGATTATGTTAATTTCACTGCTTACTGCTTTTATCTGTATTTCTTGTATTACACTTACCTTTTTGTATTTATATAAATGCAGAGAATCTTTTGCACTGAAATACCTGTCTACTGCCTTTCTCAGTTCACATTCCCTAAATAAGTCCAATGTCTAGAACCAGGGATCTGGGGGTGATTCAACCTCTTAAAATCAGCAAATTACTGAGTGCAAACCAAAACCCTACGCAATGGTGACAATGGCAGAGGTGTTGGCTTTTGGGTCTTGATGATATTTGCTCACCAAGAATGATACTCTAGGATATAGGATATCAAAGAGGGGATATGTAGGTTTGAGCAAAAATCCCTATCATCTAAAGTACCGGACCAAAACCCTAAACTTTTCAAAAACATTTTAAAGTAGAGGGGGCAGTTGGGATGAACTCTGGGAAAAATACACGGCACAGAGACGGCTGCTTGGAACCATTGTTCAGTCTGGAATTCCAATTTACACCTCCATCCTAAGAGAACAATCAAACAAACATAACACTCTAGACTGAAACTAACACACAAGCCTATAAAGATACGGAGCATTAGACTTAAATCAAAATCCATTCATACTATACTTAACTATTAGGAATCCAGCTGACTTCAAAGACAGCGCCAGTAATACAATGGCAAGCACAGATTTGGTGTGAAGATTAGAGGCCCACAGTCAGTATAGTTGCAGGCCCCAACCTCACCTAAGGGAGCTATCCCCACAACTATCTCCAGAAGAGGGATCCCATGCAGGTATCTGCCCAAGAGCTGTTGCCTCGGCAGGTATTCCCCAGGAGGTGTTCCAAACAGCAATCCCTAGAAGAAGAATTCCAGCTATTTCCAAGAGCTTTCTCTGGAAGGGGGATCTTGGCAGCAATTCCAAAAGCCATTGACACAAACATGAGCAGTTACAAGAGAACCAACAGCACCGACCATGACCAGCAGAACTAAGAACTGACAATCTCCAAAAAACCACGAACTGGCCAACACCACAAGGCCTCACACACACCCTCAGGTGAAAGCCAATCCACAAAACCACCAGAAAGTAAGGAAAACCAAGTACTTACCTGATAAATCCACAATGTGTCCTACCATATCATCGAACTCAACCCAGATTGAAGACCTACACAGTCTAAAGTCTTCATTGAGGCACTTGGTCTGGTAAGGAGGAACAACCAGCTGTACTTCAAAATTGCATTTCCGCAGTGGTGAGCTTAAACTCCCGAAACACAAAGTTTCTGATCTGGCTAGTACGATGGCGAAGGCGGATGGTAACAGTGCGTGGGACCCCAAGGTAGGAAGTCTGATTAAAATTTCTCTGATTAAAACTGCTGTTTACCTTCTAAAGGTGTTTAACCTGTGGTTACTTTAATAGTGTATTTCATTAGTGCCCTCTGTATAATTGATAGTGCTAATTTCACCATTTATCTTTACTTCTTCTATTATTACCCTTTTTGTATTTAAATAAACGCAGAGATCCTTTTGCCCTGAACACCTGCCTGCGGCCTTCTTCATTTCACACTGCTTAAATAAGTCCAGTATCTAGAACCAGGGATCTGGAGGTGATTCGAACCACCTAAAGTCAGCAAGTCACTGCTTGTAAACCAGAACCCTACAACTACCAGAGAGAGACAGCCTGGACTGGATTGCTGCTGTGTCTGAGGAGAAATGATGACCCCAACAACAGAGGAAGAAGGTCAATGACTTTCGACATTCCACAGTGCTAACCACTGAGCCACCATGTTGCAGGAATACTTCGCAATGTGCATTTTCTGAGAATGTTATTCAATTACTGACTCAATAGGAGGCGTCTTTCATTGAAAAAAAATTTCACATTGACATGGAATGTTTCATCTTTAAATTATTTAAATTAAAAATGGAAATGCATGTGTTCACATACCCAACTATATAAGAGGCGTGTGCCTGGCAAGGTAGAGTGCTTTCTCCAAACTCTAGTGAGTTAAATTGTCTTCAATAACTGGTTGCTCCATTTAAAAAGCTTTTTTTTGCACACATGCTTACAGTATAAGGGTTGAAGCCTAACTGGGTTAACCATTCCATGATAAGTCTCAGTTACTTGTTAGTCACTTCAAGTGTATGTGATGAAACCTGAACAAGTCACAAGCCTGGTCCCGACCTGAAACGTCAGCTTCCCTGCTCCTCTGATGCTGCCTGGCCTGCTGTGTTCCTTCAGCTCCACACTGTGTTGTCTCTGACTCCAGCATTGGCAGTTCTTACTATCTCATCACAAGTCTGTCAAGTTTTTTTAATGTTAGCAAAGCTGTCTGGGGAAATAAATGACTGGGCAGGTCTTAACATGATAGCGGTGCAATTCAAAAGGGTACTCAAACACAAAAAAAGTTCATATAAAGGTGGTTAAGGTAGAAAGGAATGATAGGGAATGGAACTTAAATGGTGTGGTTGTTGTGCAGAGGCATTCACGTGCCCATGTATCTTAAAGTTAAGGACATGTAGATGAAACTATTCTGCAGTCGGTAAATTCAATGTTGTTGGGCTGTATCATAGAGGATAATGAAGGCCAACAAGAGTCAGATTGAACTATTTGCTGCATGCGTGGGGAGCAATGTGAATGTGACAAAGATCTTGCACATGGCAGAATAAGGAAGAGGAATACCAGTCATAGATCATGGAGGATGAACCTCAGCATGTCAACATCGCTGCAGGATATGTGGTCACCCACCACATGAGTATACAAGGGACCGTTGACTTAGATATAGACTTAGTCTGAATTACAAATAGCTCTTAGAGCTAAAGGGATCAAATGGTATGGGGAGAAGGAAGGAACAGAGTATAGAGTTGGATGATCATCTATGGTAATATTGAATGTCAGTGCAGGCTTAAAGGGTCAAAGGCCTGCTGCTGTTTTCTGTGTTTCTCTGTGTCTATGACTGCATCAAGGTATAGCTAATGATCCCATTGTGTGATACTCATGCTGCTGCTGAACAGTACTGCTATAGTGTACATGCCATCCTGGACCAGACATTGGTCCTTTGAAGACATACTTCCATTGACTGGACCACCAGGAGGAACAATTCAGTATTCATTGGAAAGAGTCTCAAGAATAGTGACTATTTGCTGTGCCTTGAACAACGTAGCTCAATGATAGGGTGAGGACTTAGAGGAGAGGTGGATGGACCAGTCATCTGTCTTCTCCAGTAAGAATGAAGAACAGTCTGATATAGATGTAAAGAGAACCACTGCTGATGCTGAAGAAGCAAGGGCAGTAATGAATCAAGGTAGATAGCCAGTGAGAACCTGATAGTGGTTAGATTTGAGAGTGATTTACTTTAGATTAACATATGAGAACAAAAAAAAATTGTGAGCCAATTAGTGCATAGAGGTATTACTGCACCCAAGGAAATGCTTGGTTTATACTTTTAAAATGTTAACATATCTTATTTTCTATTAATTTGTTCCCTTGGCACCAATAAATTCCTGTTCAGTATCCTGGCCAAAGCATCAGTAGAGAATTATACAGGATTACATGGGGACTGCAAATGCATGACACAAACCTTGTTTTGGATGGAGAATTCATTTATTACAGAGATGTAGAGAGTGTAAACTGTGCTGATTTACTCACAAAATCCAAACAATGAGCTTATGTTTCCATTTTCCAGAGGTAATATGTCTTCCAGAGGGCAGCAGAGAGTGACAGCCTCAGCCCTCTTTGCACTGCTCCACGTGACATGCATGGGAGCGTGTACAGTGATCAGCATCCCTCAGATTAGTCTACAAAGAAATTATAAATTGTTAGAGTCTTAACAGATTAGAAGAGACTCACATGTCTGTTCTACGAAGTGCTATATTTATGAGAAGTTTTAGATGTTTGACACCTGCACTCTTAAAGTGACTTCAATGTTCTTTAGTCTTCTGACAACAATGTCTTGGGACCTCCTCACCAGCTGCAGCTGAGACTTCAGTAGATATCTTTTAGTTGTCCAAGGCTTAGACGTTTCCAACCTGCTGGGTTCTTCTCCACAGATGCAAGTGCAACCTCCCCTGCCTGACCTGATAAAGCAATTTGCATCCCTGGCAGAGGAAATGTGATGTAGCAGGGCAACTCTGGAGCATCTTGAGGTAACAATCCCTACGTGCCTGTCTGTTGTTCCTTCTACCTCTCAGTATGTAATGGTACTTCCCTCAACCCTTGAAGAGATGGGGCAAGGAGGGATCCGAAGGTCTTCTCGGTCCTTCTTGCCAAGCCTGTTAATGAATACATCAATAATGTGAGTGATAAAGCGAGGGTCCGAGCATATATCAGGCAGATACCAATTGTCCTGTTGCACCTGCCTCCACAGAGTAGCTGCCACCTGTTCCAAGGTGACAGCCAAGTGCTCTAATGCTGCAGCCATGATATCAGATAGAACTAAGGCAGACTCCTCTGCTGATGTTCCATTACTTACCTATGCATTACTGTCAGCTTATTAAAGACCAAGACCAGGAGCTCATTATCTGTATTGGGCTCAACAGAGACCGATTTTCCAGCAGTCCTTCGAGTGCCAGAAATCTCAGCCATACCTTCTTCTTCTAGTTGAGAACCTGTGTTGGTACTGTAATCATCAGAATGTGATTTTGAGCCTACTTCAGATACACTAACCACTGAAGTGAATATCATGCATTAATGGACTGTCTGGAGGAAGGCCTTGATGGTGTATTTTCTGAAGGTCCCAGCTGGACCTGCTTAGAGGTATGGGTGAAGTGGCTGGTAGAGATGGACCTAGGCCTGGGTTCTAATTCAAAGATGGTTTACTGCACTTAATGTGTGTGCCTGAAGTACCTTTGAGGTGTTCATGCTGAAACCATCTTTTATGTTTGTGTCCTTGTTCCATGCAAGCCTTTGGTGAAGAGCTATCAGATATAGACATTGTGAAGAGAGTATTTAAGTGTGAACCCTGGCAGATGGTGAGGCAGTAACACTGTTGTGCAAGCAGTACCACATTGTTAGCTGCAATGATGTGGTGGACAATGATTCTACATAAAGCAATTGGTGGAGATGACTGGCACCTAGTCTTTTGTGTGAATGTCCTCTGCTATAATGATATTACAATACTAGTTTACAGTCATAGGGACATGAAGCATTGAGTAGACAATGCAATATACCCTGGTGCAGCAGTATAGATTATTATGGCATTGGATCCAGGTTCTCTTGAGCCACGTATGGGCAAACACCTCTGTCCAGGCTACCTTTGTCAGTTGGGATGATTTGTTATTGTCATCCCGAGGAAAAAAACTTTAATTTCTCGATTGGCAGTCTTTAGGAGGACCTCCAGGGAAGGCATCACTGAACTGAGGTGCTGCATTTTACCTGGTGTCTGACATCTCCATGGAGGGTAGAGGTGATGTCCAGTAACTGGGTTGCAGGGAGTGATGTGATGTAGGTATATCTTTTCTGAATGGCATCTGGAAGTTGGAGCCTGGATGGTCCCAGATTTCTTCCTGCCCCTTAACCACTTACACTGAATCGTAAAATATGTTTTATCTGTTCATGCATATGTAATGAGATGAGAATAATGTAATTGTGTGAGGAAACTTGACCTGCCCACAAGAAGAAATACCTCACACTTTTAGGCCTGCATACACATTTTAGTCTCAAAAAACTAGATTCCGCCATGATTTTGTTAAATTTGAACTTACTAGAAGATCCTTCTGAGAGAAGTACTTCATTGATGGATTCAGAGCATGCGCTGGAAAAAACACATTGTCATCCCAAAGCAGCACATCACTCTGCTGTCAGCACAGCAACACCTGCGTCGGGTGTATTTTTATCTCTAGTTAAAAACACACTTGAAAAATTTCTGTGAAGTCACCAGTTGTTGCCAGGAATTGCATAATGTAATTTTCAAACTCCTTACTGTTCTGTTCTCTTCCCCAGTTTAGAACAAAAATAATCATTTGAAACATAGTCAGACTATTTCCTTTTTTATTCAATCCAGTATATCAGATGTTATCAGTCACATATCCTTCCTTCTATGTAAGATATTTGACAGCATCTGGGAGATTGTAAATGGATGATAAGAGAAGAGATTAAACAAATTTTACTGGTATTCGCCCCCTTTCCTCACCCCACATTAAATAGTTTGTTCGGATGCATTGTTATAAATCTTAAGAATACTTTAAGACATTCCTGCAAGTCATGAATTTGCTGTGATGCAGAACACAACTGGGACTAACAGTACAGATATCACTTCATCAACATTCATGCTTTGGCACAGGGTGAAATTTGTTGAGTGCACCAAAATTCCTTCCAAACAACAAGTCATTACACCCAAAAGAATGCAATGGTTTAAGAAGGCAGCTCCCCATCCCTTCCGCCATAGCAATTAGAGACGGGCAGTTGATGCTGGCCTAGTCTGTGACATTGACATGCAAGGAACAAATATGAAATTTGAGCTTTTTCTTATAGGGAATTATCAATGCAGGATTTTGGATTGATCAATAATTGCCTTCATACCATCCCTCCTATTCTCTAGTGTTGGTGGAATGTTGCTTAAGTTCTTATTAAATATTACTTTATTTGCCAATGGATTGCAATTAAAATAATAGTAAAACCCGCAGTTTTTGATATAATGGCCCTGATATTTACTTGGCGTTGTGAAAAAAGCACTTGGATAATTTCTGGATGGGAAACCAAGAAGTATGAGCTGTCCCAAATATCCTACTGAAATTAAATAGATTATGTCTTTGAAGTGCATGTAATAGTCAGTCTGATGAGCAAACTTCCACTTTGTTAAGTGTGACAGCAGCTAGGAATGGACTGCAGGTAAAGAGGAGATTAAGGAAGGATTGGGAGCATGGTTCACTAGGAATTAGTCACTGGTCAAGGCAGCGTGGGGAAATCAGAGATCATAATCTGGAAATTCATTCTTGAGACAGGTAAAGATCAAGAAAATTTACAAATCAATCCACTAACTCAGGTGAAAGTACCCACAAAGGTAGGATTTTCGTTCCATGTTGAGATGTGGTGGTGGGTGGGCAAGTGTAGAATGCACTTGGAACTGCCGACAAGGGGAAGAATTTAAGGGCAATCACGGCAACTGCTTAATGCTGAGGTGCCTGCTTATAATACCCAGCCCTGTAATGTGGATCTTGTCCAAATTATAATGAAGTAGATTAGAATTAGAATTAGCCTTTGTTGTCACATATACTCGATGGGTATAGTGAAAATTTTATTCATCGCCACTTACAGCACCAACTTGCGTATAAAGATACTTAAGTACAGTTTCTTTAGTTACAAGATCTTATATAATAGAGAGTAAAATGTCCAGCGTTGCACAAATAAAAGTTCAGAACAACAGACCACACTGGCACCTAGCTTCTAGTCTCCACCAGGCCTTGGCTCTAGACTGCACTGGGCTTCACTTTGAGGATCATGAGGCTGGGACATTGCTGCAGACTGCCATGCCAGGCCGAGGACGCCATGCAGGGAGGCCGCTACAGAAGACTGGGAGTCTGTTGTATTAGGTCACTAGGCCGTGGCACGCCTGAAGGCCACTATGAGAGGAGGGCACGGCGCTGGGCCAGAAGGTCACCACACAATGCCAGGAGGCTGCTGAGACAGGCCGGCAGTCGCCATGTCACACCAGGAGGCTGCTGCAGGAGGCCACTATGTCAGGCTGGGATGTTGCCACACTACGCCGGGAGGTTGCCATGCCATGCAGGGAGCCTGCTGCGCCAGGCTGGGAGGCCACCATGCAATCCCAGGAGGTCACTGTGGGAGGCTGGAAAGTCACCACCCCACACTGGAAGGCCACTGCATCAGGCCAGGGGGTTGCCATGCCAGGGAGCCATTGTGCCAGACCAGGAGTCATTGGTGGAGGCCAGGATTTGTCATCAGAGGCTGGGAATCATCAGAGGCTGTGAGAGAAGAAAATCATTAAGCGGAAGAAAAAAGAAGAAAAAGAAAGGAAGAACGAGCAGAGCTGATGAGCTCCGGCTGGAGCATTTTGGCCCCCAGATACATCATTTGGACCCCCAGTTTTAAGGTCCCTGGCCTTTATCTCTTACAAGTCTCATTCTTTATCCTTTGCTGAGACCATAGGTATCCATTTGACAGTTGAAACAGTTTAGCTCCATGGAGGACATTGTTTGATTAAAAACTTTAGCATTCTGATCTCTGTTGATAATTTCATGATATTTGTTTGCTTGGAAAGAGTTTTGTACTCCTTGCAGATTTTGTTTTTGATATTTTAAAAGATCTGGAAAATTTACGCTTTTACTGGCCTGGAATATAGGGAATTACATTTAAGAAAATGAAAGTCATCAATTAATGATTACTTGTAAACATTTTTAACATTTTCAATTAGGTTTCATTGGTTCTTTTCAGTGCAGAGTGGGAAGATGGTTATCGAAGTGTGTCATGGCACGGAGAGAGACAACTGAACCAAATCAGCCTTTCTATCTCTGTATTCACAACACAGTAAAATTACAACTGTCAAAGACCATCAAATAGTTACTCCAATGGCTCCAAATTTTTGAATAACTTTACAAATAATCAATTCTAGACACCAGTTTCTTTTTTTATATCTTAACCAAAAGACTCAAAAATTTATTAAATAGGTAGTTTAATTTTTGTTAATTGCCAAACTAATCTGATTAATGTCTATGTTTTGAATTCAAAACATTTATTTTCAGCTCCAAAACAGGCAGACAAACAAACAAACGTAATTATGGGATAAATAAAAGAAAATAATAAAACGGGCCAGATTACTTAAATGGGTTCCAGAAGATGGTGTTTCACAGTCATAAATATGGATTGTTTGGTTGCTTTCCTAGAGATGTCAATCAAAAGTAGCAATATTTTTAGCTCAGCCTTCTAATATTTGGGCTTCTGAAAGATGATAAGAGAGGTTAGGCACGGACCTTTAAATTCTTCTGTGTTTTCAGCATCAAAGATTATATTGTGAAAATAAAGTTCAGAAACACCTCTAACTTTACATCTGCTTGAGAGACTGACTGTCTTTGCCCAAGTCTTCAATTACCATTTAACATCTGCGATCTGCTTGAACACAGGGGCTCTCCCAGACATGTTGGAACCCATTCCCAAGTACTGACCTTGTTACTAGCGAACTTCGGCTATTTGTTTAAACACAATGCTCCTTCTAGGGTCACTGAGACTGCAGAAACACTTTTAATTAAGAAACAGCCTGCAATTAACCTCCAGGCCTGGCCTCACAAACAAACAAAGCTTGTTTGAACTTTTCCTTTTATATACAAGCAATTTCCCAATGTTCAGCAGGCATTTTCAGCTCACAAAACCCAGTTCACATCTCCAAACCAAAATTGATAAAAGAATAAAAATAAATATAATGAAAAATCATTATAAGTTCTAACATGCCTCCACCCTCAAATATGAAATGCTATTTAATTAAAAAGAGTGTTTCATTCCAAGGTTAGTAACACTTAAACAACAAACAAAATAAAACTCACAGCCATTCATTCTTATTTCCAACAGGTTATTATTCGCTATCCAACTTTCTTTGTCTCGTTCTTAAATTTACAATAATTTACATTCCGACAAGTCATCATCAAATATAATTTGATGTTCCATCCGAACAATCTTGGAGTCTTGTCTCAAAAACGTTTCACAAACACCAATGAATTATGGTCTGTAAAAATGACAGTTCCAAAATTTTGATTTCAAAAATAAACTTTAAAGTGTTGAAGATCTGTTACACCATCAATGCTTCATTTTCAATCATGGAATACTTTGGGATGTCTGCTAATTTCTTTGAAAAATAAACCATAGATTTTTCCATTCCCGTCTCATCATCCTGTGAGAGTCCTGCTCAAATTTCAAAATTGCATGCGTCTACTGCTAAGTTAAATGGTCTGTTAAAGTTACATGCAATTAATATAAGTTTATTCATTAAAATTGATGTGCTCTTTTCATAGGCTGTCTTTCACCGGCAATATCTTTGCTTTATACCCAAAACATTTGTTTTCAGGGTCCATCCATACAAAAGACAGATAGGCAAACAAGTTAAGGGATAAATATAACAATATACCAAAACTAGCCAGATTACATGAATGGTTTGCATGATGTGTTGTTTTACAGGCATAGATGTGAACTCCTTCGTTGCTTTCCCAGACACGATCACGGTCACCTTTTAGTAAAGCTAGCAATACTTCTAACTCAGCTTTCTACTCTTTGGGCTTCTGAAAGCTGGTAAGGGAGGTTAGGCAGGGAGGCTTAAATTACTATTCAACATCTAACATCTGCTTGAATACAAGGTCTTTCCCAGACTTGCCCAGCTACTGACCTTGTTAATATCCAACTTTCACTATCTGTTAAAACACTGCTCTTTCCAGGTAGCTGTGACTGTAAGAACCTTTTTAGTCATGATTATGGGCCTAGTCAGGCATCGTAGATATATGAGGACCACAGGGAGATAAGTGGTTGGCGTACATTGGCAAGGGAAGGAAAAAGAGCAACTTTTAAACTTACTTTTTGAAAGGTTCCCTCTTTCAGACCATGGTTTACATCATCTGAGTTGTCAAGGACTGTGACTCTTCAAAAAGCTGGTCCAAATCCATGAAAATTGTGGAGGAATAGGAGATGCCTATTTCTGCAATGGAACCAGCATGGTTATGAGTGCAGAGTACTAGTTCATGACCAGAAATGGTCCACACCTTTAAATTTGGATATCCTAGGACAAGGATTATGAAGGCCACCATTTTAAAGATTTCCAAAGTCTCCTTGACTCGAAAAATCCAAATTTATGGGTTATTCAGGATAATTCATGGTCATGATTGGGGTTGTGAGGAGTTTGGAGAAGTCAGAAATCATAGAGGGAATGCTATTGAGATAGAGATAGAGTTGGAAATCATGATGGGGGAGCTTAGAGGAAATTACAAGGAGTGATGGGGTGTCTGGTAGTGATGTAGAGCACAGGAGTCAGAAACTTCAGTGCTGGGAAGTTTTGGAGTTTGTGAAACAGATTGTGTGGGGAAGGTTGGTGATTGTAATAGTTTGGGAGGGAAGACACAGATTGGTAAAACCATGACAGAAAGTCAGAAATTAGCAACTTTGGATGGGTAGATTGAGAGATGGGGTGGGGTGAAACAAAATCAGGAGATATTGGCTTGAGGGAGTCAAAAGTCGGGACAAGGACATACAAATGAGCAAAATCTTGTGCACGATTTAGAGATCACCGAAGCAGATTTGGAAATCATGAAGTGTGTAAATAGATAAGCTTATTGGGCATGAAGGAAACACTCTTGCTTCTCCTGACACTGCTGTAACTCCACTTACCTTATATCCAGCCCTTTCCTCATTCTTTACTAACTGGGTTTACTAAGGAATGGGAAAACTGGTTTCAATGGGTTAAAATAAAAATTCTGTTTCAAGGAGGCATTCAGCCTCCCTCATAGTTTTGATCAGTGATCATCTCCTGAGAATGGATGGGTTCCCTGGTCCTAAACCTATCTCATTATTTCTGGAAGTGGGCATGAAGGAATCTCTGAGTCAGCTTTGATTAAATTCTTATACTTCATACCCACTACAAATGTACCTGTTTTGGAAGTTAAAAAAAACTCATTCCCAGCTCCAATTTTGAACCTAACATGTCAGATAAGAATAAAGTCAGACACCTAATTATCTGATACTACGCTCAATATTTAATGTTGTTAATTCTTTAAAATGTGATCTAGTAGAGGCTTTTAAGATAATGAAGTGTTCTGGCAGAGTAAGCATTAATAAATGAGTTCCAGTCATCATCAAGAATTGGAGGTGCCAGTATTGAACTGGGATGGACAAGGTCAGAAGTCACATGATGCCAGTTTATAGTCCAACAAGTTTATTTGAAATCACAGGCTTTCGGACTGCTGCCCCTTCATCAGGCGAAGGGAAGAAAAGCATACACAACGGAATTTATAGGCAGAGAGATCAATGGACAGAGAGATCAAAAAATGATACAAATGGTGTGAGTGGAGTGTCAAATAATAAGACTCTGCAGGCAATCAAAACTGTGTGATGGTGTGAGTAAAATGTCAACAGCTAAATAGTAAGTGAAGGGGATGACCAATAATCCAATTAATTCAGGCAGATGGATAATTACAAAAATTTAAAATAAGGTAGTTCTGGAGACAAATCAAAAGGCTGATTAGCATGATTGATGTAAGAGAAGCACGCTGAGATTCTAACCAAAGTAGCAAGTAATCCAAAGTTATACAAACTAATTAAGGTAGAGAGATCATAGCAAGTTATCAAGGTGATGGTGTTAAGACAGGATAGTAAGGAAGATTTTGCGAATACAGAATAGTATGGTGGGGTTACACGTAGCACAACATGAACTCAAGATCACGGTTCAGGCTGTCTTCATGGATACGGAACTTGGCTGTCAGTTTCTGCTCGATGACTCTGCGTTGTTGTGTATCTCGAAGTTTGCCTTGGATATGCTTACCCAAAGATCGGAAGCTGAATGTTCTTGACTGCTGAAATGTTCCCCAACTGGGACATAACATTTGTGTCTGGTAATTGTTGTGTGATGTCCGTTCATCCATTGCTGTAGTGTCTGCAATGGTCTCACAATATACCATGCCTCAGAGCATTCTTGCCTGCAGCGTATGAGGTAGACAACATTAGCTGAATCACATGAGTATCTGCCGTGTACATGGTGGGTGGTGTTCCCACGTGTGATGGTAGTATCCATGTCAATGATCTGACATATCATGCAGAGGTTGCCATGGCAGGGTTATGTGGTGTTGTGGTCAATGTTGTCCTGAAGGCTGGGTAGTTTGCTGCGAACGATGGTCTGTTTAAGAGTTGGTGGTTGTTTGATGGCGAAAAGTGGGGGCGTAGGCATGATCTTGGTGAAATATTCATCATCATCATGTTGAAGGCTACGAAGAACATGGCGTAGTTTCTCCACTTCGGGGAAGTACTGGATGATGAAGTGTACGCTATTGGTTGTGTCCTGTGACTGCCTTCTGAGGAGGTCATTGCAGTTTTATGCTGTGGCATATTGGAACTGGCAATCAATGCATTGAGCATCATATCCCATTCTTATAAGGGCATCTTTCGGCATCTTCAGGTGTCAGTCACATTCCTCATTGTCTGAGCAGATCCTGCGTATATGCAGGGTTTGTCCATAGGTGATGTTTTCTTTAACGTGTTTAGGGTGGAAGCTAGAAAAGTGCAGCATCATGAAGTTATCCATGGGCTTGGGTAGAGTGAGATACTGAAGTGTCCATCCTTGATGGAGATGTGTGTGTCCAAGAACGAGACTGATTCTGAAAAGTAGTCCATGGTAAGTCTGATGGTGGGGTGAAACTTGTTGATATCATTGTGTAGTTGTATCAACGATTCCGCACCATAAGTCCAGAGAAAGAAAATGCCATCGATGTATCTGGGTGTACAGTGTTGGTTGGAGGTCCTGTGCAGCAATGAAGTCTTGCTCGAGCTTGCGCATGAAAATGTTAGTATATCGGGATGCAAATTTGGTCCACATGACTGTTCCACGTGTCTGGATGAAGAACTGGTTGTCAAAGGTGGAGATGTTGTGGTCGAGGATGAAGTAGATGAGTTGTAGGATGGCATCTGGAAATTGGCAGTTGTTGGAATTGAGTACTGGGGCTATTGCAGTGATGCTGTTGTTGTGGGGGATGCCGGTGTAGAGTGCCAAAATGTCCATTGTAATGAAGAGTGTTCCTGGTTCGACTGGTCCGTGGGTACTGAGCTTTAGTAAGAAATCTGTGGTGTTGCAACAGAAGCTGGGTGTTCCTTGTACAATGAGTTTCAAGATGCCCTCGACATAGCCATGCACTTCTACAGTTTCCACCCTGAATATGTTAAAGAATCCATCCCCAATGGACAAGCCTTGTGTATACACAGCTTTTGTTCAGAGAAGGAGGAATGCGACGGACATCTAAAGATGTCAAAAGACACCCTCATAAGAATGGGATCTGATACACTACTAATCAATCACCAGATTGAACGTATCACAGCTAAACACCACAATGGCCTCCTCAGAAGACAGACACAGGACATGACTAATAGAGTACCCTTCATCATCCTGTATTTCTCCAGAGTGGAGAAACTACACCATGTTCTTCGCAGCCTTCAACATGTCATTGATGGTGACAAGCATCTTGCCAAGGTCATCCCTATGCCCACATTTAAACAGATCATCATTCGCAGCAATCTACCCAGCCTCCAGGACAACATCGAACACAACACCACACAGCCCTCCCACAGCAAACTCTGCAAGACATATCAGATCATTGACATGGATACTACCATCACACATGGGAACACCACCCACCACGTTCATGGCAGACACTCACGTGACTCGGCTTATAGTGTCTACCTCATACACTGCAGGCAAGGATGCTCCGAGGCATGGTATATTGGCGAGACCATGCAGATGTTACGACAAGGGATGAGTGGACACCACACAGCAATTGGCAGACAGGAATGTTCCCTCCCAGTCAGGGAACACTTCAGCGATCAAGGACATTCAGCCTCCAACCTTCGGGTAAGTGTCTCCAAGGCGACCTTCAAGATACACAACAACGCAGAATCGCCGAGCAGAAACTGATAGCCAAGTTCCATACCAATAACGATGGCCTCAACTGTGATCTTGGGTTCATGTTCATACTGTTCTGTACTCGCATATCTTCCTTACTATCCTGTGTTAACACCATCACTTTGATAACTTGTTATGATCTCTCTACCTTAATTAGTTTGCACAACTTTGGATTACTTGCTACTTTGGTTAGACTCTCAGCAAGCTTCTCTTATATCTATCATGCTAATCGGCTATTTGATTTGTCTCCAGAACTACCTTATTTTAAATTTTTTGTAAATATCCATCCGCCTCAATTAATTGGATTATTGGTCATCCCCTTCACTTACTATTTAGCTGTTGACATTTTACTCACACCATCATACAGTTTTGATTGCCTGCAGAGTCTTATTATTTGACACTCCACTCACACCATTTGTATCATTTTTTTGATCTCTCTGCCTATAAATCCTGTGCCTGTATGATTTTCTTCATTTCACCTGATGAAGGGACAGTGCTCTAAAAACTTGTGATTCCAAATAAACCTATTGGACTATAATCTGGTGTCATGTAACTTTTGACCTCGTCATCATCAAGGTATTAAGGATCTAGCATAAAATTCAAATAATCATCAGAAGTGTTCAAAGGGAGATTAGAAAAATGATCTCTAATGTGAATTGTTAGTTTATGAAAGCTTGACATTCCATATTTGAAGTAAAGTTCTTAATTCTTAATTTAAATAAAAATAAACTAACTGCTTAGAAGGACAGTAATAAAATAAAACAGAAGAGTGAAGAAAGCAGATAAGACCTTTATTAGAATGCAATCAATTGCTGCTGGGATTGGCTACACTGACTTTTTTCAACTGGAACTTTTCCTAAGTCCTGAATAAAGCTTTAATCTATTCTGAACTTCATCATTTGTAATGGGTCTATCTGAGGACATAAATGGAACAACTCCTGAGAATTTCCAGACACTTTGAGGTAGGACAATAAAAATGTTTGTTTTTGAATTATCACTATATTGTAATCAGCAGTGAGGTAAATATCACTTTTTATAGAACGATTTTTATCTTTCATAGAACCCCTACAGTGTGGAAACAGACCCTTTGGCCCAACAGGTCTACAACCAACCCTCAGAGCACCCACCCAAACCCACCCCCTCTAACTCTCCTAATCTACATCCATGAATACTATGGGCAAACTCATTGAACCTGAGTCACTAGTGCTGGTACTGTGAGGCAGCAGTACTAACCACTGTACCACCCATATTTTCCTGTTGATTGCCACAGGAAGCCACACTACCAAAGACAGATAGTCTGGATGCGGATTGCTGCTGTGTCTCAGGTGAAATGATGCACCCAGCAGCATAGGAAGAAGGTCCATTATTTTCCACATTCCATTTCACACTCACGGGGCCACCACTCACTCAACTCTGCAACTGCGCATGCCTCTTAGCAATGCTCTTGGACAAAAATCTCTCAACAGCACGCACCTATTTAATGATTAATAATAATTCTAGCCTATCCTACCCTTTGCACTTTCCACTCATTCACTGGGATATCTCATTACCTCTCCTGCTTGTGCACCAGCACCAACTGCTCTTTCATCTATTCCCATCATACTAAAAATCTTCCTTTGTCTCATTACAGGAAAAAGTGGCCTACCTACACTTCACCACCCCCAGATTAATATCTCCATAGCATCCTGACTGACCAACCTGTAATCCCTATTGCATTTGGTTGCACTTGACATGCAAGACTGATTGTGGCTCAACCTTGGAATACAAGGACATGGATTCCTGAAATTTGATCAGGCAGACTGGAATTGAATGAGCTCCTTGATTGACCGTGTGCGGTGTTCCCCTCTGATTCACCATAGTCCACCTTGACTCCTCTAGCGACTGCTCCTCTTTGTCTATTACACATCTGCTTGAAGCACATACAGTGTGCTTTCCACATAAACTGCTGGCATATGCTGCACTGTACAGTGACACATCCATTCCTTTGAATGTTCAGATCTCCCAACGTTACCAAACTGTGTTCCTATTCATCGACACTAAAAAGCAATGCAAGCCATAGAAGCAAGCACCCTGTAGATGAGCACGAAAGAGCCTCTGTGCTGAAAAAGCAATGTGACCCACACTGAGGCTGTCAATTCATCAGTTATGCATATTCACTGGCTTCAGCAGTAAGAAAGCAACGTGAAGTATACAGAGGTTGGCAGCCTCAAAGTCAGCACAAAATGAGTGAATGCTAAAATACGAACTATGAGACAAAAGATGGACTCTATGTAGATGTATAAGACATGTGTGTCTGTGTTTCTGTGTACAAAGTTACTTGGCATGAAAGCATGAATGTTGTAGGTGTCCCTGATCCCCAAAGTGGAGTGATGAAGGGCTGAAGTGGTGTGTGAATTATTCTGAGAGAAGGCATGATCATGTGTTGAGGCTGGTAGTTTGCCTGAGCCAACTAGCACAAATGAACAAGGCTTTGAGGAGGATGCTGTCCGTGGAGCATGCAGGGACTTCATTGTGAAGAAGTCATTAGATAATGACCAGATCAAATATTCAGTATGCTGTAGCCAATCACGTATGAGCACTGACTTATATGTGGGGAATTTGCCCTGTCTAGTTTCTCAGGGAAGGAGAGAAGAATTGGAAATGGTATATAAATAAGGTGAGTCTGGGCTTTAATCAGATGCAAATACATAGAAATAAGGTTGTAGCTGTTCAATGATTGAGATTTGAAATCGTCATTTTAGGCTTAAGGGAAATATTGCAATCATTTTTCTTGACATTGAGATTCTGATTTCTTTATTCTCTCCATATTTTACTACTTTTTCACTATTTTTCATTCTACACCAGGTAAGGGAAATACAGAACATAGAAAATAGGTGCAGGAGTAGGACATTTGGCCCTCTGAGCTTGCACCACCATTCAGCATGATCATGGCTGATCATGTGATTTCAGTATCCCACTCCCACTTTCTCTTCATACCCCTTGATCTGTGCTAGAGAATAGCACAGATTCATAAGTCTCTGAGTGAAGAAATTCTTCCTTATCACCGTCCTAAATTACTTACCCCTCATTCTTAGACTGTGACTCCTAGTTCTGGACATCCTCAAAACTTGAACATTTTTCCCGCATCTAGCCTCTCCAGTCCCCTTAGGATTTTATGTTTCTGTGAGATCCGCCCCTCATTCTTCTAAATTCCAGTGAGTGCAAGCCCAGTTGATCCAGTCTTTCTTCATATATCTGTCCTGCCGTCCCAGAAATTAGTCTGGTGACCCTTTGCTGAACCCCCTCAATGGCAAGAATGTTTTTCCTCAGACTTGGAGACCAATACTGAACAGAATATTCAAGGTGTGGTCTCACCAGGCCCTGTATAATTGCAGCAAGACATCCCTATTCCTATTCTCAAATCCTCTCGCTATGAAAACCAGCATGCCATTAGCTTTCCTCACCGCCTGCTGAGCCTGCATACCAGCCTTCGGCAACTGTTCCACCATGACACCCAAGTCTTGTTGCACCTCTCCTTTTCCTAAACTGCCACCATTTAGATAATAATTTGCCTTCCTGTTTTTGCTACCAAAGTAGATAGCCTCACGTTTATCCAAATTATATTGCATTCGCCAAGTATTTGCCCAGTCAGCCAGCCTGCAGCCTCTTCACAACATACACTGCCACCCAGCTTAGTGCCATCTGCACATTTGGAGATATTGCATTCAATTCCTTTGTCCAAATCTTTATGTTGTGAACAACAGGGGCTCCAGCACTAAACCCTTGGGTACCCCACTGATCACTACCTGCTACTGTGAAAAGGACCTGTTTATTTTCAACTCTCCGCTTTTTGCCTGCTACCCAGTTCTCTGTCCACATCGATACGTTACCTCTGATACCATGAGCTTTAATTTTGCTGAATAATCTCTTGTGTAAAACCTTGTCAAAAGCTTTTTGAAAGTCCAGGTACACAACATGCACTGATTCACCTTGTCCACTCTACTGATCACATCCTCAAAAAATCTAGAAGATTTGTCAAGCATGGTTTTCCTTCAATGAATCCATGCTGACTTGTACCGATTCTGTCACCGTGTTTCAAATTAGAACTGCAGTTGCTGGAATCCAAGGTAGACAAACAGAAGGCTGGAAGAACACAGCAAGCCAAGCAGTCTGGCTTGCTGTGTTCTTCAAGTCTCCTGTTTGACCACTTTCTAAATGCTCAGTTAGTACATCCTTCATAATTGATTCCAATATTTTCCCCACCACAGATGTCAGGCTAACCAGCCTATAATTCCTTGTTTTATCTCTCCCTCCTTTATTAATAAGTGGGTTTACATAGCTAATAAAAACCAAAAGAACTGTGGATGCTATAAATCAGGAACAAAAACAAAGTTGCTGGAAAAACTTAGTAGTTCTGAGGAAGGGTCACCGGGCCCAAAATGTTAACTCTGATTTTTTCTTCACAGATGCTGCCAGACCTGCTGAGCTTTTCCAGCAACTTTATTTTTGTTCTGGGTTTACACAGCTACCCTCCAGTCAATTGGAACTCTTCCATAATCTATAGAATGCTGGAAAATGATCAACAATGTGTCCACTATTTCTAGGGTCACTTCCTTAAGCACTCTGGGATGCAGAGCATCAGGTCCTGGGAACCTATTGAGTTTTAATCCCATCAGTTTAAGTTCAGGACCCTAGCCTCAGATTTAACTGTGATACTTTCCATCTTAATGAAGAATTCTACCATATTATGGTCACTCTTTCCCAAAGGATCAAACACCACAAGATTGCTAATTAATTCTCCCACCTTACACAATATTGAGTCGAGATGGCCTGCTCTCCAGTTGGTTCCTCAACATATGGTCGAGGAAACCATTCCTCATACATTCCAGGAATCCGCCTCCATCGCATTGCTACCAGTTTGGTTAGTCCAATCAATATACGGATTGCAGTCACACATAATAACTGATGCACCCTTAAAGCATGCATCTCTAATTTCCTATTTAGTGCTATCACCAACCTCACAACTACTGTTTGGTGGTCTGTACATGACTCTCGCTAATGTTTTTTCCCCTTCGGTGTCCTCTGCAGCTCCATCCGTACACATTCCACATTGTCTAGGCTAATATCTTTTCTTATTTTTGTGTTAATCTCCTCCTTAACCAGCAACGCTACCCACCTCTTTCCTTTTCATCTTTCCTGAAAGTTGAATAGCCTTGGATGTTGAGTTCCCATCCTTGGTCACCCTGGAACCAGGTCACTGTGATCCAAATTGCATCATATACATTAATCACTGTCTGTGCAGTTAATTCATCCACCTTCTCGCAGTGAGACACAGAGCTTTCATGTTTGATTTTTTTTAAC
Organism: Rhincodon typus; assembly: GCF_021869965.1. Taxonomy (NCBI): domain Eukaryota; kingdom Metazoa; phylum Chordata; class Chondrichthyes; order Orectolobiformes; family Rhincodontidae; genus Rhincodon; species Rhincodon typus. The sequence continues at coordinate 48,779,545 of NC_063334.1, forward strand.
ATTTATTGCCCTTTTAGAATTATGATCTAATATGTTCCCTTCTGATTTTTGTCTTTGGTTTCTCTGCCTTCCACTTTCATTTATCCCCTTACTGCCTTTTGTTTCTGTCCCCTTTTCACTTCTCTCCAACTTCCTGCATTGGTTCCTATCCCACTGCCATATTAGTTTAAATCATCCTTTACAACACTAGCAAACACACACGCCCATATCTCCCCAGGTGCAGCCCAGCCAGTTTGTAATGGCCCTATCTCCTCCTGAAACTTTTCTAATGTCGCAGGAATTTGAATCCCTCCCTCTTGCATCTGTCAAGCCACACATTCATCTTAGCTATCCTGCCATTCCTACTCTGACTAGCATGTGTCACTGGTAGCAATCCTGAGATTACCACCTTTGAAGTCCTACTTTTTAGTTTAACTCCTAACTCCCTAAATTCAGCTTGTAGGACCTCACCATTTTTTTTACCTATATCATTGGTGCCTGTATGCACCATGACAGTTGGCTGTTCACCCTCCCCCTCCAAAATTTCCCGCAGATGCTCTAAGACATCCTTGATCCTTGCACCAAGGAGGCAGCATACCATCCTGAATTCTCATTTACAGCTGCAGAAACACCTATCTATTCCCTTTACAATTGAATCCCCTGTCACTATAACTCTGCCACTCTGTGGATGCTCCAAAGTAAACCCAGTTACAGCTCCAGAGCCATCAAGCAGTCAGGCAGAAGCTGCAGCTGAACACACTTCCTGCGTGTGAAGGAGCCAGGGACATCGGAAGGGTCCCTGAATTCCTACATCACAAAGGAGGAGCAAGACACAGATCTGGAATCTCCTGCCATGATTTAACACTTAAGTTAACTTAATTACAGCAGCAAATCCAAGAGAAAATAAGGGAAGAGAGAAACTACTCACCAGTGACCAGCCTTTCACTTACTTGCTGGCTGTGATGTCACTGTTCAATTTCCTTCTACTTCTCCTTTGCCCTTCAGCAGCTGCAGTAGTTCGCTCCTCCTCCGACTGCCTTATCTCATTGCTGATCGCCCTCTTCCCTGAAGCCTGGTAGTCACCAAAGCCTACACTTAAACCTCCAGCAGGAATTTTCACTGCCAAGTAGCCCTTCTCAAAATGACCACTCTACTTTAGGTTGCATCCTTGCTATTGGCTCCTGGGTGGTCGCTGGTGTCTGAACTGACCCCTCCCAGAATCCTCCTCAGTCGCTTCTCAAAAGTACCCTCCGTTGAATCATTGGAAGATTGGATTCCAACCCTCCGTTGGAAGTTTCCACTCATAGTAAAACTTAGCCTTTCCCATATCCAGATTATCTTTAGATGTTAAAAAAAATTCCTGTCCTATATTCTTCAACTAACATGACAGCAAATTCAGACTGTATGGTTTTATCTCTTAATTAATATATTTAGAAGTTATTAATGGTTTCAAAAAGAGTGGCTACTCCACTGAGTATGATTTTGTGTATTATTCAGCAATCCCCTTCACATCTCTTCGGTTATATTTCAAGGCTAGATCTGTAGGCACTGATACATTTCTAATGTTTGTGCATGGAATTGCAGTCAGAAGCAAACAAAATGCATTGTACTTAAGGTGATTAGTTGGATATTCACAAATCTGACACAAAAGCAGCATTTTCATTTAAATAATTTACATAGAAGTAGGCTTATTAAATGTTACTGAAATAAAATTGTTGTTTCATAGATTAATAATTATTTATGATCTTTCAACTGTATTCAAACTGTTTATCCTTTATTTACAAGCATAATTTTACTAAAAAAAATTAAGTCAATTTCAAAACAGCTGTGTGATTCTTGCAGCCAGGTCCCAGATATAGTGAATTTAGTGACATTCTTCAAAAAAAAGCAATGATCTATAAAGGAACATTAACCTGGTTGGTTATCAGTGACATGTTTTAATTAAAACATTCATTTTGTCAGAATAAAGAAGAAGTATTTGGTTGCATGAAGCTGTTGAACTGCCAACAGATATTGATTAACAGTTATTACATTGCATCTTCATTATAACATGCGCACTATATTTTATTTCACATTAATATTGCATTTGTACGTTCTTCCCAGAAATTATATTCTTCATGTGCACATGTTTATACATCTTATATTTTTTGTTTTTTTTAAAATTCCTACTAAAAAATGATCCTGCCAAACTCATTTACTGAATCTGGCTAAACCGAAGGGACAAAATGACATGAAGGATAATCCCAGGCCAGCTGCACATTATTTCCTCTCTGTAGCCTATGAAATCAAGTATAACAAATGGAATGAGTCACAGAGAGCCCTTTCCTTTCACATCTTGCTGCTGCTACTAATATTAGTGGGAATATTATCACCATAGCAACTAATGCTCCCCGGTTGCAAGTTCTAACACATACCACAGTGATCTTGGCTAGTCCAGAGGAGCTGTTGGTGATTGAAATAATTTACAGACATGACTGCGGTCAAAATCTTATCAATACATACGTTCAGTCACCAGCTTAGGTCAGAAATCAAGTGAGCTGATTTGTGTAAGAATTGGACATCATATGCTTAATGCATACACTGTTGAAGAGTAATCAAGGAGATAATGGGTAAACTTGGATGTTTATTTACTGGACTATTAAGTCAGGGAGATACTTTAACAGCGACTTCAGACTTCAGTTTGAGGTTATGAAAATACAAAACTTATATCAATTAACATCATCATATAGATTCTGGATGATTGTAAAATTTCTAATTAATTAGAGATTAATTAATTGGAAAGGAAACCTATCAATTCATGCCTTGACCAAAATTTAACCCACATCAACATACCCATGGAAGAATAAACCCAATCTTCATTCAGTTAATTTATGCTAGATGACCATCCTGGTAGTGATGGTGTAAGATATTGCTATTGGATCTAAAATGGTGGACAATTTCAGCCAGAGTTTTGATTTGCAATACACTACCTGAGACCTTTCCAGCAGACAGACTTGAAAGAAAATCCCCATTATGTCATTTTTGACGAGAACAAAATCAATCACATGCTTCATAATGACCTGTGATAGTATTTAAATAGCACTAAGCTATTTACAACAATGTTACATCAACAATAATGTTGGAGGGAGCTAATATTTAGGTTTCTTTTATAATAAACCACTGCAGGTGATTACAATCTTTTTCTGAAAGACAGAGCAAACAGTTCAATATTTATGAGGTGCGATCATTTCCAATTTCTAGTTTTAGAAATAAGATTGAAAGAATAAATATTGATTGTTAAAAATCTTTTGCATTTCAAATAATTGTTTATTACTTCGGAAATCATAGTGATGCAAAAAGGATTTGGACCTGTGGAAACAGGTTATATGACATAGAAACCGAGGAACATAAGAAGAGGAGTAGGTGATTCAACCAATCAATTTTGTTATGCCAATTGATATGATCATGGCTGATAGGATATTAAATGTCTTTTACCCAAACTATCCCAGGACCCTTTATTTTGGTCATCAGAAATATTTCTACTTTAAATATTCTCAAAGACTGAGCATTGAATCTTGTAGGAGTCCAGGTAGTGTGTACTTTGCTGAAATTAGTGGCAAAATCAGATGAGAAGCCTACCAAGGCCCATCTTGACATTGGGAGAATCGTGCTGTAGTTTTATGCTTTTTTTGGAGTGCTGACACAAGAGTCTTGCTAGGCAGCAATGAGTTGCTGATTCCGGGGGATTAAAAGCCTTATTAATGCTGCAACTTGCTCCATTAATATTCAAATTACAATCTTTCCAAATGCACTGAATAAACTAGGCATAGAGAATTTTCAAAATGAATCAGAGTGGGTACCTTGCAATTTCAGCTCACCACTAGCTGTAACCAGCCTCCATGTTGGTCACCACAAAACAACACCTCAGGGCATGCTCCATGGCCATCAGCCACATGGGCTCCTCCTCTGGGACATTGCCATCTAACATTTGTCAACCAACCCCTCACAAACATTTTGCCAATTGCAGGCTGCTTAGGAAGAATATACTTGCAATGTAGAGTTCACCGGCCACTAAAATTAAACAAGAGCTGTGAGGACATGTGGCATGCAGGGACAGGATCCTAGCTAATGGATTGAACCAGGCTGCATCTCAGGACTGCTCGTTTGCTCTTTATGCGCTCACTCGCTTAGCACCTACCTGCATGCCTAAAACATCCATGCCTTGCCATACCAATCAGCACAGTCAAACAACCAGGGTTGTCTGTAGTCTTCAGTCAAGGGGATGTACAACTGACTTACAGGCAGTGTATATCATGTCAATCTCATACCTACACAAAGTGCCAGCAGCATACACGGGAAATACACTGCATGTACAGCAAACAAGCAGCCATGTCTTAAAATCTTACCAAAGTTCATGAAGTCACCTGTCAGTCCAACAGTCCTGGAACAATAAGCCTAGGGCAGCCTCCGACACCAGCCCAGTCAGAGTGCTCGCTGTCACAAGGTCTCTGCCTCTGCAGTCCAGGGAGTGGATTACGGTAAGTTCTATGGCTTCATAGAGGCCATGTTGTGGTTGGGGACATGAGGGCAGGTGGGGGTCAACATATTTGATGGTGGACTTGATTTGCTTGGGTAGATGTATAGCCAACAGTCAGGCATTTGTAGTCTTCTTGGCAGGAACTGTCTGGCGTAGGCTATGTTCAGTCCGTCAGGCCCAACTGCAGAAACTAGGAGGAAGGGAAGTTGAGGGAGGAGACATGGCAGCCGCTACCATGGGAAGGATATATGGGAATCCATTCTTCATGACTGGGAGCTGCAGGCTAAGGGGAAAGGGGAGAGATGCCAATTGTGAATGGGACAACAATGTCTGTAAAGAGGAAATATGGCAATGCACTGATTGGAAGGGGGTTGTGTGGGAGTAGGTTCAGCCATGGCCAGGAATACCCTGTCTTCAAGAGGGTAATTAATACATTTAGCACAGTCATTTCACATGCCAGGACTGGCAGGGAAAGGTGGGCAGATGCAGGTTCAGGTGGATAGGTGGGCTGGGGACCTGGGAAAATGTAAAGTCCAAAGGGTTCAGTGGGAGGGCTATCAGGAAGGAGATCTAGATAGAAGTGGAGGCTGCAAACAACAGGTTGAAATGTGTTCATGCTGGAAATTCAAAGTATGCAATGGGAAAGTAAATGGCTTGCAACCACATCTGGAGTGTGTGGTAAAGTGTCTAGACTTGTGAGGGAGGAGACCTCTATACCCATAGAAGTGTGACCCTTTAAGTAGAAACAATGTTACACACAGGCACAAGCTGCAACTTCTGGACAATGAAGTCTATTGCCTCCTAAATACCTGTGGGCTGTTCCTCTTCCTCCCTGTGTATTCTGATGAAACCCCTGATTGCTAACACCACAAGGTGCTCTCCTGCCTGGGCTGAGCTGGTACTATATCTTTGGCAATGCCCCAAGTGCCAGTCGCCTGTGGCATTTCTTCCTCAGCCATCTGTGGAGCAGGCACAGTGAGGTGATCACAGGAATATGTTCCAAAATTTTCTAAGGCTATCATTCCCACCAAGGTGTCAGAATCTGACCTGGTGGGAGGCTCAGGATGAAGCCTTGCTGGTGCTTCTTCGAAGCTTTGGTATTCTGGTTTGTAGACATCCTGCCAGTACCCGTAAGACAAAAGAGAGAAAATTGCTGCCAGTAGTTCGAAGTGGTATGTAATGAATGACACTGACAGCAGGTCGACTGTCAGATTTTCAGTGGAGTGAAGAACGATACTTACTAAGTTCGTGGGACATGGATGTCTCGGCATCCAAGCAGAAGTCTTGGTGTTCTCTTGTGAGGGCCAGGATTCTATCCTAATAAAGATAGAGGAGTCTAATATCAAACACTCCTCTACTTACCTGGGTCTTTCTGCCCTGTTGTATGTTGTTTTCTCCTGAATGAGAGAAATCTACTGGTTTTAGTGACGTGAAAGTGCGTAACTTGCCTGTTACTGCTGGTGGTCAAAAAGTGGTTAGGGTTTCTGAAGTACTGAGTAATTACAGCAGAGAGCATGCAGAGTTAGTGGTATGGCAGGTTGGAGGACTGAGAGGAAGTGAGGGAAGATGTTGAAGGAAATATTGAGAATGCCAGAGCATGAGTCTTGGTGTGAGGTGGGTGCAGGAGCAAAGATAGATTGAGTGTGAAGCCGCAAAGAGAAGAATTTGACATCTTACTTTGACGGAGTACAGAAGGTAGTTGACTTTCTTGCAGCAATGTGGCCATTCCTTTGTACGGTAGAAACCACAGTGAACCATATGGCAACTTCAGACTGGGCTGTTTGCCAATCCTTCAGGAATAGAACGTCCCTCTTTTGTACCACCACCTTGACCAGGACCTCCATGGCCCTTTTGGGGAATTACAATGCCATCTTCCCCAGCTCTGACATGTTTGCAATCTGTCCTTGATCGAGCAGGGCAGATTTAGAATCCCAGTGCTTGTCCAGGTGCAAAGTGGTTATTTTAATATGACACAGGTGCTAGGGATGCCAATCTTTTGGCAGATATATATTGACAGACAATTTAGTCCAGAAACAGCATTTGGTAAGGTGAAAATAGAAGAGGATATGAGGGATACCATAGTGTCGGGGCAGATAGCTAATGAAGTGATTTTTGTATGAAACGGTGAGAGATATTGGTTGATTCTGCATTGAGAATGTCTCTAAAAAATGTCACATGACTTTTTTTGGGGGGTAATATTCAGCCCTGAGCTCCCACAGTCCTCTGACATAGAGAATTCCAAAGAACCATAATGTTCTGAGTAAAATAAAACTCTGCATTTCAGTCCAAAATGGCAATCATCTTATTTTTTAAAATTATACCTCCTGATTCTAGGCTCCCTAACCAGATGAAACCGATTCCTTTAATATTTGTAGGTTTCAATGAGATCACCTCTCATTCTTTGAAACCCCAGAGAATATAGGTCCAGCTCACCCAATCTCTCTTCACAGGACAATCCCATCATCCCAGGAACAAGTCTGGTGAATCTTTGTTGTACTTTCTCTATGGTAATGATGTCTTTGCTGAGGTAAGGAGATCAAAACTGCACATCATACTCCGGATGTGATCTAACCAAGCTCTTGTAAAATTGAAGTAAGACTTCATTATTCCTGTGCTCAAATCCTCTTGGAATAAAGGCTAATACTGCAGTAGACTTCCTAACAGCTTGCTGTACCTACATGTTAGGCTTAAGTGACTTAGTGACAAGGACACACTTGTCCCTTTCACATCTAAACTTTCCAACTTCTCACCATTTAAGAAATACTCTGCATGTCTGTTTCTCCTATCAAGTAGATAACCTCATGTTTTTACATGTTTATATTCCATTTCTTGTGTACTTATCCACTCATTAAGCCTGTCTAAATACTCCTGAGACTGCTTTCTATTTTCCTCACAACATACATTCTTGCTTAGCTTTGTATCATCTGGAAATTTGGTGATATTACACTTGATTCCCATGCCCAAATTATTGATATATATTGTGAACAGCTGGGGCCCAATTGGTAATCCTTACGGTCACTCCACTAGTCGTAGCCTACCAATGCAGGAATGATTTGTTTATTCCTGCTCTCTATTTTCTACCTGTTAATCAACCCTTAACCCAGATCAGCACATTACCTTCTAACTATGTACTTTAACCTCCTGTGGGAGCCTTCTGAAAATCCAAGTACACTACATCCATCCACTCCCCTTTATCAATTTTGTTAGCAACAGCCTCGAAAAACCCCAACAAGTTTGTAAAAAGAAGTCACCTTTGCAAATCCATACTCAAGTAAATAATTTTTATCCAAGTGACCACTTATCATGTCTTTTATGATAGGTTCTAACATTTTCTCTTTTACTGATGCAAGGCTGATAGATCGGTAGCTATAAAACAAACAAATGGGAATAAAAATTGAAAGAACTGCAGATGCTGTAAATCAGGAACAAAAACAGAAGTTTCTGGAAAAGCTCAGCAGGTCTGGCAGCATCTATGAAGACAAAATCAGAGTTAACATTTCAGGTCCAGTGACCCTTCCTCAGAACAACTGGGGATGCTGGAGATCTGAAACGAAACAGAAATTGATGAAGAAACTCAGCAGGTCTGGCATCGTCTGTGGGGAGAAAACAGAGTTAATGATTTGAACCCAGTGACTCTTCACCAGAACTGCCAGCAACTAAGAAGAAACAGCATTTATACTGAGAGTTAATGGGGGTGGGATGGGGGTGAAGAGGTAAGTGGATAGGTGAGAGGTATGGAAGGGATAGGCAGACAAGAGGATTATTGGTAGTAGGCTAGGACAGATGCAAAGCTGAATAAATGATAATGTGGGCTAAGAGTAGGAGAGAATTGGTATGCTGTGCTGAAAGCAACCTATGTAATATGATAATAGGACCAAAAGTGGGTGGGAACAGGTTGGCTGTGCTGAAAACAATCCAAGACAACAAGGTGCAGGGCTGGATGAACACAGCAGGCCAAGCAGCATCATAGGAGCAGAAAGGCTGACGTCTCTGAAAACAACCCATGTCATTCCAGGGCCAGGGTGCCGGGGGTGGATAAAAGACATGGAAGACTGAATCAGACTTGAAAGTTATTGTACTTGATGTTGAGACCAAGAGGCTGCAGGACCCCCAAGTGAAAGGTGAGATGCTGTTCTTCAAGTTGTGCTCAAGTTCACTGGAACACTGCAGCAGGCCTACAACAGAAATTTTGGTTTGGGAACACAGTGGTGTGTTGAGGTGGCAGGCAGCTGGAAGCTCAGGGTCATTTTGTGGTACAGAACATAGAAGTTTTGCAAAGCAGTCACCAAATTTGTGTTTTGTATCCCCAAAGTAAAGGAGACCATGAATGAGCAGTGAATACAATGAACTAAACTGAAAAAGTGCAAGTAATTCACTGCTCTACCTGGAAGGTGTGTGGGCGGCCTTGGATAGTAAGGAAGTTGGAAGTAAACTGGCAGGTATTACTCCTTCTGCAATTATATGGGAAGGTGCCATGGGGGCATAGGAAGGTATTGAGAGTGGAAGAGGAGTGGGCCAGAGTGATCCAGAGTGAATAGCCCATGCAGAATGCTGACAAAGGAGGGGAAGATGATATGTATCTGGTCATGGCATCCCGCTAGAAGTGACAAATATGGTGGCTTACAATGCTTTGGAAGCAGAGGTTGGCGGGGTGGTAATTAAGTACCGGGGAACCCTATAATTGTTGTGGAAGGGAAGAGAAGGGGTGAGGGCAGAAGTGCAGAAGATGGGTCAGACACAGCTAAGGGCCCTGTTACCCATGATAATTGAAATCCTCAGCTGTGAGAAAAGTTGGATGTTTCTGAGGTTCCCCTGCCGAAGGTTGCATCATCAGATCAGACACGACGGAGGCAGAGAAACTGTGAGAGTGGGATTGTGTCCTTATAGGAAGCAGGATGTGAGTATTTTTAATCAAGGTAACTGTGGAAGTCAGTGGGTTTGCAGTGTACATCAGTAGCTAGCCTATCCCCAGAAATGAAAACAGAGAGGTCAAGGAAGGGAAGTGAGGAAGAAGTCACTGATGGAGTAGATGAAGGTGAGGACAGAGTGGAAATTTGAAGTGAAATTAATAAATTTTTCCAATTCCATATTTCCTTTTTTTTCCTCTTCTTCTTTCCTTAAATAATGAGGTGACATTTGCTACCTTGCAATCTGCAGGAATCATTTCAGAAACTTAGAATTTTGGAAGATGATCGCCAATAAATCAACTATCTGTACAGCCACCTCTTTAAAATTGGAATATAGGATATCAGGTCATGGGGACTTGTCAACTTTCACACCCATTAATTTCTCCAGTTCAACTTTACTAATACTAATTTCCTTCAACTCCTCATTCTCCCTTGTCACGACTCTCTAATTCTGGGAGAGCTCTTGTATCTTCCTCAGTGAAAATGAACACAAAGTAATCATTTAGCTTCTCCACCATTTCTCTTTTCCCAAGTATAAATTCCCCTACCTTATTATTGTTTCTGGCCAATCTATAAGCTTTCTTTTTTAGTCTTATATAATGCTTAATTTGCTTTATCAACTCAAACTTTTTTGAGTTTTATGTCTTGAAGGAATTTATAGTTGCTGTAAGTCTTTAAAGTCGGCTCTGTAAAGACAATCCATTGCCACGCCTTTTAATGTATCTTTCCAATCCACCTCAGCCAATTTGCTTCTCATGCCTTCATAATTTTCCTTACTAAAATTTAATACTCATGCTTCAGATTGAATTACCTCGCTTTCAAACATAATGTAAAATTCATAGAATCCCTACAGTGTGGAAACAGGCCCTTCATCCCAACAAGTCCACACTGCCCCTCCAAAGAGCATCCCACCCAGATCCATTCCCCTAACCCTGCATTTCCCATGTCTAACCTAAACATCCCCGGACACGACGGGCAGTTTAGCATGGCCAATCCACCTAGCCTGCACATCTGTGAACTTTGGGAGGAAACCAGAGCACCTGGAGGAAACCCACACAGACACAGGGAGAATGTGCAAACCATACAGACAGATGCCCGAGGGTAGAATTGAATCTGGGTCACTGGCGCTGTGAGAAGCAACAGTGCTAACCGCTCAGCCACCATGCCACCCCATGTGGTCATTACTCCCTAAATTTTCTTTTAGAACAAGATTATTAATGAACTCTTTTATTATTACATAATTTTAGATCTAAGTAGTAAGTCCTCCAGTTGGCTCCTCAACATACTACTCTAGAAAACTATCCGTAAGACACTCCAGAAACTTCTCCTCCACAGCTTTAATGCTCAATTGGTTTATCCATAAATATTCAGATTGAAGTTATCCATGATTACAATGTTAGCCATGCTGGAAGCTTCAAACATTTCCTGATTAATACCATACTGCATAGTTTAACAACATTTTGAATTTTAAAATCAATAAATGAGACGCTGGAAACAAAATCAGAGAAGGTAACCACAGTTTAAAATGCTATTTGATATTTACTACCCATTCAGGGTGAAAATTGCTACAGAGAAATTCCTCTGAAATAGCCTAAATGCCACTCAGTTCAAGGGAAATTAGGGATGACAATAAATACTGGCCTTGATAGCAATGGCCACATCTGATAAAAGGATTAAAAACATTGTGAAATCTTTTCTAATGCCAAAAAGTATCAACTTAGCACAATGAAAAACTTGATATACCTTGTGGGCTGCTGTGGTTTAGCTGTTTGAGTGCCTTGTTCATGGGATCCTAAGTGAATATTAATCAACATTCCATCTGTAACACTTTGATTTCCCTCAAAACATATCCTGCTCCACCATTATAACTTGGGCAGGAGCTCCTTCCAAGTGCTTACTGAAATGGCACTGCTGGAAAAGCTAGAAAAGCTACTCACTGCTGTGAGTAGATTCACCCACTAAAATCTGGATGTCACAGACACTAACCTTGCCTATTAAGTGATGGGGAAGTGAAGTGAATTGAAATTCAGAAATCTAGTGTATGGAGCAATAGGAGGAAAACCGAGAATGGAACTGAGTGGAGCAAATCCAAACCAAATTGAGTGGCACAGTGGTTAGCACTGCTGCCCCACAGCTCCAGGGACCCAGGTTTAATTCCAATCCTGGGTGCCTGTGTGGAGTTTGCATGCGGAGTCTCCCTGTGTCTGCATGGGTTTTGGCCGGATGCTCCAGTTTCCTCCTGCAATCCAAAGATGTGCAGGTTAAGTGGTGCAGCCATGCTAAATTGCTCCACAGTATTCTGGTATATGCAGGCTAGGTAAATTAACCATGGTTAATGTGGGGTTACAGGAATAGGGTGGATCTGGTTGGGATGCTCTTCAGACAGTTAGTGCAAACTCAATGGCCTCTATCTGCACTGTAGCAATTATATGAACTTGATAGGAAAGTATTCATGAGTTAAGAAGGCTATGCAATATTTACAAATCAATGTTGAGCCAATTGGTTACATGTTTGTAATAGCTGGATAGTTTTACGTGAAAATAGAAGAATCATTTTGAAACATACCAAGAAAATACAGCATTATATTGTGATTTCAACTAATTTATATTTAGTTGATTAAATAAAATAAATGTGCTGTTCTTCCATATACTTCTTATACCTTTCTAAAGTAGACTATTTTTGAGTACTGACCCAGTGGTCTGTAGCAGGCTTCTGTCTTCTATTTTTCTTATATCAGAGAAAACTGAGTAATTAATTGTTGTAACTTTATATCTCCCATAGGAACAACTTTATTCACATTCTGCAATACAACAACTTTTATTTTAAGTGACAAAGCAATTTTATTTTGATCTTGAATTATTTACCTGTGTTTAATGAATTGCATGTATTGAGTTAGGTTGAACAAATAATTATCTGGACTTCATGATTTTCCTTGTGATAAAAGTGAAGCACAGATAATGAAGTCATCCAGGTAATGACTCATAGTTTAGCCTGTCCCTTGGCAATCATAGTTAGTTAAGAACTTTGATTTCAAGCCCATCCTTGTCCCTTTCCCTAACAATCTTGAATCTAACAGAGTTACGATCATAGTCTGCAAAATGCTTCTGCTCTGAATCTTCAAACACTTCCCAGTTTTGTTCCCTAAAATTAAGTCCAGGAACAACACCAGATATTTCACCTTGGGAGCTTACAGCCCAATGGCCTCAACATTGACTTCACCAGGTTCAAAATCCTTCCACCCCTGGCCTTAGTCCATATCTGGCCCTCCCCTCCCCTCACCTCGCTGAACTGACCTAACCGGTCCATCTTCCTACTCACCTATCCGCTCCATCCTTCCCATGGACCAATTACAATAACCCCCTACCTGTATCCACCTATCGCCATCTCTCCTACCCTTCTCCCAGTCCCAACCCCCTCCATCTATTTATTTCTGGGTTCCCAGCCCCCTCCCCAGTCTTGACGAAGGGTTTCAGCCTGAAACCTTGACTTTCCTGCTCCTCTGATGCTGTCTGACCTGCTGTGCTTTTCTTCTCACACCCATAGAATCCTGGGATATTTAGCTGCTGGTCCTGCCCCCTTAGCAGCCATGGCTCAGTGGCAGCAATGTTACCATAGCCCTAGGTTTTAATTTGTACCCTCAATTAATCTGGCTTGTTAATCAGACTCCTCGTGTTAAAATACATACCATCCAACCTTGAAAAACTCACTTGTGCCTTAACTGGCCAATATGCCTTCCTGACTAACTTGCTGTCACTTCTAATCTTGGCCATTCATCTTCTCCTGCTGATCATTCTTTCCAGATCCCACACCCTTACCAAGTTGGTTTAGATCCTCCCTAACAGCACCAACAAAATCCCTGCGAGGATACTGACCCCATTCTGGTACAGATGTAACTTGTCTACTTAGTACAGGCCTAGCACAATCCCTGCACATTGCTTTTAGCTTCAGTGCCATCTACATTAAAATGCAATGCTTTGGTTTAAGTTATCAAAGCAGCTGTCAAGGATCCTTGATATTTCAAACTGTTTGCAATTGAGGTGTCAGTTGTTTAGAACAGATAAGCAACAATTGGCTATTACAACTTCTTTCATCTTTGGGGTGTCTGGACAGGCTGCTGATCTCTCACATGGGTGTGACTTAATCAGGCCCGACAGTGAAAAGGACATTACAACAAATGTTCAAAGAGTGTAAGTGAATATATATATCAAAGAGTGCAAATTTTTTACAAGTATGTGTCACCGCTGCCATCTGTGTGTCCCCAGCATATCTTATTTTTCCTTTCTCTCCCATTAGAACTAAGTTCAGTCTCCCTCCCCATCTAGGCTTGAGAGAGATTGCTTTGCGTTGGCCCTGTTAGCCTTACCAATTAGCTCTTACAAACCTGCCTGATGTTCCAATGTCTGCTTAACCATGTTGATGGCCTAATTAAAGGCTAAGACAATTGGATCATCTTATGCCAAGGGCTGAATAGTACCTCATGTCCAGCAGTCTTTTGAATGGCAAAGACCTGGTGTTTCCTTCCTCAAGATGTGTCAGTGATGTGTTCACTAGACTGAGCTCCCAGGTCTAATACATATAGAAAACACTGAACTGAAAGTCTGAGATGGTGGAGGATGCATGCAAAACCTTGCAGTGCAACTTCTGATGATTCAGTGGATTCCTCCTCAGAGGTAAAAGTGAAGCTGAGGGTCTTTGGTGTTGAACCCTTCTTGACAGAGGTTTGTTAGATGCTGCTAGTGCCTGCATAAGAGTCAAGGGGGAACTAGTTGTGTAAGAAAGTAAAAGCTTCTGCAGATTAATAATGATTTAGCACTGTTGGAATGAGAGAGCAGTGTAGCGCAGGAAAATGAAGCTTACTGAGTTGGTGGTCCATTGAGGTCACCATGTCCCCATTTGAGCAGTTAAGGCCTTTTCCTGCCAATTCTAAGACTTTTCCTTGTAAGAGATAGGGATCTTGATGTCCATTGCTCATGGCTTTCTCAGCCTGGTTATGGCCAATCTTTCCTGCAATGATTTAAAGGGAGGGATTGACTATGATGGATGGAGGAGCGACTCATGGTGATACATGAGCAGGAAAGATGGTTAGTATCACATGCAGGGGGCACAAAGGTTAACAGTTTTGGAGGTTGAGGTGGATGAGAACCACTGTGTGGAGATACTACAAGCAATTTTGACAGTATTAGTCCATGAGCCTTGGTGACATATATGTGCGAAGATCGAGTTAGAGTGAGTGGTGGCTCTGTGAATGTGAGGTTGCGGAGAGAATGATGGCACTTACCCTTGTGGAATGCAGAATATTATTAACCTTCTTTCTGCACTGCTGGCCATTCCTTTTAACAAGGGGCACAAGTTGGATTCAGGCTATTGTCAATATCCAGGCTGGCTGGATCTGGTGATGTGGCATCTTGAGGTAATCAGCTGAAGAAAGGACCAACACCTTCTGTTTCTTTACACTGAAGTGGGGCTCAAGCTTTCCTTTCTGGGTATTGCTCTGAATGATAATATTCAACCAGCACAGTCTGGGGGCCAAGTTCCTGACTTGCAGTATCTGAAGTACCTTGAGTTATGGCACCAGAGATGTGAACACTAAAAGTGCCAACAGTGGCAAACACTTTTGCGACCCCTGCTACGCAATTGCATGAGAAAGGTAACACCGAGCCATGTTTGAGCAGGGGCAGTGAATCTAACTGAACAAAGAAACTAACTGAAAATGGAAAAATTGCACCACTTTTCTCAAACCCAACCCTTTCTTCCTCAAATTTAATGTAAAATTTAATCATATCATGCTTGCTGCTGCTTGGGGCATCTTCACAATGACATCATTAATTAATTCTATCTTGGTCACAAGTCCAGGTCTAATATAGCCTGCTCTCTTCTTACACTGTTCTAAGAAACTATCTTGAAAACATTCTATGAATTTTGTATCTAGGCAATCTTTACCATCTGACTTTTCCAGGCAATATGTAGGTGAGAATCTCCCAAGGTTATTGATGTGTCTTTCTGTCAGTTTCCTACTATTTCTTCCTTTATGCTTCACCTTAACATGTGATCACTATGAGGGGGTCTATTCATCATTCTCACGAATGATTTTTTGCCCTTATCATTTTGCAACCTACCCAAGCTTTTTCCATACCTTGGTTTCCTGAGCTAGATCATCCTTTATATTGTGCTAATACTATCACCAGCAAACAGAGCCACCCTTCTCCATTTTCCTCATTTCCTGCCCTTCCTAAACGTCCTGCACACTTCAAGATTCAGGTCCTAATCCATGCACCCTACAGCCATGTCTCTGTAGCCAATAGCCACCCAATGGTACATGCATTTCTTGAGTTCTTAGTTCATCTGTTTTGTTTTGAATGCTATGTGCATTCAGATACCATGTCTTTAATTGTATCCTTTTATTCTTTTTGTAACCTATAATATTTCTGTGATTTACACTCTCACTCCCATCCTGTCACAGCCTGTTTACCATTTTCAGTATTAATACCTTTCTCTTTTGCTTTGTTTCTACTCTTTGATTCCAGAATGTTATCCCCTGTTTACTTTAAAACCCTTTCTATTTTCCTAGCTATGCAGTCCACTGAACACCTGCATTGTTCAGGTTGACACCATCCCGGTGATACAGATCCCACTTCCCCAGTAGTAGCACCAAAGACCCATGAACTGAACCTACTTCTCCCATGCATCTTTGAAAATTGCATTCATCTCTGTAATCTGATTTGCCTATGCTAATCTGCATGACAATCAGGTAATAATCCAGAGATTATCGTTTATGAGGTTCTGCTTCTTAATTTGATGCCTAGCTTCTTACGTTGACTATGCAGAGCCTCGTTCTTTGTCCTGCCTATGTCATTGGTACTGACATGGACAATGTCAATTGGACCTGCCTTTTACCTCTTCAGCTTTAAACAGATGCCGCAAACATTGGCACTGGGTAGGCAACTTTTCAAATAATTTTTTCTTGCACAGAAAACCATGACTTCTTACTCGCAGGATAACTGAGCCAACCAGCTAGGACAAAGGAACAGAAACACTTATTTTGTAAGTTTCAGCCTTAATATAACGATCTGTAAAATTATCACATGCATTTTGGTTTGCTGATCAAATCTTTGTATGCACTTCACTAATACAGTCTCACAGAAATCACAGTATTCAAAATCAGGCTCCTGAGTAACTGAAAACAAAAGCACAGTTAATGTATTCTGCATGCGACAACAGAATTTCACCATCGCTGTGTTTAATTATGGACTAATGTACAATGAACAATAACTTAAATGAAAGCTTACGTACACAACCAAAAAGCTCAGAAGATATATTACAATTTCAGGTTTTCAAAAGGACAATTATGTCACCTGAGTTAAACAGCCAGGAATTATGGTGGAATTTTTCCATTTTCTGCTAAAATTTTTTATTAAGTGGAATTTGTCTGCCTGGCTCACCACAGCTTGCAGCGACTTTTATCATGCAATCTTCTGCAGTTCATCTCATGAATTTTACAACTGGGGTCTTGGGTGCCTTACTCAGTGAATAACCCAGTGGGAGAGACAGAAATGCTCCTCATTACCAGCACTTCCTGGAGTCCACCATATTGGTACCATATTAAAGGCCCAAATGCACAATACTTCAAATGCTGCAAGCCGAGAACTGCCTCTCACGCTGTGCTGCTCAACTGACAATGTGGACCAGGAGAAAGAAAAGCTCCCTCCCTACTTCACAGGAGAGGACCTAGAGATCTTGATGGATGGATTGGTGAAAAGGAGGATATTCCTCTTTACTATGGGATTCCAAAGGATTTCACTACACTAGACTAATGCAACCTGGGCCCAAATTGCAGCCCAAGTCAATGCTGTGTTCAAGGTGAAAAAGGACAGCCAGCAGTAAGGAAAGAACATTAATGATTTTCTACAAAGTGCAAGGATAAGTGTCACCATTTTCATTTTGTTACCTCACACTGACAGAGCCATTACTTTTCTCTGTAACTCTATCACATGCCTCTCAGCAATGCTCATGAACAGCAACTCACAGAATTTCATGCATCATGTCCACTCAACGACTTAAACAAACCTCATCCTCCCAAATTACAAACACTTCCATTCCTCCACACTTCGTACTCACTCGCTGGAAATGCTTCACCATCTCTCCTGCTCATCCATCACCAACGGTTGCTCTTCTGTCATTTTAACCTTAGTCAATCACTCCTTTGTCTCATTGCAAGATATATTAGCTGATTCTCTGTTCTGATGTCTCCAAAGTACCCTGACTGATATACCTGTAATCCTTAGGCTAATTGCATATTATCTGAGGACTCACTGTGGCCCAAACCCTGAAATGTAAGAAGACAGAACCCAGATTCTGGTCAGACCAAGCATATGACTCACTAAAGGTTCTTGAGTAGATTTGTAGCTCGGGTTGTGGATTCTGTGGTTAGTTCGCTCACTGAGTTGTTTCGTTAGTTTGCAGACGTTTCATCACCCTGTTGGGTAACATCATCTGTGCAGCTTCCAATGAAGCTTTGTTGTGTTTTTCCACTTGTTATTTAAACTCTGGGGTCCATTGGAGTTGATTACCTCATTTCTGGTTTTCTTTGCAGTGGTGTGTATATAGGGTCTAAGTCTATATGTTTATTGATGGTCATCTTGGTGGAGAACCAGGCCTCTAGAAATTCCCATGCTTTTCTCTGTTTGGCTTGTCCTAGGATCCTGACGTTGTTCCAATTGAACTTGTGGTTCTCCTTATCAGTATGTATGGAGACGAGTGAGTATTGGTCAAGTATTTTTGTTGCTAGTTGGTATTCATGTATTCTCGTAGCCAATTTCCTTCCTGTCTTCCAGTGTAATGTTTTTCGCAGTCCTTGCATGGAATCTTGTATATTACGTTGGTTTTGTCCATAGTGGGTAAGGGATCTTTGGTTCTTGTTAGTCGTTGGCATAGTGTTGATGTAAGTTTGCGTGCGATTCTGATGCCCAGTGGCCGTAGGAGACTTTGGTTAGTTCAAATATGGTCTTGATGTATGGTACCATGACAAGTGTGTCGGTGTGTCCTGTATCTTCCTGTTGTTGTTTGTGTGACAGGCATTGTCGGACCCAGCTGTTTGGGTATCCATTGTCTCTAAATGCATTCTTCATTTTGGCGTAGTTCTGGGTTGCTGCAATGTGTTGTGGCTCAATTGAACAATGTTTTTACGCAACTCAATTTCTGGGTGTTGAGGTGGTTACTGTTGAAATCTAGGACTTGATCCGTGGCCTTTCTGTATACTTTGATCAAAAATTGCCTCTTGGTCCTGCATTCTACCATCACATCCAAGATTGGGAGTCGTTTGCTCTTTCCTTCTTCTCTAGTGAATTTGATGCCAGTGAAAATGTTGTTTATAAGATGGTGTGTTTCTTCTACTTTAGTCCGTTTGATGATGACAAAAGTGTCATCCATGCATCGGATCCATGGTTTGGGTTGGATCTGCAGAAGGGCCATGCTTTCGAGTCCCTGCATCACTGCTTCTGCTATTAGTTCAGAGATGGGTGACCCCATGGGTGTCCTGTTAATTTGTTCATAGATCTGGTCATTAAAGGTAAAGTGGGTCATGAGGCGTGGGTCCAGCAATTTCAAAATGTTGTCTGTGGAGATGGTGTTACTTGGGTCTGGCTCTTTCAGTAGTGTTGCTAGTACTTCTCTTGCTAGTGGTATGTTGATCAATGTGAATAGGACGGTAATGTCAAAGGAGACCATGGTCTTGTCCTCGTCTATTCTTATGTCTTTGAGGGTTTTGAGGAACTCCTGGCCTGAGTGGATCGAGTGGGTCTGAGAGGGATGTCTGGTTTATGTACTTTAGGCATGTCCATCCAGACATTGCTTGCAGATACAACCACTTATCAACAGGTGGCGATAGACCCAACACCACAGCTAGGTAATAGGATCACCCAGACACTGAAGCGACTAATGAATGCGGGGCAGGTAACCAAGACAGACTTCATGAGAATGAAACCAGAAGGCACAAACAGCCCCTGCTTCTATGGACTACCTAAAGTACGTAAACCAGACATCCCTCTCAGACCCATTGTGTTTCTACCAGGCACACCTTCACACAAACTGGCCAAGGATCTACAACAGAGATTGAACTACCTAGTAGACGGATCACTTCATTCTATCCACTCAACCCAAGATTTCCTCTATACCCTCGAGAACATAAAAATCAGCGACAATGAGATTACGGTGTCCTTTGACATCACAGTTTTATTCACATCAATTGACATCCCACTAGCCAAAGAAACAGTGGCCACATTACGAGAGGAAACAGCAATGTGAACCAGCAACTACATCAGCAAGGATAACATACTTAAATTACTAGACCTCTGCCTCACCAGACACTTCGTCTTTAATGGTCAAATATACAAACAGATCAATGGTACACCAGTGGGGTCACCCATCTCAGGACTCATCGCAAAAGCAGTCATGCAAAGACTGGAACACTCCACCCTCCCCCGCATCCAACCTAAACTGTGGGTCCGGTACATAGACGATACATTTGTCATTATTAAACGCAACAAATTAGAAGAGACCCACCACCTCATCAACAGCATATTCAGAGGGATTAAATTCACAAGGGAAGAAGAAAAACAATAATCAACTTCTGTTTCTGGATGTTAAGGTAGAACAACTGACAAATGAGAGTTCCAAACCTCAGTATACAGAAAAGCAACCCATACAGATCAAACCCTCAACTTCCACAGCAATGACCCCAATGACCACAAACAAAGCTGTGTTAGGACACTATTTAAATGGACCAGGACACACTGCAACACTCCAGAATTACGCCGGGAAGAGGAAGAACACTTATACAAGATCCTTGCCTTGAACGGATATCCCCGCAACCTCATCCACAGATACCTACATAACAGACAACAACAGGAGGACACAGTACGACCTAACACACTTACCACACTTCCCTACATCAGGAACATATCGGAACTGACAACAAGAGTCCTAAGACTACTAGGAGTCATTTTGGCCCACAAGCCCACAGCCACTCTACGACAAACACTTACAAGGATTGAAGACCCCATTCCTACAACATGCAGAATGAATGTGCTTTACAAAATACTATACAATGACTGCCAAAAACATTACATTGGACAGACAGGAAGGAAACTAGCCATCAGAATACACGAACATCAGCTAGCAGCAAAACAGCACAACGAACTCTCCATAATGTCAGTACATTCAGACAATGAAGACCATCAGTTTAACTGGCACAAAGTAACCATTGTAGCCCAAGCCAAACATAGACAAGCACGGGAATTCCTAGAGGCGTGGTTGTCCACCCATACTTCAATCAGCAAACATATAGAATTGGACCCCATATACAAACCCATACAGATCAAAACCGGAAATGACAGTACTCACTATAACGGACCGGACAGTATAAATTCCAAGCAGAGTAAGTGCAACATGAATGAGCACAATGGAAGCAAAGGTACAAGTCATGTGTGCCACTGCATGCAAAGTGCCTGGCAGAAGATTGCAAGTCATATGTGTCCCTGATCCCCAGCATGAAGTGTTGAAGGGCTGAAGTGACGTGTGAGTTAGTCTGAGAGCAGACATGATGATGTGATTAAGCTGATGGTTTATCGATGCCACTGTGCATGCACTGATGAGGATGGTGGATGTGGAGCATGCACATGTACATTATTATGAAGAAGCAGTTGAATAATGGCCTGGAAAAACATTGGGTGACTTGTAATCACTAAATACTTGCTATGATTTA
Organism: Rhincodon typus; assembly: GCF_021869965.1. Lineage (NCBI taxonomy): Eukaryota > Metazoa > Chordata > Chondrichthyes > Orectolobiformes > Rhincodontidae > Rhincodon > Rhincodon typus. The sequence goes on from NC_063334.1 coordinate 48,800,705, forward strand.
TTTGTCAGGCATTTGCACTATCCATTATCTTGGGCAGGAGAGAAGTATTGGAAGTGCCATATAAATTAGTGTAAGTTAGGGATTTAAATGAGATCCAAATGCATGGAAAGAAGATAACTGTTGCTCAATAATAAGGTTCTGAAGTCAATATTTAAGAATTAATGTGAAAATCACAAAGACTTAAGTTGAGGTAGAGATGCTGATTTTTTTCATTCTCTTAGTATCTTCCCACCTTTCTCAACATTGATCACATCACACCATATTGAAATTCTGTCTGATATCTTTACAGCGCACTGCCATGCAGAAGTATATATTTGAAGTTTATTGTTCACTGTGGCTTTACACTGTGTTTGAGCACACAGCCAATATTTCAGTTAGGAAAAAAAAAAATTAACATTTAAGCCTTTTCAAGTTTTGAGAATGTCTTAAAGAGCTTTTCCACAAAAAGATTACATTTAAAAATGCAACGTATGTAGGTTATTCAGGCAGTCAAGTAGCCTAGGGATGCCAGTGGATCTGATGTCACAGTCACTTTCAGTGATAGTAATCTCAACCTGTGATCATTTACCAAACTAGAACTCTCTGCTGAAGTGGGCATCTGGGTAGATATAATTTGGGGGACCAGATCTGCATGCCACTCTTTTATTTATCTGGATGTCAGCCTTGGCTCGGTGGTAGCAATCTGCTTTTGAATCGGGAGGTTATGGACTTAAGTGCCACTGGAGACTTAACCAAATAATCAAGGCTGACATTACAGTGCAGTACTGAGGGAGGACCTATCTTTCGTATAAGTTATTAAACTGAGGCCCCATCCTCCCTGATAATTTTCTGAAGAAGGGTCTAAGCCCGAAACGTCAGCCTTCCTGCTCCTCTGATGCTGCTTGGCCTGCTGTGTCCATGCAGCTGTACACCTTGTTATCTCAGATTCTCCAGCATCTGCCATTCCTACTATCTCTCCTCCCATCCTCCCTGTCAGGTGGATGTAAAAAATTTCACAGCGTTGTTCAAAGAAGACCACAGGAATTCTGCTGGTAGCCTGGCCAATATTTATCCCTCATGCAACATCACTGAAACAAATTATCAGTTCATTATCACATTGCTACATGCAGAAGCTTGTGGTACTCAAACATTGGCTACCATATTTTTCTATATTGCAATGATTGGCTTTCAATAGTACTTCATTGGCTGTGAGGCATTTTGAAATGTCTTATAGTCACAAGGAGCTCTACAAAAATGCATGTGCTTTCTTCCTTTATTTCCTTCACATCTTTGTAAAGAGCCTCAACAGGGAGATTCTAGTGGAGTAATCAATTATATGCAAGCATAAATTTTCTTTGGAAAAAAAGGTTCCCTTGCTGCAAACATTGTGTTGCCCCTTTTTCGACCTGACCAGATGATGCCCCTTGCTTTAATAATTCTTCCTACAATTTCCAGTTCTGGTTGCACAGTCAAGGAGTGCAGAATGAAATCCATTGTCATGATACCGTCCACTGTGTGTGGGATATATTGAGAATGCTCCGTCCCTCTCCCAGACTGATAAAGGAACTGGACCTTAATTTCAAATACGATGGTATGTACAATGAAGATGATCTCAAGGTTATTATTGTGTCTGTACTGTTCAGGTATATTTGAGTTGCAGAGAGGTGCCATTAGCCAGGTTTGAAAATGGTATCCCTTGCTCCTTAGCAGCTACTCTGTATTTCTGTAGGAGCAAAACCAGGGGCAGCTGAATATCTCTAGCAGCAGTGAAACACATACGAACTTGTATTATAACATTATTTGGACAATGTTAGGATGTCAACTTTTCATGATGGAAAAAAACTTTGTCTACTGGCATTATAAGTGCAGAGTCCAGAAGTATGACCCTGAGCTTCCAGTTGTGTGACATTTTGATTCTGAATTAATAATTATGAATAATGAATAATCAATACCCCCTCTAATTTTTTTGGTGTGTAGACCTTGATGGTTGGTGCAAAGCTTCAACTTCCAAAACTGGATCAGTCCTAAAACAGAGCGTCCTTCAACATACCTCTGTATTCCCTGCCCAACATCTCTGTCTCCGGCTTGCTGCAGTGTTCTGGTGAAACTTAGCACAGGTTGGAAGTACAGCCTCTCATTTACCAATTGTGGACCCTGCAGTCTTCAGGACTCAACATCAAGTTCAATAATTTTAGGGCCTAAGCACTCTCTCTCTCATGTCCTTAGCTCAACCCCACACACATGGAAGGACTACCGCAAACAACCCATTGTCAGCTACCAATGGTTTCCATTAGCAGCTTTTGATTCTCCCTGACTGACCTTTACAGATCCCTTTGTCTGTCCAGTTGCTGTTTTCTCTCACTCGGGGTTCCATCTCCACTTATTGTTTACACCTTCCCCATCACCCATCCCATCTGCAGCATGTATACCAATCATTTCTTAGCTACGATCAGTTGTGAAGAAAGGTCACTGCACCCAAAATGTTAATATTGCTTTGTTTCCACAGATGCTACTAGCCAAGCTGATCAGTTACAGCGTGCCCTGTGAGGAACAGACTTCTGATACACTGTTCCTCTGTGACATCCAGTACAGTGACTCCAGGCCCATGGATCCAGTGGCCTTTAACATGCAGCCCTCCTTCACTTGTTAAGTTCTTACAGACCCACCTAATGTTCTCCTGATTGCTGAGGCTGCTGCATTTCCTTCAGCAGTTCAACCAGAATAAAGAAATAAAAATAACCCCTATGATAAGTTGATAATGTTTAATCAGTGCGTTAGGCAATAAATTAAAAATAAGTTCTGTCAGTTCTGATGAAAGATTACAACCTAAAACATCAACTGTTCTCTTATCCACAGATGCTGCCAGTGGTGTGAGTATTTCCAGCATTTTCTTATCTTTAAATCAAAACAAGTGATCTCCAAGCTCTGAAATGTCCAGGCAAACCAGTAATCTGAATATTTTGGATTTTAATTGTCCCTTTAAATTGCTCTTTCAGCTATATTACTCAGTTTCTAGGGCCAAGCTTATGATCTGCACTGTTTGGTTGGGTCATTGATGTTATTCTGTCTAGTTACAATAGTCTCATGATCACAATGATGCAATGTGATCCCAGTTTGAATCTATCAGATACAGTATTCGTTCCAGTAAATGTGTTTCTACTTGAGTCAGTCAGACCGTTAAGATAGCAAATTGAGAGTTCAGGGTAGAATAGATCAGTGAGTGGACTTCTATGGTTTTAAGTGACTGCCAGCAGTTTCCTGTTTGGATAAAATCAAATGAACTTGGGATTCCAATTAGACCTTACAGGAACCGTTTCATAGACATTACATAACTCTCATGGCTCCAAAATGGCTCCTGCATATGTATTGACTTACTGATTAAGGGGTTAGCATGCACACTTTACCTGCACTTCTCACAATCTAGTCTACTGCAGTCACCGCTCACAATGTGGTCTCCTCTGCATTGGGGAAATAAAACGTAGACTGGGTGACTGCTTCGCAGAAATGACCCTGACCTTCCAGTTGCCTGCCATTTTAAGACATCACCCTGTTCCCTGGCCACCATCTCTGTTTCAGGCTTGCTGCACTGCTCCAGCAAAACTCAGCGTAAGCTGAAAGAACAACACCTCATTTTCCACTTGGGGAATCTGCAGCCTCTGGACTCAATATCGAGTTCAATAATTTTAGGGCCTGATCTCTCTCATGTCCTAGCCCCCAACCTCAAACACCAGGTCTTGTTATCACATAGTCTGCCACTACTCACTACCTACTGTTAGCCACTAAACAATCTCCATTAACAGCTTTTCACTCTCCTGGGCAGATTGTTATCCACTCCTTCGTTTGTCTAACTGTTCTTCTCTCTCTTTGGGCCCTATCCCCACCTATTGTTTACTCCTTAATCCCTCGCCCCACTCTATCTTCTGCATATAAACCAACATTTTCCTAGCTACCATCAGTTCTGAGGAAGGTCACCGGACCCAAAACGTTAACTCTGATTTCTCTTCACAGATGTTGCCAGGCCTGCTGAGCTTTTCCAGCAACTTCTGTTTTGTTTCTGATTTACAGCATCCGCAGTTCTTTTGGTTTTTATTTAGTATTTAACTCACTGCCACATATCTTCTAGGCATGCCCACCTTAAAGAAGATCTGCTGCTCTCTCTTACAGGATTTCCATTCCAATCTTTTTTCTTGTCCATCAACATTAATTTTAATGTTGCTCCTGGTGTTTGACCAGGTATTTGCTAAAACTCATTTCCATAGACACATCACATTCCTCAGTGACTGCCTCCAGCTCAGACTCACCCCACATGGATTCCAAGTCAAGTTTTATCCTTGAGCCTTTGAATCCACCCAGGATCACAGCTATCTCTGTGATTTTCAATGTTTCATAGACAGCTGTTTTTGCCACATCCTGAGATTCACACTCAGTGCCATGAGGCATCATATGCATCCTCTTTACCTCTCTCTCCAGCTGCATCACATCACGCTGGCTCAGGTTGCACCCCTCCACAGTTCCACTTCATCGTCCGGCTTATTCGCCGTGCTAACAAGAAACATTTTCTTTTCCTTTCAGGCATCAAGCCACACAAGATGCAACAACTCAGAGATACCCACAGCCCTCTGGAATCTTCCTTCCATTTGACTCCATCCCCTGCTCCAACCCCACCTCCTGTTAGGTATTCTCCATCCCTCTTAACCTTCCTGTCTCCAATGCTGAACATTCTGTACTCAGCAAAGGTCTCAGTTTTATTCTTTTGCAACTCCACCTTAATGAATTCCAGGCAAGACATGATGTCAAGCTCTTCTTCCATCGTCTTCACCTCCGTGTCAATTTCTCTGGACAAAAGTCCTCTCCCTGTCGCCCAGCTCCAATACTCTCCCTCCACCTGGACGCGTCCCTCGGGCCTTTTACCTGAACTCGATCTGCTCATTGAGAACTGTCAACGTGACATTGGTTGCCTCAATTTCACTGCCCCCTCACCGAATCCAACCTGTCTCCCTCCAAACTGACTGCACTCCATGCACTTAAATTCAACCCTGACTTTGTCATTAAGCCTGCCGATAAGGGTGTTGCTGTTGTAGTCTGGTGTACTGACCTCTATATTGCAGAGGCTGAGCGCCTGCTCTCAGATACCTCCTCCTATCTTCCCCAGACCATGATCCCACCATGGAACATCAGGCCATTGTATACTATTTTGGATTACTGTCAGTGGGGATAGCCTCTCAGGACATCATACAAGCAGCAGCCAGACCTGTGGCACTACAATTGGTTCTTCTGTAGAGCAGGGTGGGGCAAGGTCAAGGCGAGCCATAGTAGTAGGTGACTCGATAGTCAGTGGCACAGACAGGCATTTCTGTAGCTATGATTGAGACTCCAGGATGGTGTGTTGCCTTCCTGATGCCAGGGTCCTGAATGCCTCTGAGCGAGTAGAGGACACCCTGAAACAGGAGTGAAAACAGACAGAAGTCATTGTCCACATGGGCACAAGTGAAATCGGTAGGAAGAAGGAAGAGGTCCTATGAGGACGATTCAGGGAGTTAGGTAGGGAGCTAAAAAGCAGAATTATCAGGGTAGTAATCTCAGGATTACTACCTATGCCACAGGCTAGTGAGGCTAGGAAAAGAGAGAGAGTACAGTTGAACACTTGGCTATTGAGCTGGTGTGGGAGGGAGGCCTTTAAATATATGGATCATTGGGATGTCTTCTAGAGAAGGTGGGACCTGTACAGGAAAGACACACTGCACCTGAACTAGACGGGCACCAAATCCTGGGCGGGAGGTTTGCTAGAGCTCTTTGGGAGGGTTTAAACCAGTGTGACAGGAGGTTGGGAACCGGAACAACAGGCCAGTAAGTGCATGGACTGAGAACAAAAGAGAAACTGATATATGCATAGCACAGAGTAAGAGTAGGCAGAGGGAAGTCACAGGGTTCAGAGGGACAGGTAAGACAGATGAACTAAGAGCATGGGTTACTGCATGGAATTATGATGTTATTGCCATTACAGAGACATGGTTAAAGGAGGGATAAGACCGGCAGCTTAGCATTCCAGGATATCGCTGTTTTAGAGGGGACAGATAGAGAAACAAAAGGGGTGGGGGAGTTGCATTGCTGATTAGGGATCACATCACAGCTGTGGTAAGAGAGGACACATCAGAGAGATCTTGCAGTGAGGCATTATTAGTAGAGATCAGGAATAGGAAGGGTGAAATCACAATGTTGGGAATTTTCTATAGACCTCCCAATAGCCCACCAGATGCAGAGGAGCAGATATGTAGTCAGATACTGGAAGGGTGTGAAAAAAGCAGGGTAGTTGTGATGGGTGACTTCAACTTTTCTTTTATTGACTGGGACTCTTTTAGAGCCAGGGGCTTGGATGGAGAGCAATTTGTTAGACGTGTCCAAGACGGCGTTTTGAGACAGTATGTTGACAATCCAACCAGAGAGGAGGCCATTTTAAACTTCGGACTAGGGAATCATTCAGGTCAGGTGATCAATGTTTCAGTCAGAGAACATTTTGGGCTTAGTGACCATAACTCCATAAGATTTTAAGTAGTCATGGACAAGGACAACAGTGGCCCAGAGGTGAGGGTGCTTAGTTGGGCAAGGACCAGTTACACCCAAATTAGACAGGAACTGGGGAATGTGGATTGGGAGCAGTTATCTGAGGGCAAATCTACATCTGGCATGTGGAAGGCTTTTAAAGACCAGTTGATTAAAGTGCAGGACATGCATGCCCCTGCAAAACTGAAGGATAGGAATGGCAGGATTCAGGAACAATGGATGATAAAGGAAATTGTAAGCTTAGTGAAAAGGGAAAAGGAAGAATACAACAGGTCTAGGCAGCTACAAACTGACAAAGCCATTAAGAAGTATAGAGAAAGTAGGAAGGAACTTAAACGTGGAATTTGGAAGGCTAAAAGGGGCTGTGAAATATCTTTAACAAACAGGGTCAAGGACAATCCCAAAGCATTTTATGCATATATTAGAAGAAAGAGGGTAACAAGGGAAAAAGTAGGCCCACACTAGGACAAAGGAGGGTAGTTATACATGGAGCCATAGGAAGTGGGGAAGATCCTTAATGAGTACTTTGTATTGGTATTCACCAAGGAGAAGGATGTGACTGATATTGAGGTCAGGGATGAGTGTGTGAATACTCTAGAGAATGTCAATATATTGAAGGAGGAAGTTTTGGTTATCCTAAATTGCATTAAGGTAGACAAGTCCCCATGACCAAATGGGATCTACCCCAGGTTGCTCAGAGAGGCATAGGAGGAAATAGCTGGGGCATTGGCAGTAATCTTCACAACCCCGTTGACCACAGGTGAAGTTCCAGAGCACTGGAGATTAGCTAATGTTGTTCCCTTGTTTAAGTAAGGAAGCAGTGGTAATCCAGGAAATTTTAGGCTGGTGAGCCTGACATCTGTCATGGGAAAGCTCTTGGAAGAGATACTGAGGGACAAGATATATGCACATTTGGAAGAAAATGGACTAGTTAGTGACAGGCAGCATGGTTTTGTATGGGGAAGGTCATATCTCATCAACCTGATTGAATTTTTTGAAGAGATGACAACGATAATTTTTGAGGGAAGGGCTGTGATTGTAATTTATATGGACTTTAGTAAGGCATTTGATAAAAATCCCACATGGCAGATTGGTACAAAAACTAAAATCGCATGGGATTTGGAGTGGGTTGGCCAAATGGATACAAAATTGGCTTAGTCATAGAAGACAGAGTAGCAGTGGAAGGGTGTTTTTCAGAATGGAGACCAGTACCTGGTGGTGTTCCACAGGGATCAGTCTTAGGTCATCTGTTGTTTGTAGTATATATGAATGATCTGGAGGAAAATATGGGTGGTCTGATTAGCAGGTTTGCAGATGACACAAAGATTGATGGAGTTGCTGATAGTGCCAATGATTTTGAAAGGATACAACAGGATATAGATAGATTGGAGACTTGGGCACAGAAATGGCAGATGGAGTATAGACAAATACGAGGTGATGCATTTTGGAGGATCAAATTTAGATGTGAATTATACTGTAAGTGGCAGAACCCTTAGAAACATTAACATTCAGACAGATCTGGACATGCAGGTCCACAGTTCCCTAAAAGTGGCCAAGGTGGTTAAGAAGATATATGGCATGCTTGCCTCATCGGCCATGGCATGGAGTATAAGAGTTGGCAAACCATGTTGCAGCTGTGTAAAACCCTTGTTAGGCCACATTTGGAGTATTGTGTGCAGTTTTGATTGCTACACTACCAGAAGGAAGTAGAAGCTTTGGAGAGAGTACAGAGAAGGTTCACCAGGATGTTGCTCAGTCACAGTGGCTTTGGCTATGAGGAAAAGTTAAAAAGACCAGAACTGTTTTCACTGGAAGCACGGCAGCTGAGAGGAGACCTGATTGGACGTCTACAAAATTATGAGAGGCATAGATAGGGTGGATAGTCAGAGACTTTTTCCCAGGGTTGAAGCTTCGATTATGAGGGGGCACAGGTTCAAGGTGAGGGGCGATCGTTTAAGGGAGAAGTGTGAGAGAATTTTTTCATGCAGGAAGTGGCAGGAGCCTGGAACACATTGTCAGAAAAGGTGGTGAAAACAGGCATGTTGGCGTCATTTAAGAGGCATCTGGATGGTCACATGAATAGGGCGGGAATAGAGGGATACAGACCAAATAAGGGCAGAGGTTTGTTTTTTAGATTAGTTAGGGCATGATGATCAGCACAGGCTTGGAGGGCTAAAGGGCCTATTCCTGTTCTGTATATCTCTTTTGTTCCTTTTGTTTGTATCAACTATGGTCACTGACCTCATTTCATCTGGTGATACCCCCACCTCCCCCCACTGCCCGCCCCCCACCCCCCAACTGCCTCCACTGCCTCCAAGCTGTTGTCCCCAAGCCCTGCACTGCTCGCTTCTATCTCCTTCTGAAAATCCACAAACAGGACTGCCCGGACAGACCCAATGTTTCTGCGTACTCCTGCCTCACAGAACTCATCTCTTCCTCCCTTGACTCAGTCTTTTCTCCCCGGTCCAGTCTCTATCCACTTACATCCACAATTCCTCTGACGTTTCAGAATTTCCAGTTTGCAGGCTCCAGCCGCCTCCGCTTTACCACAGACGTGCAATCCCTTTACATGTCCATCCCCCACCAGGATGGTCTCGGGGGTCTCCGCTGCTTCCTGGAGCAAAGGTCTGAATTGTCCCCACCCACCACCACCCTCCTCTGCCTCACGGAGCTCATCTTCACCTTGAACATCTTCTCTTTTAACTCCTCTCATTTTTATCAGGTCAAAGGGGTGGCCATGGATATGAACATGGGTTCCAGTTATGCCAGTCTCTTCATGGGGCATGTGGAACATAATTGTTAATCCAGGGACTCTGGTAATAATCTGGGGACCCGAGTTTGAATCCTGCCAAGGCAGATAGTGGAAGTTGAATTTGATAAAAATCTAGAATTAAGACTCTAACGATGACATGAATCCATTGTCGATTGTCAGAAACACCCACTTGATTCATTAATGTCCTTTAGGGAGTGAAACTGCCATCTTTACCTGGTTTGGCCTTCATGTGACTCCAGACCCATGCCAACATGGTTGATTCTTAATTGCCCTCTGGGTAATTAGGAATGGACAATAAATCTTGGCCTAGCTTAAAAATATTCAAATTATTCTGCTGAGTCCAGGTTTCCCCGTTGTGTGATTCACAACCACCTTTCCCTAAAAGTGAAAATGAGGCCAATCAGAAGTGGGACTTCTGAATTTGGGACATGCAGAATCTCTACTACTCTGCAAATATCCTATTTCTATTATTCCTTTAGAGGCCAATCAAGAGTTTCAGAAAGATTCCTGATAGTTAACTTATTTTGTTCTATGATTCTGTTTTTATAAACTTATATCTTTGTAACTACTTTCTCAAACTGTCCTGCCAAATCCACAAAATTATGTTTGTAAATGCCCAGGTTCCTCTGCTCCTCTACCCTCTGCACAGCTAAATACACTTCCAACATGAGTAAAAATCGCAGCATTAGCATCATATAAAAAGGATCATCAATCACTTGCTGATGTAGATTTTCAGCAACAACTCGAAGAAATATAAACTTTAGATGTTCCTTATAATCATATTAAAGTTTCAATAGCTTCAAAAATCAATGGTGCTTGCTGTCTTCTATCACTGATAGTTACTTCAGCACTATACCTAGTGATCTCAGGACCTTTAGCTGTCAAAAAGCGCCTACATTTCTAAGAGGTGAAATTCAGGTAGTGTAGGCTGATTTTAAAAAGTGCATGAAGATAATTACACTGAGCCCTCAGCAGATGCATGCAGCCAATGAGCAATGAGTTACGCAAAGAAATCACTGTGATGAGAAGGCAGCAGAAATTTGGCATGCTGCCCGCATTACAATGAAAAGGCACCAGTTAATCATAAACTATGATCCTAAACTCATATCTGGGGACTTTCAAATCTAACCTCCACTGAGCTTTGATACTGTATTTTAAGAATTTTGTTTCTATTCTTGTGATTAGAAATATAAAATGAAATTTTAACGATAATATAAGAAACACTATTAAGATTCAGAATGGATAGGTTAGCGTAAGCAGGAAAAAAAATTTGTCCAGAAGGCATACAACTATATTATGTGGTAGTTTTATTTCATAAATTGAATTTGTGCACTCAATGACCTGTTTCCACATTCTGATAAAATTGAATCCTTTTGTGGAGCACAACACAGGTGGGCTTTCTTAGCACAATGTTAATAGGGCAGCATTATGAGGCAAAAATCCAGCACAAAAAGAGTGAAATTCTGTGGATGGTGGAGTTTTGAACTATAAGTCAAATATTCTGGAAATATTGAGCAGCATTTCGGATTCCAAGAACCTAAGAAACAAAGTTTATGGGCTCAATTTTACGGCATCTGAGCAGCAAGTTGGCAAAGGAAAAATGGTGGCTGTAAAATGACATGCATTGTGCCCACTGCTTACAACGTAATCCCTACCCCACTGTCATTTTACCAGCAGTGGGGAGTTATCAGGTGTATTGCCTGCCCATGAACTAACTGATGACTTGGATTTAACCCAGCAATGTGAAACTCGTACGATAAGCAGCCAGCCCAGCACCTTTCACTGTACCGGATGTCATGTGCCTCTTTAACAGGCCTCCTGAGCTTGTTTGGAGCCCCTTCAAAATCTCCTCTCCTACACCTCCACCTCCACAGCCCCACTTGGCTTATCTACTCCAACCCCCCAACCTTCTTGATCCCACTTACCAGCCTCACCACGACAACCCTCCAACAAATCTCTGTTCCAGGCTCTAATGCAGCACAGTCCTCACAGACTTCACTGCAGTATTGGCAGAGGCCACCACTCCTATTGGCAATGCCAGTGCTGGTGATCTGCTGGCCTCTATTGGCTGCCACTCTCTGAGGCATGACTTCCTGTTTTGGAGGAGTCCTGTCCTGAGCCATTTATATGGGGAGGCAATGGCCTAGCAGTATTATTGCTGGGCTGTTAATCCAGAGACACAGATAACATTCTGGAGGACCTGGGTTCGAATCCCACCACAGCAGCTGGTGCAATTTGAATTCAATAAATATCTGGAATTAAGAATCTAATGATGATTGTCGGAAAAACCCATCTGGTTCACTAACCCACTTTGGGAAGGAAACTGCCACCCTTACCTGGTCTGGCCTACATGTGACTCCAGACCCACAACAATGTGGTTGACTCTTAATTGCCCTTTGGGCAATTAGGAATGGGCAATAAGTGCTGCCTAAACAATGGCACCCTCATCCTGTGAATGAATAAAGAAAATTTGATAGCCAGTTTGGCCATTTTGCCATTAGAGTGAACCTGCCAAGTTCAGCCTGAAATGGTGATCTTCTGATTGTGAAACAACTTCACAATTGGAGATGAGGAGGAATTTCTTCTCTCATAGGGTAATAAATCTGTGGAATTCATTGCCAAAGAGCACTATTGAGCCTGGGTGGCTAGGTAATTAAAGGTTGAGACAGATTTTTAATCTTAAAGATTTTTTAATCTTAATTTTTAAGTGTTATGGACCAAGCCAAATGCCCTCAAAATAGATGGAGATGTTAGCCTAAACCCTAACTTTTCTTTATTTTAAAAGGAAAATGTCAGGCATTGTCCGGGTTCTGTGGGAGCTTGACCCCATGCCTTCATAGATAGTAAGACCTGCAGATGCTGGAGAATTTGAGATAACAAGGTGTAGAGCTGGATGAACACAGCAGGCCAAGCAGCGTCAGAGGAGCAGGAAGGCTAATGTTTCGGGCCTAGACACTTCTTCAGAAATTGGGGAGGGGAAGGGGGTTCTGAAATAAATAGGGAGAGAGGGGGAGGCGGATAGAAGATGGATAGAGGAGAAGGTAGGTGGAGAGGAGACAGACAGGTTAAAGAGGCAGGGATGAAGCCAGTAAAGGTGAGTGTAGGTGGGGAGTTAGGGAGGGGGTAGGTCAGTCCAGGGAGGACAGACAGGCCAAGGGGGCGGGATGAGGCTAGTAGGGGGTAGGGCTTGAGGTGGGAGGAGGGGATAGGTGGGAGGAAGGACAGGTTAGGGAGGTGGGGGCAAGCTGGGCTGGCTTTGGGATGTGGTAGGGGGAGGGGAGATTTTGAAGCTGGTGAAGTCCACATTGATACCATTGGGCTGCAGGGTTCCCAAGCGAAATATGAGGTTCTGTTCCTGCAATGTTTGGGTGACAGCGTTGTGGCACTGCAGGAGGCCCAGGATGGACATGTCATCTGAGGAATGGGAGGGGGAGTTGAAATGGTTCGCAATTGGGAGGTGCAGTTGTTTAGTGCGAACCGAGCGTAGGTGTTCCGCAAGCCTCCTGCTCCACCGAACTTATCTCCAACTATCTCGACTCCATTTTCTCCCCCTTGGTCCAGGAACCCCAAGCCTCCGCTTGGTTTCCCCTGATGTAGAGGAGGCCACAACTGGAACAGCGGATACAGTATATACCACATTAGCAGATGTGCAGGTGAACATCTGCTTGATGTGGAAAGTCTTCTTGGGGTCTGGGTTGGGGGTGAGGGGGGAGGTGTAGGGGCAGGTGTAGCACTTCCTGCGGTTGCAGGGAAAAGTGCCGGGTGTGGTGGGGCTGGAGGGGAGTGTGGAGCGGACAAGGGAGTCACGGAGAGAGTGGTCCCTCCGGAAAGCAGATAAGGGTGGGGAGGGAAAAATGTCTTTGGTGGTGGGGTCGGATTGCAGATGGCGGAAGTGTCGGAGGATGATGCGTTGGATCCAGAGATTAGTGGGGTGGTACGTGAGGACGAGGAGGATTCTGTTTTTGTTGTTATTGCGGGGAGGGAGTGTGAGGGATGAGTTGCGGGAAATGCGGGAGACACAGTCGAGGGCGTTCTCGATCACTGAGGGGGGGGAAGTTGCGGTCCTTGAAAAACGAGGACATCTGAGATGTTCAGGAGTGGAATGCCTCATCCTGGGAGCAGATGCGGCTGAGGCAAAGGAATTGGGAATAGGAGATGGCATTTTTGCAGGAAGGTGGGTGGGAGGAGGTGTATTCTAGGTAGGTGTGGGAGGCGGTGGACTTGAAATGGATATCGGTTTCCAGGTGGTTGCCAGAGATGGAAACAGAGAGGTCCAGGAAGGAGAGATGGTCCAGGTGAACTTAGGGTTGGGGTGGAAAGTGTTGGTGAAGTGGATGAACTGTTCAAGCTCCTCATGGGAGCATGAGGCGGCGCCGATACAGTCAACAATGTAACGGAGGAAGAGGTGGGGTTTAGGGCCAGTGTAGGTACGGAAGAGGGATTGTTCCACGTAACCTACAAAGAGGCAAGCATAGCTTGGGCCCATGCGGGTACCCATGGCCAACCCCTTTGTCTGTAGGAAGGAGGAGGAATTGAAAGAGAAGTTCTTGAGGGTGAGGACGAGTTCAGCTAAGCCGATGAGGGTGTCAGTGGAGGGGGACTGGTCTGGCCTGCAGGACAGGAAGAAGCAGAGGGCCTTTAGGCCATCTGCATGGGGAATGCAGGTGTATAAGGACTGGACGTCCATGGTAAAGATGAGGTGTTGGGGACCAGGGAATTGGAAGTTTTGGAGGAGGTGGAGGGTGTGGGTGGTGTCACGGATGTAGGTAGGGCGTTCCTGGACCATGGGGGAGAAAATGGAGTCGACATAGGTGGAGATAATTTTGGCGGGGCAGGAGCTGGCAGCTGGCAGAGACAATGGGTCAACCAGGGCAGTCAGGTTTGTGGATTTTGGGAAGGAGATAGAAGCGGGCGGTGCGGGGTTGGGGAATGATGAGGTTGGAGGCTGTGGGTGGGAGGTCACCTGAGATGATGAGGTTGTGGATGCTTTGGGAGATGATGGTTTGGTGGTCGGGTGTGGGGTCATGATCAAGGGGGTGGTTGGAGGAGGTATCGGAGAGTTGGCGCCTGGCCTTGGCGATGTAGAGGTCAGTGCGCCATACTACAACTGCGCCTCCCTTGTGCGCGGGTTTTATGGTGAGGTTGGGATTGGAGTGGAGGGAGCGGGGGCCTGCACGTTCTGCGGGGGAGAGGTTGGAGTGGGTGAGAGAAGTGGCGATGTCGTGACATCAGTTGCCTCAAGGAAGACAGGGAAGTGCATTGGTGCAATGATACAGTTCTGTTTGACCCCAGTATATATTTGTATTGGGTCTATGGTGGATCCACTGATGAGGATCTAGACTTGGAAGTCATCATGAAGTAAGTGGCGAATTTTTGCTGGGATCTGAATTTGAGGCGAATATTCCCTAAGCCGCACATCTGACAGAGTTAAGGGCCATTGTGAGATTGAAGGTCATGTTCTCAGGTTGGTACTGTCCCCTGCACTTTTTTTGGATTTGTTGTGTACTGAAAATCATATCTATAATGCCCCTGAATGGGCGGAAGCCAAACTGAGATTCATAAACATAAAAGATAGGAGCAGGAGGAGGCCAGTTGGCCCTTCGAACCTGCTCCACCATTCTTCACAATCATGGCTGATCGTCCAACTGAATAGCCTAATCCTGCTTTCTCCCCATAACATTTGATTTCTGTATAACTGCAACAACACATCCCTGATCCTGTATGCAAAACCTCTCGCAACATACCATTCGCCTTGTTTACCACCTGCTGTGCCTGCATGCTTACTTTCAATGACTGGTGCACAAGGACACCCAGGTCCCACTGCACACTCCCCTCTTCATCCACAAGGAAGAGGTGGTTGTGGAGGATTCTTGAGATGACCTTTCCTGTGGAAGACAGTAAGATGGTCTCAATAATTATGCCTGACATCACCCCGCATGCTATCTTCTGACCAGATGAGGATGATCATGTTGCAGATTCATGTAAGACTGTACCTCTGCTGTTTCAATTTTGTTGAAGGCCTTGTTGTTTTTCCTCACCCTCACAGCAGATTGGAGGTGTGGTGAGATGGCAACAGGTAGTGTGTTGCGGGATAGCGTCAACAGCATTTACTACATTTAAGGCACTATGTAAATACATATTGCATCACCTGTTCCCACTCAGATCATGGGATCCATTTGTTGTAGATAGTACAGAAGAATTCTGATGTTATTTCAAAGAAGAGTCATATTCAACTTCAAACATTAATTATTTCTGTCTCCACAGTTGCTGGTAGAGCAGCTAAGCATTTTCTGTTTTTATTTCATAATTCCAGCAGTGGCAGAATTTTGTTATTTCAACAGAAGTCATAACAAACCTATCTGACCTCTGGAAATTAGGTTATGCTTTTTCAATTTTGCATTAAGTTTCATCCATTCGCTTTGAGGATATAGTGAATCAATATAAGATCTGTTTGTTAATGGATAAGATGCCTACCAGCAGATTATTATGCAGCATTGATTTGAGACTATTCAAAAGCAGTAATCACCTGCAGTGAAGAAGGAAGCTGCTATTATTCACTTGCTAATGGTAATCAACTGAAATACTCTCATTTGCAATAATTTGCATCATTAGTGATGAGTGTCTGAATTTATCATATTTGCTCAATTTTCTCTCCTGTCTTTTCAAATCTTGCCTGAACAGACCCACTAAGTGATCAGTAAATCAGGTCACCCATCAAAGAAGGATATATAATTTACAGCAATAGGCAAAAAAATTCATTTTAATAAAACTGACACTTGGTAAATGTTTTAGCATCAAAATACAATCAGACTCCTTCAAAGACCCAACTGGAGAAATAGATAATATAGAAAAATAAAACCATTGAATGGTGGCAGCAGTGAAAGTGGTCTTTTGGCTGTTCCTGTCAGTGCCAGTTCTTTGTAAAAGCAATTCAATTGTAAGAACGTGTGTTTATCTCACTGGAAAATTACTTTCAGCTCAAAATAAATTGGGAAACCCAAGTGATTTAGAGCCAAATTTACTAAAATGTACTGCATGACCTCTTCATGACTTTGGAATCATAGTATGATTGCAGAATAGAAAGAGACCACATGAACTAGTCCTACGGCCCACGTATCCCCCTAGAATTCTTCAAGCATTATCTCTTTCAGGTAGTTATCCAGTTCTCTTCTAAAGGCCACAATTAAATTTGTCACCATCACACTGTCAGGCACAGCATTCCAGATACTAACTGCTCATTGTGTATACAGGTTATTCCTCATTTTGCCATTGGTGCTTGAGTCAATCGTTTTAATACAGAGTTCTCTGATTTTCAATTCTTCCATGAATGGAATAGTTTCTCCTAGTCTATTGTGTCCAGTCTGCTCATGATTCTGAGCACCTCTTAAATCTGTATAATTTGATAGGCTTTTGTACAGTGTACAAGTTAGTAAGAATATTCAAAGACAAGATTAAAAATCAAAACATTTACATTTTTAAGCACTTTCAGAATAATCACTGTGTTAGAGAATTCCCCCAAAGAATAAACAACATAAGCAATAAAACAGAACTGTGGATGCTGGAAATTTGAAGCAAAAACAGAAACTTAGCAAGTCTGATGGCATCTGTGAAGAGAAAGCAGGGTTAACATTCCAGATCCAGAGGCTCTTCTTCCGATTTATGGAAGACATAAGAAATATGGAGGACCTACACCATCCCAAGAGCTATGTTTCTCTGCTGTTAAAAAAGATCATTGTTGATCATCATCCTATCTGCATATTGTTTTTGGAGGTATGGTAAATAGATTTTACATTATTTTAAAAAGTGGATTTTAAAGGAAAGTAGGTGGGATTAAAGTTTATTCTAGACTTAACCTTATTCCAGGATTTTGTTTTGGGTTAAGTTGGGCTCAGTGTAACAATCAAAATGTCGTGAACAGAGGGCATTAAAAAAGAAATCCCAAAATAAACTATTTTCTTCAATATTTTGGTGGTTAATACCTGCTCCTTTTGAAAAGGAACAAAGCTGCTAGACACAAAGCGACTGAGGCTGATCATGTGACCGTATTTCCAGAAGCTTCTAAGACTCTTGCATTACATAGATATTCCAGCTAAAACTGATACAGAAGGCTTGGAGACAACTTGTCTGCCTCCAGCCAGCTCTAGACAAAGGAAAGCATTAAAACCCGTTTTTACAGTTACTTATTGACGTTACAATGGAACCTCGGATGGAGGTGGTAAAGCTACACTATTAGCTTAACGACCTCTCAAAAAGCATGGGAGATGGTCCTGTCTTTGTTACATTAATTAAATCATTGCTCATTGAACTGTTTAAATGTATAATTCTGGGATTCTAAGTCAGTTGCTGTCCAAACTCCAGAGGGAGAGCAGAACT
This sequence comes from Rhincodon typus, assembly GCF_021869965.1. Lineage (NCBI taxonomy): Eukaryota > Metazoa > Chordata > Chondrichthyes > Orectolobiformes > Rhincodontidae > Rhincodon > Rhincodon typus. Next base: position 48,818,391 of record NC_063334.1, read on the forward strand.
TTAGGCCAGAGATAACAAGGTGTAGAGCTGGATGAACACAAACAGGCCAAGCAGCATCAGAGGAGCAGGAAAGCTGATGTTTTGGGACTGGACCCTTCTTCTGAAAAATTTTGAATGTCTTTTTTTAAAATTAACCTTATCGTTGATCTGAAAAGTTTTTGCTGTTGGATGTTCCAGAAATTGGAATCCAAAGAACTATGGTTTTGGCAGCCTCCCTCAGATTCTCCAAAGAATCATAAAATCCTTACAGTGCGGAATCAGGCCATTTGGCCCATCAAGTCCACAACAACCCTCCAAAGAGCATCACTCCCAGACACACACCCCCACCCTATCCCTGTAACCCTGCATTTCCCATAGCTAGTCCAACTAACCCACACTTCCATGGACACTACAAGCAATTTAGAATGGCTAATTCACCTAACCCGCACATCTTTGGAGCACCCAGAGGAAACCCACAAATATGGGGAGAATGTGCAAACTCTACATAAACCTTGTGTGACTGTCTATCACTGTCTATCTCCATGTCCAATTTTTGCTTGGACGAAAACCTACATTTTTGCCCAGAAGGAAAATTACTTGACCCAGCTCACCAACAAAAAAAAAAAAAACTATTGATACTGACCTCTGGGAACTTGCTACTCAGATGAACTGATTTACCAAATGAAATTACCAAATTTGTAATTTATAACCTTTATCCTGTCCTGCCTTCTTTAATTTCCTGAGTGCCTCTGTGCATAGATGGCATGGCAAAACAATTGCCCCTCATTTTGAATGTTGTTTTTTTTTTAAAATTAACCTTATCATTGATCTGAAAAGTTTTTGCTGTTGGATGTTCCAGAAATTGGAATCCAAAGAACTATGGTTTGGCAGAACACCCTCCACTTTACTTCATTAAAGGGTCTGGAGTAAAACAGGAAAGGAGTAAATCAATCAATACCTTGCTGTCTTGAGAGTTAGAGGGAAAGGCAATCATAATTTAATTTAGCTCCTGCCCTCTTTGTCTGTGATGCAGGGGAATAAAGTTGGTACTTAGACGTGCTCAAATGTTATCTAAAGAACTGTTTTTTTCCCTCCCTTAGTGCAAATTTAGTCAGTGTGCTGGGTTATTTCTGCATTTTCTTTTACATTTTTCTTCTGGCAACTTTAGGTATTGTTAAGATACCTTATTTAGAAACCATGCCTTTAAATCCCCCTCAATGGATTCCATCTGATGTTGCTATTGAGAGTCTTAGAATATAGTGGGGATGTGGAGAGAGACTAGAGCAGGTGGGGCTCATGTGCCTTTTTATGCACTCAAATTCCTCAGGAACAAATCAGTATTTTTATATTGATAACTGATGCTTGCTGTACTCAAGACTGCTAACAGAGCAGTGGACAAACTCTTGCTGTTTTACACATCGTAAGTCACATTATAGAATATTTAATAAGCATGGGAAAATTGGATCACATCAGGAAATCCATCAGGATTCATGCATTAAAAAATCAGTCCAATATTTTCTACAGTGCAGTCATTGAAATTTGCAAGATTTAGTGAAATGATGAATCTACTGTTGGAGAAAATTCAATATGCGTAGCTAATGTTGTTCCTCTGTTCAAGAAGGAAAATAGGGACAATCTAGGAAACTATAGACTGGAGAGTCTGTGGTGGTTGAGAAGCTATTGGAGAGAATTCTTGGAATAGAATTTACACCCATTTGAAAAAGCATGGCTTTATTAGGGACAGTCAACATGGCTTTGTGGGGGGTGGGTCATGTTTTGCTAATTTGATTGAATTTTGAGGAGGTGACAAAAGGTGACTGATGAGGATAGAACAGTGGATGTCATCTACATGGATTTTAGTAAGGCTTTCAACATGGTCCCCATGGTAGCCTCATCCAGAAGATTGGAATCCATGGTGACTTGGCTGCATGGATCCAGAATTGGCTTACTCAGAAGGCAGAGGGTAGTGGTGGAAGGGTGTTTTTGGGCTAGAGGTGTGAGATTAGTGGTGTTCTACAGGGATCTGTACTGCGACCTCTGCTGTTTGCAAGATATATAAATGACTTAGATGAAAATGTAGATGGTTGGGTTAGTAGGTTTGCAGACAATGCAATGATTGGAGGAGGTCTGGATAGTATTGAAAGTTGTCAAAGGATACAGATCAGTTGCAGTTATGGGCAGAGAAGTGGCAGATACAACAACAACAACATGGGTACTAGTCCATAGCTCCCTGAAAGTGGCTACTCATGTAGATAAAAAGTGGTAAAGAATTTATAGGGCATGCTAGCTTTTATTAGTCAGGGAATTGAGCACAAGAGTCAGGAAGTCATGTTGCAGATTCATACCACTTTTATCAGGCCATGCTTAGAGTATTGCACTCAATTCTGGTCACTGCAATAGAGGAAGGGTGGAGGCTTTGGAGAGGGTGCAGCATGATGCTGCCTGCATTGGGGGGGGTATGACCTACAAGCAGAGGCTAGATAAACTCAGACTGTTTTCTCTGGAGTGGCAGAGGCTGAGGGGTGACTTGACAGATGTCTATATAATTAGGAGATGCATGGATAGGATTGATGGTTAGAATGTGAGGGGCAAGTTGTTGAAAGAGTGTAGGAGGAGTCTGGAACACTGGTAGGGATGGTGGTGGAGACAAATATGTTAGGGGTGTTTCAGTCACTTTTAGTTAAGTGCATGAATATACAAGGAATGGAAGGATATGAACCAAAGGCAGGCAGAAAAGGATTAGTTTATTTTGGCTCATGTTCAACCCAACATCATGGGCCAAAGAACTGTACAGAACATAGAAACCGTTCCTGTGCTGAGTTCTACATGATTACTCTTGTAAAGGATACGAAGCAGATTCAACCAGGATACCAGGCTTCAAAAAGGGTGAAACATAACACTAAGTTATAAACTTGTCTTGTATTCCCTAGAGTTTAGAATTTTGAGAAGCGATGTAATTAAAGTATTCAATTTTATAATGGATAGCTAGGATATTCCAAAAACACTGACTTTCCTAATAGAAAGACCTGGAACAAGGTGGCATTGTTAAAATCACAGCAAGGGCTTCAGGAGAGAACTTGGCAAGCATCTTTTCACACAAAAAGTCATGGAATTCTCAAACATGTTCTCTAAACAGCTATGTAACTTCAGTCAGTTAAAGTTTCAAGAATTTCCTCAGATACTGTAGTGGTCCATGTTCAAATGCAACAAAATCTGGACAATGTCCAGGCTTGGGCTGACAAGTGGCAAGTAACATTCACACCACACAATACAAGGCAATGTGCATCTCCAATGAGAGACAGATGATCTAATTGCTGCAGCTTGACATTCAATGTTACATCACTGAAGCCCCTGCTATTAACATCCTGGAGTTGTCATTGACCAGAACCTCAAATGGACTTGCCATATAAATGGAGTGCCTACAAAAGCAAGTGAGTGACAAAGAATATTGCAGCAAGAACTCACCTTCCATGATCTGAAAGGCAGGAGTGTAATGGAATACTCTTCACCTCAATGGGTACAGGTTGAACACCACAAGAAGTTTGACACCACCTAGACAGACCATTTGATCAGTACCACATCCACAAGCATTCACTACCTCTACCGCCAATGTTCAGTAGCAGCAATATGTACGATCTACAAGATGCCTTGCAAAAATTCACCCAAGATCCATAGATGGCACTTTTCAAACTTAGGATCACTTCCATCTAGAAGGATAAGGGCAGCAGATACATGGGTATACCAGTGCCTTCATTGTTGCTAGGTCAATATCCTGAAATTCCTTCCTTAAATGACATTGTGGGTCAACCAACAGTACACAGACTGCAGTGGTTGAAGGCAGCTGTTCACTACCTTCGCAAGGGCAACTGGGAACAGGCAATAAATGCTGGCTAGCCAGCGATGCCCATGCCCCATGAGTAAATAAAAAAGATTTTTGTTGATTAAGACATCAAGGAATACAGAGAAAAGTCAAGTAAATCGAGTCGACATACAAATCAATTGTGATCTGAGAGCATGGTGAAACAGGCTCAAGGGGCTGAAAAGTCTACTCACTTTCCGGTTCGTAACTTTTTAAAATCATGATGACTTGTGACTCAGTTTCTGGGCTTTGCTGTGTTATAGGTTACATAAAAAGGCATATTTATTAGCCTGATTAACTTTTATTATATTAAGCAGGACGAATGAGAAAGCAGGAGAAAGGATTGGAGGCAGAAAAACAAAATCACATTTTTTTCATATACTTCTAAAAAGGTGGTAACAGAGGAGACCACTAATTTGGAAATACCCAAATAAGTAGATACATAGCCCCACAGATAGAGCAAGCACACTGGAAGCTATCATTTATTAAGGAGCTAAATGGGCAATATAGTTTCAACATCCTTCGTGAGCATCCACTAATTTCTGTGCTTGTAATTATCATCACAGCACTCAATTTCTATGCCATTAAAAGGTTCCCAATAGGCCACTTGAAACATTGTCTGTAAAATTCAGCCAGCCATGAGTCAGTCTGACTTAAGTATCTTGCCTCCCAGGACACTGGGTTGAATCTTTCATTTTCTCCACAAGGCCTTGCAAGATCTCTCACCATATCTTATTAAATACATCACATTATGGTGCTCACTCACCCAATTCTACAACTTGCTGTAACAGGAACAACTTGCTGCTCCCAGGATATCCCCATTGTTCTTTTGGAAATCATGAGTCAAAGGATTGTGAATTCTAATTTTAACAAAGTGATTTTATTTCACTCTATTGTAATGGGTAATCTGACAGATTAAAAGGCTGTTGTACACCCAGACAAGCAATATTAGTCCAGACCTGCTTTATACACTTCCTGAAATTTGTCCTGGACTTGAAAGACAAGGAAAAATTGATGCCTTGCTTTGCAGACAAGAGCCTGAAATCCTGGTTGGATCGGATGGTGCAGAGTCAGATGTCATCCTCCTGCATGGAGCAGCACAAGAAGTCACCAAACTAGAGCATGCCAGCCTGGTCCCAGGTTGTCACTTGGGTCAATGTGGTCTCAGCTGTCTGGAGAAATACACCAAAATTGTAGGAAGGAGATCAAAAGCTGTCTCCATACCACAACACAAGTGTCACCATTATTTCTGATATTTGGCACTCCTGCTCTCTCTGCTACTCTACCCACCTCCCACCAAGGCTCACTCTATCGCCTCACTAATCACTCCTCCCCCACTCACTGTCACTGACACTAACACCACTAACCTTGTGTGCCCTCTGAAATTCCTATGCACTCACATGGGACACCTCCCCACCTGCACCAACAATAACAGCTCTACCAGCCACTTTCACTCCAGACATAAACAACCCACAATAGGCAGAAAGAATCAAAGTGGGTGGGGAGCTGGCCATCACTTGGCTCCTCACTGCTTATGAGTAGAGGATCCTGACTGATTGTCCCAAGAACTTAACTTACCATAACCAAGCCTCTGGACTGTTTTTGGAATCTGCCCTTGATTTACTGTGTGGTGCTGCCTTACTGAAGATTAACTCAACTTGACTAAGGTCTGCTGACAATCATGACAAGTTGCCTGGTTTTTAAATCTGTGATAAATAGCAAAGCAACACAGCAATACAGTGAGCCTGGTATTCCTGTCTGAGGGGCAAGTGCAGCAAAGGCAAGGCAAGGTAGAAATTCTGGGTGCATCCAAGTAGGCTCAAAGGGAGTAAACATCAACAGAGCAAGCAGCTAGTCTGGAGATGCAGTCTGGCCCTGTTCATGACTTAGGTAAGTGTCCTTAAGTGGAAAGTGCCCTTGCAGCAGCATTACTATGATAGTTGTTGTTGCATCCTAAGGTGCAATGTTGAATTGAGTCATACAGCATGGAGGCAGGCCCTTCAGCCAAAACAGGTCCATGCCAACCAAAATGTCCACGCTAACCCATTTCCCCACACTTGGCCCATATCCTTTCAACAAAAGCAGAAGTTGCTGGAAAAGCTCAGCAGGTCTGACAGCATCTGCAACGAAAAAAAAAAAAATCAGAGTTAAAGTTATGGTCCGGTGACCCTTCCTCAGATCCTTCTATTTTTGTTCCTGATTTATGGCATCTGCAGTACTTTCGGTTTTTACTCATCCTTCTCAACCTTTCCTATCCACATATTGATCCAATTGCTTTAATGTTGTTAATGTACCCACCTCAACCACTTACACTGGCAGCTCATTTGATATGCATACCAGCCTCTAAAAAAAGTTGCCCCACAGCTTCCTGTGTATTCTTTCCCCTCTTATCCTAAACTAAATGCCCTCTGGTCCTCAATTCTCCAACCCTGGGAAAAAGATGGAGTGCATTCACCCTAGCCACGCCTCTCAATCTCATACACTTTGATAAGATCCCTCCACAGTCTCCTACACTCTAAAGAAACAAATCCTAGTTTGTCCAACCTCTCCCTAGAACTCAGTTCCCAGAGTCCTGGCAACATCAAGTTTCTTCTGAACTCTTTCCAGTTTAATAACATCTTTCCTATAGCAGGGTGACCAAAACTGAATACAATACTCCAAGTTCAGCCTCACCAATGTCATGTACGCTGCATCATAACTTTCCAACTTCTGTACTCAATACCCTAACTGATGAAGGCCAGTGTGCCAAAAGCCTTTGTCACTGCCCTGTCTACATGTGACTCCACTTTCAGAGAACGGTGCACCTGAACTCAGAGGTCCCTCTGTCCCATTACAATTCTTAAGGCCCTACCATTCACCATGACTGCCTACCTTGATTTGACTTTCCAAAATGCAACACCTCACACTTATCTATATTAAACTCCAGTCACCATTTCTCAGCCCACTTCCCCAGCTGATCAAGATCCTGCTGCAATTTCTAATTATCTTGCTCACTGTCTGCAATACCACCTATTTTAGTGTCATCTGAAAACTAACTAAATCATGCCTTGGTGTGTACTGTAAGTAGATTGGAGATATGCCATGAGGGCTCTGCACATGGATGTTGGCATCCATGGAGTGTTTATGGACAGTGCCCATAGAGCATACCCCAAGATATTGATGCCCACTGTCCAACATGGAGGTCTTTTGATGTAAGTGGTGAACTGAAGTCACCAGGTACCAGATCTAATGTACATGTTGAGAATTCTTAGCTTCTAGTTTCTGTGGTAGGTGGTAAGATAGAAAGCTGATCTTAATGAGGCAAGATGTGCACATAAGATTATTAACAAACAAGAAGCCTTCTTATTGGGCAATTTGCCACTGCCTCTTGCCTCAATGCCTAAAATTTAAAAGATGCCATGAACATTGCTGACAGACAGAATTTGTTGGTTTTCTCATGTGATATGGCTGCATTTCTCGTTATAGGCCATTTTATTCGGGCCCCTGTAAGACTACCCCCATTTTTCTGAGGATCATAGATGGTAGTAGACATTTGTGGTTTTTCCCAACATTGTTCTAACATCTGAGTAATACAATATGGTGTGCACCTTGAGAAAAATCAAAGAACAAACAAAGAAAAATACACAGGAACAGGCCCTTCCGCCTTCCAAGCCTGCGCTGATCCAAATCCTCTATCTAAACCTATTTTCCAAGGATCTGTATCCCTCTGCTCCCTGCCCATTCACGTATCTGTCTTGATAGCATCATTTAAGATGTATGTTATCGTTATCAATGTGAATATTCTGTTTCATGTGGCAGAGAAGAGACATCATGAATCCCAGATTTCTTAAAGTGTGACAGCTGAGTACACTGTTAACAGATTGAAGCAGAGGAGATCGACACCTAGATTTTTTTTGGAGGTATCCTGCAGGTAAATGATACCCAGAGTCATTGTGACATCTGTATGCTCTACAACATAACTACTGACAGAGTATCCAACTGTACGACCGAAGGAGAAGGAAAATTTGTTAGAGGGGAAAAGTAAGCTCCTGAGAGGTTGCAGAGATGTTGACCTGTTATTGACTATACCATGCAGGAAAGCGAATCCTGAAAAGAAAAAAGTGTCGTCTCAAACATGTCATTTAGCATAACAATTACATTCTCTTTCCTTCTTAACACTGAAATCTACTTCAGAAAAAACCAACACCAAAATCTCCTCACAGTGCCAATGTCACCACACTTCTTGCTCACTATACAGAGTGTTATATAATGCAAAAACAGAATTGATGGCTATTTTTTGTTATTAGTGCTTCCCCATGCTAACAAATTTGTCCACACTAGGAAGGCATTCAAGTCATTGCTCAGAGGCAGGAGCAAGGCATGAGGATGGCAACCGAGTTACATTTTAGGGCCAAAGGCTATTCTTGATCTATAGTGGTTAACTTCATGCTATCTGCTGCAACTGGAACAGCATGGTCTAAACTTCTTACAAGTTCTTGTGCAGTTAGCTTGCTAGAACCAAAAAGGGAGCACTGACATCCACTGTCTATTATAACCTGCTCCATCTCCCAACCTTTCTATCCCTTGCCAGTGTATGCAGGGCTGACCAGCACCCAAAAAGTGGCACAGTAAACAGTGGCCACTACTTTTCTTTGAGACATTGCTGACATGTTTCTGTCCATGTGGAGGCCAAAATGCAGCTGAAGGCATATATTGCTCCAGTTTAAACATTGAGAACCTGACCAACAACAACCTGCCTGCTGTCCATGTAGCTAACTTCTCCAAAGAAATCTGCCTGATATTTCAGGAGGTAAACCATGACTGTCAGCACAAACATTCCCCAGTAAGCCAGAAAAATTAAGAGATGAATAAACTAATCATGGCTAACTGAGGAAGTTAAAGAATGTGTGAAGTTCAAAGAAAAGCATATAGGGAGGCAAAAAAGTTAGTAATAGTCTTAAGATGAGAAATTCAGAAGCTAGCAAAGAAAGACTAAAGAGATAATAAGGTCAGAAAACAAGTTGAGGGCAAACTCAAGGTGATAAAATCTGATAATAAAAGAGCTTCTTTAAATATATAAACAGGAAGAGAGAGATCAAAGTGAACATTGTCAAATACTGCTTCTCTAGTAATGAGTAAACTAGTGGGGCTAAAAACAGATAAGTCCCCTGGCTTGATATCGAGGATACGGAAAGAGATAGCTACACAGATAGTGGATGCATTAGCTGTAATTTTGCTCAAAATGCAAAGGTTTTAGAAGCACCAGAAGATTGGAAAACTGCTGATGTGGCACTCCTATTCAAAGACAGAGCAAGAAAAAAAATGGGTAGCTATAGGCTGATTAGCCAAACATCTATTGTTGGAAAAGTACTGAACTCAAATTATTAAGTAATAGAAGCAGATTTGGAAAATCAATTTAATCAAGCAGAGCCAATATGGTTTCATGCAAGAAAAATACTGTCCAATTAATTAGAAGTTTTCAACAAAGTCTCAACCAGAGTGGATAGAAGGGGACCTGTAGATGAGTTGTATTTGGACTTCAAGAAGTCATTCAACAAGGTACCTTACAAAAAGGTCAAGCCATAAGATAAGAGCTCATGGTGTTGGAGGTAGTATATTGTCATGGATAGAGAATTGACTAATGGGCATGAAACTGAGTGGGGATAAGGGGTTCTCTTTCCAGGTTGGTGACCTGTAACCAGTGGGGTTCTTCAGTGAGGAGTGGAGATTGTACCTGTTTACAATATATATTGATAACTTGAAAGGGACCGAGTGCACTGTAGCTAAATTAGCAGATGACAGAAAAATTGGTGGAAAGGCAGGTTGAGAGAGGATGTAAATAGTTGGAGAGATTTTAATAGGTTAAGTTGAAAAGAGGTGTAATATAAAAGTGTGAAGTTACTCATTTGGAAGGGAGAATAAGAGAATATTACATAAATGCAGAGAAACTGCAGAAAGCTGCAACATGAAGGGACAGTTAAGAGAAGGTTCATGAGGATGATCCTCAGTGTGGAGGGATTGTCTTATGAACAAAGGCTAAACAGGTTAGGACTCAATTCAATGGAGCTTAGAAAAATGAGGTAATTTCATTGAAACATATAGGATTAAGAGGCTTTGCAGCATGAATGCTGAGATGATGTTTCTCCTCATGGGAGAGTCTAGGACCAGAGGGTATAGTTTCAGAATTAGGGTGTGCCATTTAAGATGAAGCGGAGGAGGAAAATTTTCTTCTGAGCATTAAGTTTCTTTGGAATTCCTTGTCAGCACTGTGGGGCAGAGTCATTGTGTTTATTCAAGGTTGAGATTGACCAAGAATTGATCAGTTGGGGAAACTAGGGTTTTGGGCAAAATACAGGAAAGAGGATATGAGGAATGTCAGATCAGCCATAGGCTATTGAATGGCAGAGCAGGCTTGAGGGGCTGTATTTCTTATGCTTTGTGAAGCTATTTCCTTCACTGTGCCATATTATATGACAGAAACTGAACAGGAGTTGCCATTTGGCCACGTCACAGTCTTAAATGTTAGAGAATAGCTTTGAGAACACCAGACATTTCAGTGGGGTAAGGTTTGTCTAATCTGTGACAACATGAAAGGTTCTACCAGCTCTTCAATGAGGTCTGTGTGAGGGGTCCAAATCAAAGCCCTGGCTCCTCCCCTAGACCTAACTGATACCAGCAAAGTCTGAAACTCACCCTGGCTGCAATCTCTAATCTCAGTGTGTTGTCCCCTGAATAAAGAAGCTATCTGCACTCACCCATTTTGTTGAATATGAGAGATGTGCCGAGGTGTGGCAATTGCTAAACAGCACATGTTTTTGCTGGTGGAAGATGTTCCACAACTTTCACATTGGATCATTTCACCTGCTCCTATTGGGACAATAAGGTTACAGTAAATATTATAACTGTGCAAGTGAATATATATTACCAAATAACAGCATATGTACCAGAATTGGGCAACAACGCCACATACCTGCAGTGATTTTTTTTTTCCTTCCTCTCCTTCCCACTACATCTAGAGGTAGGCCACCTTCTGCAGCTGGGACAGAGGAAGCTTGTTGTTAGGTACATTCGTGACTTTGCAAATTTAAGTGATTGTACTGTGGGGCTTTGGGCCCAGTAAGCCCCAGCCTGTTGGAAGTGTCCTGCATAAAATTTAGGTTCACCTTCCTTGGCCTGAGCAGCTAGAGGCAGAGGGTGCATAGAGACAAGTGAGGGACAAGGGCAGAGCATTTTGAAGAGTCCTGAGAAGTAGTTACTGGGATGACTGTCTCTCCACCTCATGGGAGCCTTCTGGCATCCCCCTATCATTTCAAGAATAGGCACTGGGAGCAAGGCTAAGGAGTCTTGTCTTCCTGTTACCTTGGCTTGATGCTAGAGTGATGGAATGGAAGTCTGAGCATATATCCAGCAGCCATTAAGCTAGACTCAGGTCTCCATGGTGGCTATCCTCCTTTCCATGGAGGAAGATAAGCATTTTTCATGTCAGAGCCACTTCAAGAGTGAATGTGAATGCATTCTTCCATTTCTCATGCGAGATGACTGAGGGCCTCAGACACCTACCTGATATCCCTGTGCCTCCCTCTACAAGTTGACCATGTCACTTAAGATTATATTTAATCTTTCAAAGGTGCTGTGTGTCAAAGACTTTGGCTATTTTTTCCACTGGCTGGGGACATGGGTCAGTGATGTTGCAATCTGAAAGAATTTGAAATCCCTTCAGCTTACAGTACTTTAACTGAAAGTTCATTTCTCTATCTAGGTTTAACTTAAAATCACAAATTGGAAGAAAGTTATGAATTTCATAACCTCTTCCTTGATTTGTCACAATTGACTTTTTCAACTTTGAATAACACCTTCAGGATTCTGACCCAAACACTTCTGTTCCTGAGCTTTCAAATACTCTTATAATGAGCTAACTTATTCTTGAGACAATTTTTGTGAAACGTTTTAGTGTATTTAACTAGAGAGCAACCGAGTCAGCAACATTTTGCTGTGTTCTTCTCAGATGTGGACCTATACTAACACATTATTCTGCATAAGCTTCTCTCCATCTTCAATTATTTATTTTCTTCTCTTCCATAGACACTGGTGATATTCAGGAATCCAAAAGAAGAAGAAACAACAGCCTGAACCCCTCTGAACCAGCACCACCTCTGAGGAGGAAGTCTGTGAAACCTCAAGACACACCCACAAGTGTTCACCAAACTCTCCACCAGCTAAGACTCTCACCTTGGTAGTGATCTTAGCTCTCTAGAGATGAAGAGAAATCAAATGCAATTCAATTTGAAGGAACAAATTCCATTTTGGTTCTTTTAGACAATTAAAATTAATACAGGCGATAACATTTGACAGAATCAATGCTACAGGATGCCTACTTCCCACTCACCTGCTCAGTTGAATTAAATCATCCATAAAACAAGAACAATCAGAATCCCTACAGTGTGGAAACAGGCCCTGTGGCCTAACAAGTCCACAGCGATCCTCAGAGCACCGCACCCAGACACATTCCCCTAATCTATACATCCCTCAACACTACAGGCAATTTAGTATGACCAAACCACCTGGCTTGCACATCTTTGGACTGTGGGAGGAAACCAGAGCACCTGGAGGAAACCCACGCCGACACTGGGAGAATGTGCAGACAGTCGCCTGAGGGTGGAATCAAACCCAGGTCCCTGGTGCTGAGGCAGCAGTGCTAACCACTGAGCCACCATGCCACCTTCATTGTGGTTTTAAAACCACAATCAAATCATGCCTTGAAATGTGTCTTTAAGCTTTGGATGACTGAGTTCATTGAGTCTACATAGGTAACCAAGATGTTTTAAATTGAGAATTAATCTTCTCTGCAACTTTTATTATATCTAGTTAGAATACTAGGCAGTATTCTAACATTCAAATAAAAGCAAAGTACTATGAATGCTGGATATTGGAAATAAAAGCAGAAAGTGCTGAAGAAACCCAGCAGGTCTGGCAACATCTGTGGAGAAAGAAACAGGGTTAATGTTTTGAGTGTGACATGCATAAATTCATCATCTGGACATGAATGTAGGAGGTATGACCAGTAAAGTTCAGATGCCATAAAATGTAGTAAGTAGTGAGGATGAAAGCCTTAGATAAACAGGATGATTTGGATAGGCTGGTCAGATGGACTGAACAATGACAAAGTAATCCTAAAAAAAAAATGTGAGGTAATGCACTTTGGGAAGACTGAAAAAGCAAGACAAGACCCTAGAAACTACAGAATTACAGGTGGACATTGCTGTGCATGTGCCTAGATCCTTCAAGGCAGCTGGACAAGTAGATAAGGTGGTTAAGGTGGTATAGGAGATCTTACTTTTATTTGTCAAGGGATTTTCTATAACAGCATGAGGTATCAGCTGTATAAAATATTAGGTAGGTCACTGCTGGAGTACTGTGTGCAGTTCTGATAGTCATGATATGAGGAGGATGTGATTTCACTATAGAGTTTGTGGAAGAGATACACCAGCATCTTGCCTTGTCTAGAGCAATTCAGCCATGGAGAGAAACTAAATAGGCTGGGGACAGATAGTAGGAATTGCCGATGCTGGAGAATCAGATAAGAAGGTTTAGAGCTGGATGAACACAGCAGGCCAAGCAGCAGAAAAGCTGAAAGAAGGGTCCAGACCTGAAACGTCAGCTTTCCTGCTCCTCTGATGCTGCTTCGCCTGTGTTCATCCAGCTCTACAACTTGTTGTCCTAGATAGGCTGGGGTTGTTTTCCTTAGTAGAGAAATGAGGGGGGATCTGATTGAATCTAAGAAGATCTGCGAGGCATAGATTAGGTAGATAGATAAAAGCTTTTCTCCTTAGTAGAGGGATCAATGATGAAAGGAGTGCAGTTTTACAGTAAGGAAAGGAGAGAGTTTAGTTGTTTTTCAGATGGATAGACAGAAAGGAAATTCTAGCTGACATGGTACCTTGTGAAATGTTTTCCCTTCTTTCTGCATTGTTGATCAGTCTTGGTTGTGAGAAAGTGGAGTCAGTATTGGTGCCAGCTGTCTATCTTACACATTTTGAAGGAAGGTTTGGAAATCTTAAATCAAGCAGCTCTTTGGGCTTTTCCTGCCTGCTGTCCAGCATGGAGCCCAATGAACATAGCCTACATGAGTGTTATGATTCCAATCTTGACTGATCTTGTGAATGACAGATGCCACCAAGTGATCTGATGGAAATTGCCAAGAAAGCCAGTTTTCAGCTTTTTGTCTTGGAAAAAATTATAGTGCTGCCAGCACTTTTATATAAAAAATAAAAATTACACCATTGTGTTTTTGAATCCTAGCAGGATGTTAACAGTGATTTCTGCAGTTGAGTTTATTCAGAGTTGCATGAAAAGTATTTAAATTAACTTACCAAAGGAAGCTTGTGTCTAGTGAACAGGTGTAACTTTCAAACACAATAGAATAACAGACATTGGAGGCCATCATATCGTGGTATGGTACTCTGGAATTTGACCAATTTTTACAATTGATTTTGGGATTTTTTGTTTCTGTGAAAGACATGAATCAGCGGTTTCGATTAAAGTTAAAGTTAAATTTAGAGTTGATTGTCCTGTCCTTTCTTTCCACAAATTGAACTGAGAGTTCTGGGACTGACTAATAGGAGTCTGGAAGAACACAGCAAGCCAGGTAGCATCTGGAGGAAAGGAACAGTCAACGTTTTGGGTATTATCCTTCTTCAGGAATGCATGGTAAAGGGTGGGAGGAGGGGTAGTAGTGGAATGGTGGTAGTAGGTATAAAAACAAAAGTTGCTGGAAAAGCTCAGCAGGTCTGGTAGCATCTGTGAAGGGAAAAACAGTTGTTTCATGTCTGTTGACCCTTCCTCAGAACTGATGGTGGCTGGGAAAAATGTCAGTTTATATGCAGAAAACAGGGGAGGGGGAATGGGGTAGAGAGTAAACAATAGGATAGTGCCTAAAGAGAGAAAAGAGCAGTTGGACAGACAAATAGTTAAGTACTAAAACAGCTTTCCCCGTACCCTCCACCAGTTCAGATACAGATATCTTGGTGGGTATGTGTCTAGATTGGAGTCAGACCACTTTTAGTGGAGCATTTCACTGCGACATCTCCACAGCTGGCTGAGAAAGAAATGCACCCCAGGTATTTGGCACTCAGGTCTGTTGGGGACAAGGCACTTGTTCAAACCTAGGCAGTAGAGGAGACTATGGTGTTGACAGTCAAGGACATCATCCACATGCACAAGCATCAACAGGAGCACCAGACAGCTATTTGGGAGGCAATGGCCCTTATATCCCAGAGGAGAAAGGTCTGCAGCTGTGCTACAGGGACCCAACTGCCTCAAATATGCAATCATCTGGCTGTCTCCATGGAAAGAGTATAAGCTGCCATGGCGAGCCACGTTTAGCAGTCTCTGCATTTGCTGTATTAATATACAGCCCTGTAATCCATCACCCTAGCCAGTGGCCCTCAGCACTAACAACAAAGGGATGGACCAGCTTGATATCACACCAGTTCACCCTGATAGGAGACAGGACAGGGTCAGCAGGCACCCAACTAGAGGAATAACCATACATAGGCTCTTCAGAAGTCATGGTTGACACTGCAGCTCAGTGATTAGCACTGTTGCCTCAGAGCCAGGGACTCTGTTCCAGTCCAGCCTTGGGTGACTGTGTGGCATTTGCATGCTCTACTTGTCTGTGTAGATTTCTGCCAGGTGTCTGGTTTCCTCCACAAGACCAAAAATGTGCAGCTTAGGTGAATCAGCTGTGATAAATGTGGGGTTACAGGGATAGGGTAGAGGGCTGGGTCTAGGTGGGATGCTCTTCAGAGGGTTGATGAGTCTTGATGGACTTGGTGTCGACTCCACACTGTAGGGATTCTATGATTCTAAGAAGAATCTAAGAAGGCTTTCCGCCTCCAACCTCTTATAGGAGAACAAGCCAAGGAGGGTATAAATTTTGGCAAGATCACATTCAGCACATCTGGGCCCTCTAGACAAACACCCACTGGGTCAACCAAGTAAACTACAAGGTCAATGGCCTCCAATGTAGGATTGGCTCCATCCATCTCAACTGCTGAACATGGGCCTGCACTCAACAGCACATTGACATGATTGACTTGGGTGATATTTCAGTGCAAATAAGTCAGTAAAATGGTATGGAAACAGGCCCTTCAGCTCAAACTAATCTGTGTTGACCATGGTGCCCACTCAGCTAGTTCTAATTGCCTGCATTTGGTCCATATCCCTCTAAACACCTCTCATCCATATACCTATCCAAATGTTTTTAATGTTGCTATTGCACCTGCCTCCACCACCTTCTCCAGCAGCCCACTCCATATATGCACCACTGAGAAGAAGTTGCCCCTCCGGTCCTCCTTCAATCTGTCCCCTCTCCCCTTTAAACCTATGCCTGCTAGTTTCCAATTCCCCATCCCTGGGGAATAAGACTATTTACATTCAGTCCATCTATGCCCCTCATGATTCTATGTTCCAAGGAGAAAAGCCCTATCCTGGCCAACCTCTCCCTATAACTCAGTTACACTTATACTAGTGCTGGCAACATCCTTGTAAATCTTCTTTGCATACTTTCCAGTTTAACTATGACTTTTCTATCCCAGGGTGACCAAAACTGCATGCAATACTCCAAATACAGCCTCACCAATGACTTGCACAACTGTAACATCCCAAATCGTATACTCAATGCCTCAATTGAGGGAGCGCAGCATGCTATGCCCTCTTCACCACCCTGTCCACCTGTGACACCACTTTCAATGAACTATGTACTTATACTGCTAGGTCCCTTTGTTCCTCAGACCTTAACACTTACTGTACAAGTCATACATTAGTTTTACTTTCCAAAGTGAAACACCTCACTTATCTAGTGAATTGCATTTGCCAATCCTCAGTCCACTTCCCCATCTGATCAAGATCCCTCTAATTTTTGATAATCTTCCTAGTTATCAACAGTACCTCCTAATTTATCATCTGCAAACTTACTAATCATGCCATGTTATTTACACGAGTGATCCAGATGTACAATGTACAAACAACAAGAGGTCCCAGCACAGACCCCTGTGGCACAACACTAGTGAAAGGCTGCTCGTCCAAGAAACAACCTTCAACTATCACCCTCTGGTAGGAAACATTGAACCAATTTGCTAGGTCTCCCTGGATCCCAAGCAACCTAACTTTCATGACTAGCCTGCTGTGCGTGACTTTTCAAAGGCCTTACTAAAGTCCATGTAGACAACATCCATTGCCCTATCCTCTTAGTTACCTCTTCGAAACACTCAAAAATTTGTCAGACAATTTCCAAGCACAACATCTATGCTGACTATTCCCAATCACACCTTGAGTATCCAAGTGTTGGTTGATCCTGTCCATTAGTATCCTCTCCAATAAATGTGCCTACCACTGATGTTAGGCTCACTGGCCTGTAGTTCCCTGGCTTGTCTTTGCTACCTTTCTTAAACAATTGAACATTTGCCACCCCGCACTGCCCCACCCCACCCAGAACTTCACCAGTGGCTAAACAAAGCAAAAATCTCTGCAATTTCTTCTAGCTTTCCACAACGTCCATGGATGGACTTGATCAAGTCCAGGAGATTTATTCACCTTAATGCGGTTTAAGGTTGCAAACACCCCCTCTCTGGTAATGTGTGCAGTCTAAAACACCACTTGTTTTCCTTAGCATCCATGATTCTTTACTCAGTAAACACCATCAACAATTTCTGCACTGTTATCCAAGAATTTCATTTAATTTGAATACAATTCTAAACTATTTAATTGATTCAAAATGCTCTTTAACACTGTGGAAATCCACAGTTAAAAAAAAATTGAAGTAGTACAATATTTTTCATATTGAGAGGCAGCTAAGAAATTATTGCTACTATCAGTCCAAGCTCTACTATCGAAACATAAATTTGCAAGTCCGTTTTAATGCTTATTTTGTCTTTAAATTGCACAAACCATGCTGGCAAGTCTAAGAGACGCTAGACTCTAAATCCACTGGCCATTTTCTTTTTTAGTTCATTTCATGACTTCACACCTTACTGCAGACATAACAAATACAACAAATGAAATGCTTGAAGGTTTTTTTTTTTAAAAATAGCTCATGGCTTCAGCTGCAAATGAATGCACCATACTGGATCTCTGTCAGAAATTTAGAAATAGAGTCAGTGATTCATAAAGGAACTGTCTGAGCTTGTTTAACTGTCACCAGCAATGATTAAAAGCTTATTTAGAATATTTGTCCATACCCTCCTTCTCATGTACATAACTTTGCTAAAGTTTGCAATGTAATTTGATGATCAGGAGCAATGCTAGTGTTGTTGCAATAATTAATAAAATAGACAAGGACCTTGATTAGGAATCAATTAAGGCTGCAAACAGTTGGGAAAAGGAAGGCCAGCTTTATTGTAACTTTGAACTGATTTGGGAAGCTTGAAGGCAAAAGAAAAATGGGGTTGATAAATGCCAGCAAGACAGGAACGAAATAAAGTATAGAGAATGAAAATTGTAGGAAGGCTAAATGTTGAATGCAATGATTTAAACAATGTAGAAGTAAGTAACTTGAAGAATTGCCCTGATCTCTTCAGTTTAAGAGGGAAGATCTGTTTAAGAAAGAGTATGTTAGACACATTTTAAACTGTTTGGCTAAAATTTTCTGCATCCCACCCTAGTTTTATTATGCTGTTCTCTCTCCAACAGAGACCAGGGGTCCACAGTGATGCGACAGACAAGAGTGCCATTGGTCACACTGTAAAGTTGGAAGCCTGGTGGTATCTGGGGATGATGAATCTGGTTCCATTGAGAAAGACAGCAGACTTTTAAAAAAAATATATTCTTTAAAGGGCTGAGTGTATCACTGGCAAGACTAACATTTGTAACCCATTGCTATTTGCTCTTGAATTGTTTGGTTCACTAGATCATTTCAGACAGCAGGTAAGATTCAACCATATTGCAAAGATCTGGAGTCACATGCAAGAATAGCAACAAACAGAATGCTGGAGAAACCCGGCAAGTCTAGCAGCACTAGTGGGAACAGAAAGAGTTAACATTTAATGTCAAATAGGGCATCATACAGGCTAGAAACTTGAAATTTGTTTCTCTCTCCATAATTGCTGCCAGACCTGTTGCGTTTCTCCAGCATTCACCATGATTGTTTTTAGATTTCCAGTATCCACTTGTATTTTGCTTTTTATAACAGTAAGTTGACAGATTTGTTTTCCTAGTGGAAATCAGTGAACCAGCTAGGTTTTAAAAAAAACAAAAGAAGAGGTACCAGCCACCAACATTGCCAACAGGAGGTACTGAATGCAAAAAAAGGTGCTGACAAGAAGAAAGAAGCAGCTTATGAACTAAAAATGACCTGCACCCAGATGCTAGTTTGAGCTGATTTAAACTGGTTTAAATTAATTATTACAAGTTAAAAACTATAGAGGGATCTTGATCAGATGTGGAAGTGGACGGAGGACTGGCAAATGCAATTCAATACAGAGGAGAGATGTTGCACTTTGGAAAGTCAAACCAATGTTGGACTTGTACATTAAGTGGCAAGGTCCTGAGGAAGAGGGACCTAGCAGTACAAGTACATAGTTTGTTAAAAGTGGTGTCACAGGTGGACAGGGTGGTGAAGAGGGCATATAGCATGCTGCACTCCCTCAATTGAGGCATTGAGTATACGATTTGGGATGTTGTTACAGTTGTGCAAGTCATTGGTGAGGCTGTATTTGGAGTATTGCATGCAGTTTTGGTCACCCTGGGATAGAAAAGTCATAGTTAAACTGGAAAGTATGCAAAGATTTACAAGGATGTTGCCAGCACTAGTATAAGTGTAACTGAGTTATAGGGAGAGGTTGGCCAGGATAGGGCTTTTCTCCTTGGAACATAGAATCATGAGGGGCATAGATGGACTGAATGTAAATAGTCTTATTCCCCAGGGATGGGGAATTGGAAACTAGCAGGCATAGGTTTAAAGGGGAGAGGGGACAGATTGAAGGAGGACCGGAGGGGCAACTTCTTCTCAGTGGTGCATATATGGAGTGGGCTGCTGGAGAAGGTGGTGGAGGCAGGTGCAATAGCAACATTAAAAACATTTGGATAGGTATATGGATGAGAGGTGTTTAGAGGGATATGGACCAAATGCAGGCAATTAGAACTAGCTGAGTGGGCACCATGGACCAGTTTGGGCAGAAGGGCCTGTTTCAATGCTGTATTACTGGAAAGAAAGAAAAGAAAGAAGCCTTATTTAGATGAGAAATAATGACAATGCTACCCAAATCTCTGGGCTGGGGCCAATAATGTAAAGTCATGCAACAAGTAAATTAGCCTGAGCCAATGGGAAGACAATAGCATGACTTGAGAGATGAGAATAAAAAGATGACACTCAGGGCATGCAACCAGTGAAAACGCGAGACCAACCATTGCAGAAGCAGACCCTACGTCAAGGACACGTTGATCGCATTGAGTGCAGCACCCGGCCAGCATCAGCCCTTCTCACAGCAGCAGCTATTCCGATTAGGTTTTTATATTCTGTGACTACTTGGGGAGTGTCAGAGGACACTAGTGGGTGTATAAGTAGATCCTGGTTCAGTTTGTGGGAAAATATACAAGCTATAGTTGTGATAAAAACATTTAAGCAACATGCATCAAGTAATTTATGGTGTTGCGAGAATAAACTCTTCTCCCTATAGAAGCCAATAACCAGAGCTGGTGTTCTCCAGGGTCCCAACAGGATTTAAAAGCATGGCTCCAAAACCTAGGTCCCTGGATTACTACATCAATGTCATTTCCAATATGCCACATATTCTCCTCCACTACTTCAAGGAATGGAAGATTAGAATTAGTGAATGACCTCATACTGAAGGTGCTGCTAGGTAACAATAATTTAAAAGCAATTTCATTTAGGACAAGCATGATCAAGTTTTGGATTCAGCTTGAGGGAGACAAAAGTGGGACAAAGACTAATATTTAAGACTAAAGGCCAATTATGACAATTTGAAAGGAGATAGCTAAAATGAACTGGCAAGTTAGGTTAAGGGGTAGGTCAATACTGATTCAGTTATAGGCATTTGAAAAAAGGTATATTCCAGAATAGATAAAAAATTCCAAGAAAGAAAAATTCCAAGGAAAGGACCCACTATCTTTGCTTAACTAAAAAACCTAAAAATGTTCAAACTTTAAAGAAAAAACATTGAGACTGTGTGGCAGGCTATAGATTGGACAGAATAGAAGAGGAACAAAAAAAAGTAGTGTGACCAAGAGATTAATAGGGAGAAAAAGGAGTGTATATGAGAGAAAGCAACCTAGAAGTGTATAAACAGATTGAAAATATTGATTAGTAAATGCTTCTATAAAGAAAGGAGCTAACAGGGAGGGTTGACCTATATAGAAAATGAAGCTGGGGAACTGATAGTGTAAAGTGATGGCAGATGAACTAAACAGATTCTGTAATAAAGCAGGAAACAGAAAGGAGGGAGGAACTCAAAGTATTAAATCAGAGACCTGGTATAGACAGAAAATAGACAGAAAGCAGAGGACTACAGACCAGATTAGCTTAACATCTGTCACTGCTAGTTAATCATGAGATCACAAGAAATCAGAACCCAAGTATGATTTGCAGTATGTTAGTACATGAATATTTATAAAGTTAAGAAAACAAATTCAAATGAAACATCAGATAAACTTAGACTTAAGTGGCAAATTCTATTTCCAATCTTTACAGAATCATTCTTTTACAAAAGCAGAATACTGTGGATGCTGAAAACTTGGAATAAGAACAAATGCTGAAATACTCAGCAGGTCAGGCAGCATCTGCTATCAAATTTGTTGACTGTTCCCAGCACTCTGTTTTACCAATCTATTGCATACAACACATGCACTGTAAAAATAGAAAAGCACCTTTGTTTAATACTGACCTAGATAAAATGCAGTGTTTTGTAAAACTCATTGGAATATTAATTACTACAAATCTTCTGGTTGCCAAAAAATAAGCAGAGTATCTGATCTCTCTATTAAAGAGTTTCAGCCTCAGCTGCTGCTTGTGAACAGTGCAGATCAAAGCTCTTTTCAAACCACAAATCTAATCTGCATCCATCTATTCTCAGAAAGCTATAAAAAGGTTCCAACAGTGCTTAACTGCTAGAGTTAGAAGCAAAATTGAGAGAATGTAATATCTGACAAGATACTGTTATTGGCAGCTCCCCACACAAGTTAAAAATCTTGGAATTGCTATTTAAAAATAGAGGAGCTGGAGTATTTATTCTGCAGTTGGTCTATTAATCATACACAAATGCTTGTTGAATATGTAGGTCAATCAATCGAAAATCTGTTTGACAGCTGAGTAAAACACTACTTAAATTTTGTTCTATACTAATAGATGAACATGTAAAAAGCATGTTATGATTATATTACTTTTCCTTGGTTTCTGTTAGATATTAGAGTGGACACCAAGACTTGTCAATAACTTTAATCTAATCCTCCTATCAGAAGTTTGGCAGTATCTAGTGAGATGCTAGGTTTTAATCCCCTTGCAATTTCTTCCACATTGAAGTAAATATGGAGAAGACTGAAGTATTTCCACCAATCAGCCAGAAGTGACAAGTGGATGATCTAGCTCAGACTCTTCCTGACATCCAATATCACAGGAGCCAATCTTCAGCCATTTTGATTTGCTCCTTGTGACATCAAGACAGTTGCGTACATATGATACTTTCAAAGGCTATTGGCTCAGATAGTGTCATGACTGTAGTGCTGAAGACTCTCAAACTAACAATGCCTCTAGACAAGACAGTTACCTACCATAGGTGAATATTTCCAATCTTTGTCCTGAAAGAAAGTGTATATCCTTTCCTGGGGAATATTATTTGGTATTGAAAACAATGCATTCATCCAGGAAACTTGTCAAAAGAACAAGATTTATACACTAGAGTTGTAGGGAGCATAATTCAGTTAAGAGAATGGGCATTGCCATTAATGGTGCAGGAAGCACCATTTAGGAAAGCTGTTAAGGAAGTGAACATTAAGGGTGCGATTAGCAGGATTTATCTAAAGAAGCCACAAAAAGGAATTGTTCGTTATACTTGCAAAAGGCAAGAATCTCCACTTTGATAGCAAAACCATAAGAAAGCTTCTAGCCAGTATAGCTGAATTTTAGAACAATGCTAAGGTTTTGAAGCAAATAAACTAAATAATATTAGGAAAACATGGCACTAGTAATTATATTGCCAGACGATTTAATTTCAGAGATGGCCAAATGGATCTCAGAATTGGGCATTTTAGATTAAGTTACAGATTTGCATCTAAATAAATGCTAAAACAGGAGCTGAAGTTAATATGCTTCTTTATTTGTGACTCAGTTAATGATGTTATAGCTCACCCAGGTATTGAAGAATCAACAGATAGTGATTAGGTTCTGAAAGCTTTGACAATTGCTTTAACCTGAAAGCAAAAAAGAAAGATGCAAGAGCAAGCGTTAACAGAATTTAGCATCCAGGGGAATGCATAGATGATTTCAATCATCCCTACAGATTAGTGGAAAATGAATAATGACTTTAAATCTCTACAGTCACAAGAGTCAGATTTGTTGTTGGAATTGCTGATGAGTCTTTGTCAGATTTATTACGATCAAAAAGACTTGATGCTACAGAAAGCCATTCAAATATTCAGTGAAATAGCAGTCCAGAAGCATCCCAGATCAATCCAAAGAGAAGATCAACCTTATCACAGGACAGCAAGAAAAATCAATTCTGTTCTTAAAGTATAAAACTCTGAAAGACACGTGAGGAAGCATTGCAGCAAGGAGGACAGAAGCAAGTATTAATCATCAGTGCCACAGAAAAAAGAAAACCTTGCAAGCACAAGCAATATCTAGTAATTCAAAAAGAATGCTTTATCTGTAAAACATAAGTAAATGTCAAAAAGTAGGACACTGTCACAGAACAACAGGGTGCACAAAAACAAGTAGGTACAATAGAAAAAAGAAATTCCTAGGAGAAATCAGTGATCTAGATCAAACCTATTGGCAAGGATATCCACACTTCAGATAGAGGTAAACATCACTATGCTATCAGTGAGTCTGCCATGGTTAAAGAAGCACTGTTTACAGCCTACGACAGTGGAACTGCATAGATTCCTAGAGTCGTAGAGCTGTACAGCATGGAAACAGATCCTTCAGTCCAACTTGTCCATGCTGACCAGATATTCTAAATTAATCTCATCCCATTTGCCAGCATTTTGCCTCTAAACCTTTCCTATTCATATAACCATCCAGATGCCTTTTAAATGTTTAATTGTACCAGCCTCCACAACTTCCTCTGGCAGCCCTTTCCATGCATGCAATACCCTGTATTGCAAAGTTGCCCCTTAGACCCCTTTCAAATCCTTCCCCTCTCACCTAAAACTATGCCCTCTAGTTTTGGACACCCACCCCAGGCAAAAGACATTGGCTATTCACCTATCCATGCCCCTCATGTTTTGATAAAACTACAAGGCCACACCTCAGCCTCTGAAAATCCACAGAAAATAGCCCCAGCCTATTAAACCTCTCATAGCTCAAACCCTCCAAATCTGGCAACATCCTCAAAATATTTCTGAACCCTTTCTAGTTTCACAACATCCTTCCTATAGCAGGGAGGCCAGAATTGAATGCACCTCCAAGAGTGGCCTAACCAATGTTCTGTACAGCTGCAATATGACCACCCAACTCCGAAACTCAGTGCTCTGATCAATAAAGGCAAACATACCAAATGCCTCCATCACTATCTAATCTACGTGGGACTCCACTTTCAAAGAACTAAGAACTTGCACTCAAAGGTCTTTGTTCTGTGCCTTAAACAAATGTACAAGTCCTGCCCTGATTTGCCTTTCCAAAATGCACCACCTCACATTTCTAAATTAAACT
The DNA here is from genome assembly GCF_021869965.1 of Rhincodon typus. Taxonomy (NCBI): domain Eukaryota; kingdom Metazoa; phylum Chordata; class Chondrichthyes; order Orectolobiformes; family Rhincodontidae; genus Rhincodon; species Rhincodon typus. Next base: position 48,843,089 of record NC_063334.1, read on the forward strand.
CCATTTGCCATCCCTTGACCCATTGGCTAAATCTGATCCAAATCTAATTGTACTGAGGTAACCTTCTTCATATCTACTGCACCTCCAATTTTGGAGTCATTTGCAAACTAACTATACCTCCTAATGTTCACATCTGAATCACTTATACAAGTGGTGAAAAGCAGCACTGAACCTTGTGGCACACTGCTAGTCTCAACCCTCCAGTCTGAAAAGCAACCCTCCACCACCATCTGTCTTCTGCCTTCAAGCCAGTTCTAGATTCAAATGCTAGTTCTCCCTGTATTCCATATGATCTAACCTTGCTGAACAGTCAGCTGTCAGGAGGAACCTTGTCAAACACCCTACTCAATCCATATAGATCATGTCCACCACTGCCTTCAATCTTCTTCAAAAAAGAAGAGAAAAAACCACACACGACACAAGTTAATGAAACACAATTTCCCCATGCACAAAGGCATGTTGACTATCCTTAATTAATCCTTACCTTCCCAAATACATGGAAATCCTGTCCCTCAGGATCCCCTCCAAAACCTGCCCATCACTGATATCAGGCACAATGATTTGTGGTTCTCTGGCTTTTCCTTACCTTTAAATAGTGGCATCACATTAGCCAACCTGTAGTCTTCCAGCAACATGATTTGTCAAGTACAGCAGTTAAGATTAAAGGCATGATATAAAAGGTAACAAAGGATGTCAAGTAGTGACCTTATACATATTCCACTACCAGGAATTCTCCCCCTTGTGTATGACCATGTGTCAAACTAGTTAATGTTAAGAAACAATTGCAACCAAAGAACAACCAGAAGAAAATTTGAGGGGCTCCCTAGGTTTATGTCAGAACCCCAAAAAAGTCAATATCCATTGAAGTCAACCCAGAGAATGCTGAAGAAACTCAGCAGATCTGGTAGCCTGTGGAAAGAGAAACAGAATTAATCTTAAGTCCAGTGTGACTCTTCTTTAGGAGACAGAAGTAGTTCTGAAGAATCATAGCAGACTGAAACCTTAAGGAAAAAGCAGGCCTGGCATCCCAGGCTACATTATGAATTGTGAAGAAAGTCAGAATTAACATTTCAGGTCCAGTGATCCTTCTTGTTCTGAGGAAGGGTCACTGGACCTGAAACGTTAACTGACTTTCTACAGAGGCTGACAGACCTGCTGAGCTTTTCCAGCAAATTTGTTTTTGTTCCTGATTTACAGCATCTGCAATTCTTTTGGTTTTTACATTGTGAATTGTTACTTATGCACAAAAGGTTACCATTGTCCATTTCCTCCTCCTCAGATTTATCTGGAATGGATGTGTGCTCAGTGCTTTGTTCCTCAGGCAGCTTGTCATTAGAGATGCACAGTATAGAGGAGAGCATAGAACACCACAGTTGTTATGGAGTCCCTACCTCGAGTATGGATGGTCATTTCCAGATCTGTATAGGCATTCGCTTGCTTACTGTAACTGCTATCATATGGAAAAAGTTGACATAATTCCTAATCCTTACATGCATACCAGTAAAAATCTAACTGAGGTCACTTTGCTGTGACTAGTAGTGCATGGTGACCAGGTCCAGCTGGCAGCAGTTTTCATTCTAATGGGTTGTACCTGACAATAACCTCAAAATCTGGAAAAATTTCCTTCCCGTTAGGAATCGGAGCCTTCACTCAGGCAACATTATGGATGTACTTCCTTCTATAAACTCCACTTCTGAGAAACTCCTGTAGATCCTTCCCTAGTAGATGATCACTGCTAATAATCACCATCTTGCTCCTAGTCTGAGGATCAATCTAAGGCAACCAAAACTCCAGATTGGAATCTCAAAACCCTAAATGCAGAAAGTAGCCCCTTATCACATGGTTTCTAAACAAACTAAGTGAAAAGGTGGTTCTGAATTCTTGTTGCTGTCTTTGCCAAATTTAATCTTTATGAATTGTCATGGTGTTTGGCAAGTTTCCAAAAGTGCTGTTAAGTTCAAACTTGGTTATCTAATAGCAGGACTGATTTACCTATTCTTATCCAAAATTAATTTGTTCATATCACTGTAGAGAAGTGATTACTCTATTTCAATTAGTGATCTGTCTCTATGGAGGCAAACAGTCAAAAAAGTGTACATTTTCAGCCATTTTAATCCTTATCAGCCCAAAATTCCAGTACAGCTTTGCAGTAAAACTCCCTACAAATTACAAAATATGTAGTTGGTTACCCTACATCCAACAATGTTATAATTGGTCCCAGTGTGGTTGCAGTACTGACACTGGATCCCCAAAAGTGAAATCGTGTCATTTCAGGTCAAAGCAATCTTGGTACATATGGGGTAAACATTCAAATATTGACTAAGAATGCACTAAAGATATGTATTTAGTTGTGAAGAATTATTGGAGGTTCCAGGTGAGTTCACAGGAAACAGGATGAAAATATCAATAGAAGGAGGATGAAGAACACATCTTTTTTTGGTGATTACTTTAAGTTTTTCATGCCATTGTTGGTTAAGAGGATTGAAAGTATGCTGGGTAAAAGATGTTGTGGGTAAGTGACAGAACACAAGCTTGTTAATGAGGTTAGAATGACACTGGTTGCTGCAGTTTTAAATGTGAGAGACTTTTACTTGCAATTGGCTGTAATTTAGAAAAAAATCTGCTCCTAGGTGGGAATTTTGCATTCTCCACACACTCTGCTAAAAAGGAAACTTCCAGGATCCATTTGACAAGTTAGTTAAACTATGATGACTAGCTCCAATATGATTGGAATTCCTTGTAAATCCATCTTAGTCTACAATGTAGACATGATAATGAGTCAATCAATACAACTTAAGTTTATATTAGATCAATTAAACAGATTGTGGAAAATTTTAGTTCACACTAACCAATGTTATTTTTTTTTTTTAAAATCACCAACTGGAAGAAATCTGAGAAAAAAGTGTTGCAGAGAACTGGGAAAATGCTGTTTCATTCAACTTTTTGGCATATTGGCAAGTGTTTAAGTGAAACTTACTGGAACCTATAATTTTATTGTATGATCTTTATTGTTTCCACTACAGTACAGCTATGCTATTGAAAGCATAAAGAGATGTGAGGGGTTGCTTTTGGGAAGGAAGTGGTGTTTTCAGGTGAGTAGGAATTAAATTCATAATGATGTTTAGGAGAAAACATTGCACGTCATATCATTAATGTGAACCCTGGAAGAATGTACACAATGCTATCTGACTACCAGGACACTTGATTTTTCAAGAGCCAAGAAACTAAGATGCAAATATATTGCTTGGTATAGCCAATAGGCCACCAACTATTGGGATGCATTTTGGGTAATAAATTTGCAAGAAGATTGGAGGTATAAATGGGAAGTATAGTTTACAGTGGGAAATGGATTCAATCATGTATGGACTGGGATAGCATCAGTGAAAGGGCAGAGGGGGTAAAATTGACAAAAATCTGTTTCCAGTCCAACAAGAAAGGAGGCACTGCTAGACCTAGCTCTTAAGAATGAAGTGGGCCAAGATCCAGTGTCAGTAGGAAAACATTTAGGGGGTAATATTATTGCATCATAGCCTCTAGGGTGAACTTTGGAAAAGGACAATGAATAATCTAAAGTAAGAAGAACAAAACTAAGAAAGCCAATTTCAATGGAAGAAGAATAGATCTGTGTTGACTAATTTGGAGCCAAAAAGCTAGCTGGTCAAATAGTAGCTGATCAATGGGCCACCAAAGTAAAGAGTGGAGTACAGTCAAGGTATATTTCTCAGAGAAGTGTAGGGCAAACAAATTCAAAATTTCCTGGATATCGAAAAAGAGAAAGAAGTCAAAATAAAAAAAAGACCAACATCAGGGAGAAAATACTAGTGAGAATCAGGTACAAAACAGAAGATTGAGTGATAAATAAGCAAATAAGAAAAACAAAGTGACTATATTTGAAATAGTAGGAGGTGCAGATGCTGGAGAATCTGTGATAACAAGGTATAGAACTGGATGAACCCAGCAGGCCAAGCAGCATCAGAGGAGCAGGAAAGCTGATGTTTTGGGCCTAGTCTAGGCCCAAAATGTCAGCTTTCCTGCTGGGTTCATCCAGTTCTACACCTTGTTATTGCTGACTATATTTGAAGACTGGCAGTCAACACAAAGGAAATAAGAGTGCAAGGAGGAATAGTACTAATTAAAGATGAAAACAAGGGGTTCATCCATGAAGTAGGGAACATTACCGAGGTATTAAATGAGTATTTGGCATCGGTCTCTACTATGCAAGAAGATACTGTGCAGCCATGGTAAAGGAGAAGTTAATTCAGTCACTAGAAGGATTTGCAACTGATAAGGAAGCAATAATATTGACACTGCCTGTACACAAGTTCTAGAAGTGGATCAGAAATATCAAAAGGATACTGAAGGAATTATGAATAGATATCCTGAATTAAATCTAGACTCATTTGTCAGCATTTGGCTCATATCCCTCTAAACCTTTCCTATTCATGTACCCATCCAGATGGCTTTTGAATGTTGTATTTGTACTAGCATCCACCACTTCATCTGGCAACTTATTTTATTCATGCATTGCCCTTTGCATGAAGTGTCGCCCCTTAGGTCCCTTTTAAATCATTCACCTGTCAGCTTAAAACCTACGCCCTTTACTTTTGGACTCTCCTATTAAGAGGCCTTGGCTATTCATCCTATACATGCTCCTAATCATGTTACAAACTTCTTAAAAAGGTCATCCCTCAGCCTCCATGCTCTAGGGGAAATAGCTGCAGCCTATTCAGCCTCTCCCTATGGTTCAAACCTTCCAACCCCAGACAGATGCAATATCCTTGAAGATAGTTATTCCACCCTTTCAAGTTAAACAATTTTTCTAGTAGCAGGGAGAAAAGAATTGAATTTAGTACTCCATAAGTGGCCTAACCAGTGTCCTGTACAGCCACAACATGGCACCCCAACTCTGACACAATGTACTGACCATTAAAGGCAAGTGCACTAAACTCTTCAGTTCCTGTCTACCGGTGACTGAAATTTCAAGGAACTATGAACCTGCACTCCAAGGTGTCTTTGTTCAGGACCTTATCATTAATTACACAAGTGCTGTCCTGTCTTATCAAAATTAAACTCCATCTGTCACTCCTCAGCCCTTTGGTCCATCTGATCAAGGTCCCATTAGACTGAGAACCTTCTTCACTGTCCACTACACTACCAATTTTTGGTGTCATCTGCAAGCTTGTAACCAAATTATTTATACAAAATGACAAGGGGAAGTGATGGCCTAGTGGTATTATTGCCAGACTGTTAATCCAGAAACTCAGCTAACGTTCTGGAGACCAAGGATCGAGTCTTGCCATGGTCAATGGTAGAATTTGAATTCAATTTAAAAAAGGAAACTAAGAGTTGACTGATGTCAATGAAATCATTGTCAATAGTCAAAAGACCCATCCGGCTCACTAATGTCCTTCATGGAAGGAAATCTGCCATCACCCTCTGGTCTGGCCTACATGTGACTCTAGACCTACAACAATGTGGTTGATTCTCATTTGCCTGCTTACATGCCCCAGTAAACCATTAAGTTGTACCAATTGCTACAAAGTCTCAAAGTAGTGAAACTGAACAGATCACCTGGCATTGAACTGGGCACTGGAAAAGACAACTGCAGGAATATCTCTTTAGATCCTGCAAAGTCCACCTTCCTAACATCTGGAGACTTGTCCCACAGTTTGGGCAGCTGTCCAAGATTAGTCAAGCAACAGCCTGACATAGTCATACTCATGGAATCATACCTTACAGACAAAGTCCCAGACACCACCATCGCAGTCCCTGGATAGGTGTTGTCCCACTGACTGGACAGACCCAGGAGAGGTGGCAGCAAAGTGCTACACAGTAGGAAGGGACTGCCTGGGGGAAAGAGTCCTCAACATGAATTCCAGATCTCATGAGGTTTCATGGCTTCAGGTTAAACATGGGCAATGAAACCTTCTGATTACCACGTGCTGTCCTTCCTTCAGCTGATGAATCAGTACTCCATGTTGAACTACACTTACTTAGAGGAAGCACTGAGGTTGACAAGGCACAAATGTACTCTGGGTGGTGGATGTTGAAATCCCCCACTAAGAGTGGCTCAGCAACAGTATTATGAACCAAGCTGGTTGGGTCATAAAGGACATAGCTGCTAGACTGGATGTGCAGCAGGTGTTGAGGGAAAACATACTTGACCTCATCCTTACTAATCCACCAGCTGCAAATGCATCTGTCTATGACCACCGCACAGTCCTTCTGGAGGTGAAGTTTCCACCTTCACATTGAGATTATTCTCATGTTGTGTAGCACAATCACTGTGGTAAATGGGACAGACTTCAAACAGATCTAGTAACTCAAGGCTGGGCATTCTGGAGATGCTGTAGGCCATCAACAGCAGATCTGTACTCTAGCATAATCTGTAAGCTCATGGCCTGGAATATTCCCCAAAAGTTACTATCAAGCCAGGGGATCAACCTGGTTCATTGGAGTGAAGGAGAACATGCCAGGAGCAGCACCAGGCATAGCTGAAGATGAGGGGTCAACCTAGTGAAGCCACCAAACAGGACTACTTGCATGCATAAGCAGCAAGTGATTAGACAGAACTAAGTGATCCCACAGATCAGATCCAAGATCTGCTGTCCTGCCACATCCAGTGGTGAATGTTGGTTGACAATGAAACAATTCACTGGAGGAAGTGGTTCCATAAATAACACCATTCTCAAATGATGGAAGACCCCAGCATATCAGTGCAGACGACAAGGCTGAAGGTTTCATAGCAGTCTTCAGTCAGAAGTGCCGTGTGGAATGATCCATCTCAGTTTTCTCTAGTGGTCCCCAGCATTAGAGATACCAGTCTTCAGCCAAATCAATTAACTCCACATGATATCAAGAAACGGCTGGAGACTCTGGATACTGCAAAGTCTATGGCCCCTGACAATAGTACACAAGACTTTGCTTCAGAACTTGCTGCTCCCCTTGCTAAGCCTTTCCAGTACAGTTACAAGACTGGCAATGTACCTGACAATGTGGAAAATCCTGTATGTAAAAAGCAGGTTAAATCCAACCCGACAGATTACCACCTCATTAGTCTCCTCAGTCATCAGTAAAGTGATGGAAGGTATCATCAACAGATTTATCAATCAGCACCTGCTCAGCAACACAGTTTGCATTCTGCCAGAACTATTCCACTCCTGACTTCAGTGGACCCTTGGTTCAAACATGGACAAGAGAGCTGAATTCCAGGAGAGATGAGAGTGACAGCCCTTAACATCAAGGCTGCATTTGACCATGTTTGGCATCAAGGAGCCAGAGCAAAACTGGAATCAATGATTATTGGAGGGCAAACCCTCCAAAGGTTGGAGTCAGACTGACACAGGACAACAATTGTGGTTCTTGGAGGTCAGTCATCTTGCCTCCAGGGCATCTCTGGATGAGTTTCTCAGGTTAGTGTTCTAGACCCAACCATCTTAAGTTGGATCAGTGACCTTCCCTCCATCACAAGGTCAGAAGTGGGGATATTCACTGATGATTGTATGATATTCAGCACTACTGGTGATTCTTCAGATACTAAAGCAGTCTGTGTCCAAATGCAACAAGATCTGGGTGATATCCAGACCTTGACTGGCAAGTGGCAAATAAAATTTGTGCCACACAAATGCCAGGCAATGGCCATCTCCAATAAGAGGGAATCTAACCACCACCCTTTGATATTCAATGCTGTTACTATCACTGAATCCCCCACTAATCAACTTCCTGGGAGTTATTGACCAGAAATTCAACTGGACTCACTACATTGAGTCATGGAATCCATACAGCATGGAAGTAGGGCATTTGGCCCATGGCATTCACACCAACTCTCTGAAGAGCATTCCACCTGGTCCCAGCCCCCAATGCTATCCTTGTAACGTTGCATTTCCCATGGCTAATCCACCTAGCCTGCACATCCTTGGACACAATGGACAACTTAGCATGACCAGTCCACATAACCTGCACATCTTTGAACTGAGAGGAAACAGGAATGCCCAGAGGAAACCCTTGCAGACACGAGTAGAATGTGCAAACACCACAGTCACCTGAAGCTGGAATTGAACCCTGGTCCTTGGTGCTGTGAGACAGTGCTATCCACTCTGTCGTGATGCCACTCCATAAACCCAGTGGCTACAAGAGCAGGTCAGAGGCTAGGAATATTGCAGCAAGTAACTCACCTTACTCCCCAAAGCCTGGTCGGTGATCTACAAAAGTTGAAGTCAGGAATGTGATGGAATACCCCAATTACCTGGATGATTGCAGCCCCAACGCCACAAGATTGACACCATCCAGAACATAGCAGCCCATTTGGTTGACACCACATCCACAAGCATCCACTCCCTATCTGTCACAGCAATATGTACTATTTACAAGATGCACTGCAGAAATTCAAAGATCCTCAGACAGCATCTTCCCAACCCATACCACTTCCATCTGGAAGGACAAGGATAGCAGATACATGGGAACATCACTACCTTCAAGATCCCCTCCAAGTTGGAAATATATTGCTGCTCCTTAATTGTCACAGTCAAAATCTGAAAATCTCTCCCTAATGGCAATATGGGTCAACCTACAGCAGTTCAAGGCAGCTCACCATCTTTTCCTCAGGGCAACAAATGCTGACAAGCTAGTGATGACCACATCCCACAAATGAAAAATAGTGTGAAAAAGGCAGTCAACCCAGCACCAATCATTGCAGCACACTGCTCGTCACAGGCCTCCAGTCTGAAAAGCAACCCTCTACTACCACCACCTTCTGTCTCCTACCTTAAAGCCAATTTTGTATTCAAATGTTTAGCTCTCCATGGATTCCATGTGATCTAACCTTGTTAATCAGTCTATTATAGGGAACCTTTTTGAACGTGTTGCTGGAAACCAGAGTCCACCACTGTCTTCATCAATCTTCTTTATCACTTAAAAAAATTCTCTCAAGTTAGTGAGACACGATTTCCCACACACAAAGCTATATTGACTATCCCTCATCAGTCCTTGCCTTTCCAAATATGTGTAGATCCTGTTCCTCAGAAGCTCCATCAACTTACCAATCACAGGCTCACCAGTCTATAGTTCTCTGGCTTTTCTTAAGTAATGGCACAAAATTAGCCATCCTCCAGTCTTCCAGCACCTCATTGTTGTCTAATGACGCAAATCTCAGCAATCATTTCCCCGGTTTCCCACAACATTCTCAGATACATCTGATCTGGTCCCAGTGATTTTGCCATATTTATGCATTAAGAGATCCACCACTCCCTCCTCTAATATAGACACTTCAAGATATCACTGTTTATTTCTTTAAGTTCTCTAGCTGCCATATCCTTGTTCACAGCAAGTGCTAATACAAAATGCTTGTTTACTATCTCACTGATCCCTTGTGGTTCCACAAAATGTCTTTGTGGATCTTTGCCTAAAGATGATCCAGTGAGGGCCAGCCATTTTAACTTTGGTGGTGGGAAAGCTTCCAGAAACAATAATTTGGGACAAGATTACTAGCTACATGAATAAGTGCAGGTTAAGAAAGGCAAGCAGCATAGATTTCATAATGAAAGATATTTTTAAATCCATCCTAGGAGATAGCAGGATGGTTGATAAGAACAATACTGTTTGTAGGCACTCTTAGAGTGCCTACATTCACATTGCTGACGTTTCAAAAACATTTTAACATAGAAGCTGGTTGTCTGTAACCATCTGAAAAGCAGAGGAGTCAGAAATAAGCCCTTAGGTTCTCACATGCATTTAGGGTGGTTCTTATTGAAGAGCTGAAGACATTAAGGGGTACCTTGTTTTAATCTAGTGGAAAGAAGATCTTTTCATGGTTTCAACAGGCAGTGGCAGAGTTAGTGAGCTGTAGTAACACATTCACAGATGCAATGAATACCTCATGACCTGACCAGCAAGAGTAGGACGAGATCAGGTCACTATACTTCAATTTCTCAAAATGAGATACACAAAGATAGCACCAAACCTTCCCCTCGGTATCAGCTTGCTACTCCAAATCATGCCCATATCCTCCACCACATTCTCAGAACTTAGAAAATTTGTGTGGCACAAACACTTACTGGCAAGAGAGCCGAGACCTAGGCAGATAAGCCATGATCATGTTGAATAGTGGAGCAGCCTTGTGGGGCTAGTGATCTCATTCTACTCCTATTTCTTAGGAGACTTTTATCACACCCTTCTCCACAAATCACAGGGATAATGTACAATACCCTTTCTCATTCTAATCAGTCAGTCATTGTATTGGAAGCAGTGCAAAGAGGTCACTGGATTGATTCATAGAATGAAGGAGTTGTTTTGAAGAAGAGTTGAGCAGGTTGGATCTATATTCATTTGAGTTTAGAAGAATGAAGACTGACCTTATCAGACTCCAGATTACTACCTGTGTTGATTCTGGGAGATCTTGGGAGGTAGATGCTGAGAGAATGTTGCCTCTCATGAGGAAAGAAAAGCAGACAAGAAAATTAAATGTCAATTTACAAATCATAGTTGACAACAAGACACCAATTTAGTACTATTCAAATTAACAGAGTGGAGAACCTGACATTAACAATGTCATTGTATTTATTCTGTATCTCAATAGATGGCATTAACTCAGTTCTCATAGCATTTTATGCCAAGGAAAGTTCTGTTTGCACTGGAGTAAAAAATAAATCTCAAACAAAACAAATTAAATTATTAAAAAGGCTTAGCCCATCAAGCTACAAACTAAGGATAAACATTATTCCATATAACCAGCCAACAAGCTCACAGCTTCTGCCATTGCTTGCTCTAAAGTTATTTATAAGGACATTTTATTTGAGGCATAATGAATGACAAAGAAATAGTTGCTCAGGTCTGAAGTTTCAAATATTATAGTATTTATGCTTAAAAAATGAATATATCAATTACATGTTTCTACACTGCTCACATAAAAGGGGATTTTCTAACTGACTAACGTGGCACAATGGTGTTATTTAGTGAACAGGCATAATTGGGGGTTATGTGCACATTGTTTAAGGATGGTAATTTGCACAGCAGCATTCTTGCTTTTTGTTGATTCTGAAATGAAGGCAGAAAATGAACCCAAAAGCTTGCAGAAGCTAAGATCTAAACTCAAAATCTGCCCTAATTGTACTTAAATTTACTGACCTAGACATCACATGAACTTTCTGGCTGGAATGCCTCAGATTTATCTTGAGGCTTTTATTCCTTGCAGTGTCTTATGGAGGAGGAACTGGGAACTCCCAACATAGGAATCCTTGCAGGCTTTGCAACACAGCCAAATACAAGATCCAATCTGAAAAACATGGGATCCAGTCTCATGGCAAATAATTTTCCAGACCCCTGCTAGTACAATGGAGGAAATAGCCAAAGAAATTCACCCCAATTCCATTCTGAAATTACTGCACAGAGGCCAGTATCCCATCACCAAATCATCCTTTATTTACTTGTGCACAGTACACTCATTGTGGCCTGCCAGCTCAAATTCAATCCCATGAACTGAGGCAATAAGTTTGTGTCACAGACTGCACATGTCAGTCACAATACATCAAAAATAAGTGGACCAGACACAACACATGGTAAGGTCATTGTATAGCAGGCAATTCACCAAAAAGCAGAGACATTGACACAAGATACCATATAGAAATGTTGTTCAGTTCAAACAGTGGTGCCGGTCAGCCGGTCAGCCAACATTTTTTTATTTAAAAAAATATACTTTATTCATAGAAAATACAAAAAAATAAACACTTTCACCTACCCGGTCATCCAAGCCATCCCGGATTACCCTGGGGGTACATACACCAACTAAAGGGAAAAACAAAGGAAAAAAAGAGAAAAACTCCGGTGGTCATCACTACCGTAGTCATAGTTGACCCCCTGACCAGTTGGAGGAGGCGCCAGCTGGGCCCAGTTTCTGAACAGGGCCCTAATACGGTACGGCCGAGGGGTCTTACACGGTGGTCTTTCCCCACCGCGCCTTGGCGGCGGCTGCCCCAAGCTTTAGTGCATCCCTCAACACGTAGTCCTGAACCTTGGAGTGCGCCAGTCTGCAACACTCGGTCGGGGTCAGTTCTTTCAACTGGAAGACCAGCAAGTTACGGGCAGACCAGAGAGCGTCTTTCACCGCATTGATGGTCCTCCAGGCGCAGTTGATGTTGGTCTCGGTGTGCGTCCCGGGAAACAGCCCGTAGAGCACGGAGTCCCGTGTCACGGAGCTGCTCGGGATGAACCTCGACACAAACCACTGCATTCCCCTCCAGACCTCCTGCGCATAGTCTATCACCTCCTTCTGGAGTGCGCCTGTCTCGTCACCCCCGCAGCCACCTCGAGGGCAGCGTGCAGTGGCGCAGAGAGCCCGGGCGTGCATGAATGATCTCACCGGCAGAGCTCCTCTCACCACCAGCCAAGCAATGTCCTGGTGCTTGTTAGAAAGTTCTGGCGATGAGGCATTCTGCCAAACGACTTTGGCAGTCTGCGAGGGGAACCACCCGACAGGATCCACCCTCTCCTTTTCCCGAAGGGTCTCAAGGATGCTACGTGCTGACCACTGCCTGACGGCCTTGTGGTCAAAGGTGTTTCCCTTCAAATTTCTCCACGAAGGACAGGTGGTACGGGACGGTCCAACTACTTGGAGCGTTCCGCGGCAGCGAGGCCAAGCCCATCCTTCGCAACACCGGGGACAGGTAGAACCTCAGTAGGTAGTGACACCTAGTGTTTGCGTACCGAGGATCTACGCACAGCTTGATGCAGCCGCACACAAAGGTAGCCATCAGGGTGAGGGTGGCGTTCGGCACGTCCTTCCCCCCGTTTTCCAGGTCCTTGTACATGGTGTCTCTGCGGACCCGGTCCATCCTCGACCCCCAAATGAAGTGGAAGATGGCCCGGGTAACCGCAGCGGCGCAAGTCCGGGGGATAGGCCAGGCCTGCGCCACGTACAACAGTACCGAAAGCCCCTCACACCTGACGACCAGGTTTTTACCCGCAATGGAGAGAGACCGGTGCACCCACCTGCCCAGCTTCGAGATGCGCTCCTCCCAAGTTTTAGTGCACGCCCCAGCTCCTCCAAACCAGACACCCAGCACCTTCAGGTAGTCTGTCCTGATGGTGAAGGGGATGAAGGAGCGGTCATCCCAGTTGCCAAAGAACATGGCCTCGCTCTTACCCCTATTGACTTTGGCACCCGAGGCCAGTTCGAACTGGCCGCAGATGTCCAACAGCCTACTCACCGACCGGCGATCGGTGCAGAAGACGGCGACGTCGTCCATGTACAGGGAGGTCTTGACCTGCAGGCCTCCGCTGCCTGGGATCGTCACCCCCTTCAGGCTCACGTCCTTCCTGATGGACGCGGCGAAGGGCTCCATACAACACACGAATAAGGCAGGAGAGAGTGGGCAGCCCTGCCTGACTCCAGATCTGACAGGGAAACTGTCGGATTCCCACCCGTTGATCGAGACTGCACTAACAATGTTGGTGTAGAGCAGTCGGATCCAATTGCAGATCCCCTCCCCAAACCCCAATTTGGAGAGGACGTCCCTCATGTATACATGAGAGACCCTGTCAAAGGCCTTCTCCTGGTCCAGGCTGACAAGGCAGGCGTCCACCCTCCTGTCCTGCACGTAGGCGATCGTATCCCTGACGAGCGCGAGGCTCTCAGCGATCTTCCTGCCCGGCACAGCACAGGTTTGGTCAGGGTGAATCACCGACTCCAGAACAGACCTGACCCGGTTCGCTACGACCTTGGCCAGGATCTTGTAGTCCACATTCAGCAACGAAATAGGTCGCCAATTCTTAATTTCTTCCCTCTCCCCCTTCCGCTTGTAAATGAGGGTAATGATGCCCTTCCTCATGGACTTGCACATTTCCCCTGCCCGAAGCGCACTGTCGTACACCTCCAGCAGGTCCTGGCCAACCAAATCCCACAGAGCGGAATACAACTCCACCGGTAGGCCATCGCTCCCGGGAGTCTTGTTCCTCTCAAAGGACCTGAGGGCTCTGGTCAGCTCGTCCAGGGATAGCGGCCGGTCCAGCCCCTCCCGCGTGCCGTCGTCTAAGACCTCCGTGATAGCCAGCAGGAACGCCGGTCAGCCAACATACTCCAAACACAAAGACACAGTACACCCACTGAGGTACAGCACACCCAAATCTCCTGTTAATATTGGTCACAGGCTTTTCTGATTGGCCCAGGTTAACAACCCCAATCAAGGATTTTGTTGTCAACAAGATCCAGCTGGTTCCAATCACTACATTCCTCCCCTCCTAAGTCCAGAGATATAGGCCTGGTCTTTCTCTTGTAGTTTTTCTTCTGATGTTTTCGCCCCAGGTCTGCTATCTCTGACTCACTCTGACATGGGCAGCGTGTACTGGACCATAGCCTGTCTTTTGCATCTGTTGTGTCTTGGGAGAGTTTCCTCCATTTCTGCCAGCAGTAACAGTATTGAGGCTGCATCCATCTTGGGCTCAGAGGTTTCCTCAACTCCGGATGGAGGGAGAGAACCTACTGTTTCTGACAGACCTTCTGGCTGCTGAGGGGCCAGGTATGTTTTGCTCCTGCCCTGTTTGCAAAGTAACAGCTTTCAGGTGATCCGCGTGTTTGTTCAGGACTGTATCACCCACCCGAGTTTTAAAAGTCACGGGACCTGACCTCACATCAATCTCGCTTTGTACCCGTACAGGGCCATTTCCACGGTTCCGGCACAAAACTTCGTCCCCTGAATTAAATTGTCTCTAGCTTACAGGAAGCATGTGGCTGGCATTGGCACTCCTGCTGCCATTTCACCCTGGCCCCCAATGTCTGCAAATGTCAGGTTTAACCCAGTGTAGAGGCTTCTCCCCATCAGCAACTCTGCTGGAGCTATCCCTGTTGTTGAGTGCAGGGTGGTCCTATAATCAAACAGGAACTGGGACAGTTTGGTATGAAGTGATGCTGTAGGCTGCTTCTTTAAGACTTCCTTCAACGTTTGGACCATTCGTTCTGCCAAACCATTGGACGATGGCTGGTATGGAGCTGTCCTTATGTGCCAATTGCCATTTGACTTTATGAAATAATCGAATTCCTCGCTGGTAAATAAGGTCCCATTGTCCCTGACCAATACTTCTGGGATACCATGTATCATGAACAATACTTGCAGCTTCTCAATTGTCATCCCTGAGTTAGCTGAATGAACTTTATGTACATCCAACCACTTTGAATGGGCATCCACATTGACCAGAAACATTAAACCCAGAAAGGACTGGCATAATCCAGGGTTTCTCAGCCATTCCCACAAATGTTGTGCTACTGCTGGTGGCAATTTTTGTCCTTGTTGGCAGACTAGGCACTGCCCCACCAACATAACTATGTCAGCACCCAACCCCAAGCACTGGGCATGGCTTCTTGCTAGCATCTTCACCTTGGAAACCCTTGGATGACCCTGGTGGAGTTCAGCCAGTATCTGGCGGTGACCTTTACTCAGGACAATCACCTTTGCTCCCCACAGTAATATGCCATCCTCTATGGTGATCTGGTCTCACCAGGTCCAGAAACGTTTCACTGCTCGTTGTGATGGCCCTTCTGTATTCCCCGTTACCACCAGTTGTTTTAGTTTCACTGGGAAAGGATTTTGTATCCACAGTCAGACATTGTCATTGGCGACTAGAAGGGTGTCCAGGACATTTAAAACCAAAACAGACTATTCCAGGGGTGGCATCACCGGTGGAGTATCTGCCAGTGGGAGGCGGCTCAAGGCATCCAAATTAGCTGCTTGGCTACCAGGACAGTGTTCTAACTTGTACTTGCATGTGCTGAGGATAAGGGCCCAATGCTGAATTCTACTGGAAGCTAAGGGAAGCACAAACGTGTCTTTCTTCAGTAGCCACAGCAAGAGTTTGTGATCTCTTATGACAAATTCCCATCCATAAAGGTACTGGTGGAACTTCCTCACACCAAGGATGTCCACCAAACCTTCCTTATCTCTCTGGGCATATTTGCAAAGTCTGGTAAGCATACACTATTGGGCATTTCTCTGATGTACCACTGGTGAGCCAACACTACCCCAATGCTGTACGGGGAGGCATTGTACATCAGCACAAACTCTTGTTTTGGATCGTAGTGGGCCAATATCTTAGATGACAATAGCTGCTTTTTCACTTCCCTAAAGGTTACTTCTTGGCTATACGACCATTTCTGAGGCTGACCCTTTTTCAGTAGCAGGTGTAAGGGTGCCAAAATGGACACCAGGTTACGTATGAATTTTCTGCAATAATTCACTAACCCAAGGAAAGACCTTAGCTCTGGCACAGACATGGGAGCCTTCCAAAAAATGTAACCTGGTTTTGTCGACTCTAATGGAAGTAGGTCACTTGGAGTGCCTGGAACATACATTTTTCTCTTCTAAGGTATACGCCTGCCCGGGAGAAATGTTTAAGCACAATGTTGAAGTTCTCCAAGTCATCCCTGTTACTAATATGTCATCCACATAAATGGTGACCTGTGCCAGCTCTTATAAAATGTTCTCCATGGTCTGCTGGAAAAGGGTGGCTGCTGATGATACCCCAAATGGCAGTCTTATATATAGATATAAATCCTTAAAGGTATTACTTGTAGCATATGTCTGGGACTCCTCATTTGCTTGCAATTGCAGGTAGGCATGGCTCATGTCTGGCTTCGTAAAGGACAGCACCACCCCCCCGCCAACTTTATGTATTAGTCCTCTATGCGAGAAATTGCGTATTTATCCAGCTGCAAGAAGCGGTTTATTGTTTGCTTAAAATCTCCACAAAGGCAAACCGAGCCATCAGGCTTCATAATCAATACGACTGGTGTTGCCCATTCTGCAAATTGCACTGGTTTGATGATTCCTTCGCTCTCCAGCCTCCTGATTTCCATCTCTACTTTTGCCCGCAAAGCAAGTGGCACTGGGCAGGACTTGCAAAATCACAGAATTGCTTGTTGGTCAATAGGTAAAGTGGCTTTGGCTCCTTTAATAGTCCCAAGCCCTTTCTGAAATACTCCAAGTATTTCACTAGGACTTCACTGAGGCAGCCATGTTAAGCAAATCTAGGTGAATCTTTCTCAACCAATTCCAGCCCAATAGGCTTGGGCTCAAGCCTTTTACTATCATCTGCTTCTCATAGGAGACTGGAACCGAAATTGCACCCTTAATCTGCAACGGTTCCCCAGTTTATGTTCTCAGTCTGGCTGACGTCTTGTGCAAAGTTAAGGGTTGGAGTCCAAGCAAGACCAGTTAAAGACAGATTCTACAACCACAGATACAGCTGCGCAGGTATTGACCTCCATGGGAACTGGGTGACTGTTTAACCAAGCATTAATTTTAATCGGTTCCACTTTGGATGCCACTAAGCAATTTAGTTGTTCTAGCCCATATGTACAGGGACTTTTGAGGGTTTGCACTCTCCTGGGTACCAGCCTACAAGTTTTTTTTTACTGAAGTCAGGCCTTGTACGACTCCTTTGCTGTCTCGAGTCCACATACTGGTAGCAACTACAATGGCTTGCCAGCCCAGATCCTGAAGAACTTTTTAGCTGCTTGGCTGACGCTTGACTTTATTGTTGGGTTCTCCTGTGGGCTGGTCTAGGGTTGCTTTACTCTGCAATTGCCTACACTCAAGTGGTGTTCCCCAAGCTCAGTCAGAGAGGTGAGGGATATCCTATAGTTCTCATGCTCAACTTGCCACATTTTCTAATGACAAAACCAGTTGTAGAGCCTGTTTGAAGTCCAGCTGGACTTCAGCTATTAGGTACTTCTGCATGATTATGTCATTAAGCCCACATACCAAACGGTCTCTCAGCATCTCATTCAAGGTTAACCCAAAATCACATGTCTCTGCCAGTCATCTTAACCTCATCAATAAATCCTGATACAGATTCCCCTGGTTCTCTAACTGTAGAGTAAAACCGATAGTGTCTCAGAATTAGAGGAGGTTTGAGGTTGTAATATTCTTAACTGCTCCATCAGCTCTTGGAAGCTTTTAGTGTCTAGTGCCTCTGGGAAATGCTGCGGGTCCGCAAGCAGTCAGAAGGATTACTTGTTACTTTTCATCTGCCCAACAAAAAAAAAACCGCATTCTTTCCACATTCTGGGCCCAGTCTTTGACAGCAGGATCAAACAAGCCAAGCTTCCCAAATAAAGGAATGATGCCAGAAAGGCTTACCCTAACTCCAAGATGACTGTTGCAAGCAAACGTTCTTCAGGCATGTCCTGTTTTCTCCCTCTACCACTAAAATAACTGCAGAGAGGCTGGTATACCATCACCAAGTCACCCTTTATTTATGTGTGTGCAGTACACTGGCTGTGGCCAGCCAACTCAGAATCAGTCCCCTCAAACGAGGAGATTCTAAATCTCCTGATTAAATCGATCAGCCAGGGCTTTCCTCATTGGCCTGGGTTAACCACGCCATTCAAGGATCTCGTAGTCAACATGATCCAGCTTGTTCCAATCACTACACATCCAAACAGTTATCATAAGACACAAGATAACTAGATAGACATGGATGAAATGGCTGCAGATAATGACAAAATAAACCCCAGCCAGAATGGTGATGATTACGTAACTATTCCATCAATCATGCCTGGAGACATTTAGCAGGAAGTAACTGCATTTGATTTGAATACATTACTTATATCCTTGACTCACTGTATTTTGCTTCAAAATTACTATGCATTTATTGGCAGACTTTACCATAGCTTCAATCATACTAGTTTGCCCATTGTTGAGTAAGCAGAGTTTTGATATAGAATCATAGCATCCAGCATAAAAACAAACCCTTCAGCCCACCATGTCTATGTCACCCAACAATCATGTCCTTCTGAAAGTGTGACAACCAGATCTGCATGCAGTATTTCATCTGTGGCCTGACCAATGTTTTTAAGTTGTACCAAGACTTCCTTGCTCCTAAATTCTATGCCCTGGCTAATGAAGGCAAGCATCCTGTATGCTTTTGTCACCACGCTGTCTACCTGTGCTGACACTTTCAGGGATCTGCAGACTTGTACACCAAAGTCTCTTTGTTCCTCAGTACTCCCTAGGGACCTACCATTCATTGTGTATATCCTTCTGTTATTAGACTTACCAATGTGAATCACCTTGCAGTTATCGGGATTCAACTCCATCTGCCATTTTTCTGCCCAATTAACTAGTTGATCAGTATCAGACTGTAGCCTGAGACTATTCTTCTCACTGTCACCAACATCACCAATTTTTGTGACATCTGAAAACTTACTAATTATAACTTTTATATTCACATCCAAGTCATTAATATAAATAACAAATACCAAGGGTCCTAACACTGAACCCTGTGGTACCCCACTGATCACAGGTTTCCAATTCCAAAAACAATGCTCCATCACTCTTTGCCTCCTATAGGCCAACTTTGATCCATTTGATCAATTTGCCTTAGATCCCATGGGACCTCACCTTCTGGATCAGCCTTCTATGTGGGATCTTGTCATAGGCCTCACTGAAGTCCATGTAAATCACATCAGTATTACCCTCATCAATGTATTTAGTCATCGTTTCAAAAAATAAACTCAATTAAATTAGTCAGACAGGGAAATTAAGTTAATCATACAGGGAACACCTTAGAGTGAAAGGATTGGAGTGGAGAATTTTTAAAGTACATCCAGAAGAGCTTTGTGCTAATACGTAGTTTGTCCTATTAGAGATGAGGTAGTGCTAGACCTAATCCTTGGTAATAAAACTGGTCAAGTGATTGAAGTTTCAGTGGGCGAACGTTTTCGGAATGGTGACCATAACTCTGTTCCACTATGTACCTTGCCTGCTAGTTGTTGAATGATCCACTTCAGAATGCCCTGCAACTGCTCTGAGACATCCCCGACCTTGTCACCAGGGAAGCAACATACCATTCAAGAGTCTTGTTGTTGTTGTCAGATAGACTGTTCTCTGTAACTACACCCTTAACATAAATGTCACCACACCCCCAGCCTATTAGCTGAAATAGCAGTGTGAATATTCATTTCAGAAGAAAGGAGAAGTACTCCAGCAGATCTTAGTTCGTTCATCCAAAAATAAACTATTATATCCCTCCATGTAATGTCCAATTGTCTCCTAATTAGATCTATTTACCGCTCTGGAACATCTTGTCACAATAGTTTGCCTAGTGCTACCTGCCCTGAATGTATGTCATGCATGTCCAAACAGCTTGATAAAGTTATTTTTGTTTTAACCTTGACTGACCAACTGGAATACTATTCTTTAGCTGCTTAGATATTGACCGAAGGAAAACTTAATGTCAGAGCTGGATTTGCATTTTCTGTACAATTCCATCCCAATGTCATTTTGTGATTTAACATCTTTTCAAGGCTGAGCTTTGTTTTTCACAACAGCTCATTTTTTTGAATAGGAGGTGATCTAGTGATTTCTTTTAAATTGGTGTTTTTAGAATGTCAATCATTTGTCTACACCCTATTGATGGGATTAAAGGGCACTATTGTGGAAGTCAGTACTTCTCCATGGACTCACTCAGCCAATATGCAACTGCTATTAACCTGGATTATTAACCAGAAATCCCCAGAAACTGTGAAGACTAACCCATACTAGATCTTCTCCAGTGGCAGTCTCTTTGTGCAAGGTCTTTTCCTGAGAAGGAAACTTAGGGCTTCAGTGACATGTTCAGAAATGTTTAAAGAATGTGCCTGAGTTGATGGAATTATTGGCATGAAGTATGTAAAGTGTGAGATGTGGGAAGGGGAAGTCTGTAATGAGTGTGACTATGAAGGGAAGGAGGTTAAATGAAGTGTAATGCAGTAATCATTGGAAAATGAGGCAAAGGATCATTAAGATATTTTTTGATATTGCAGCCAAATATCTGAGAGTTAAACCCTTGATATAGACTCCCTCTGCAACCTCTTTCTATATGTAATAAAAGTGTTGACAGGGGTTTTCTCCTCACTCAGGGAAACTGGATCATCCTCCTCTTCTCCACTGTCTGAACCAAGGCCTCCACCATGGCACTAAATAGTTCCCTATCAGGACTATTCCAGTTATTTTCTCTAACGCTGTAGATTTTCACTGTTGGCTGCAGCCAGAGATAATTCACCCTAAATAAAAGCAAATTATTGTAGGAATCTGAAATAAAAACAAGAGTGGGTTGGAGAAACACAGCAGGTCTGGCAGCATCTTTACAGACAGAAGCACTGAAGAAAATTCATGTCAGATTCAAAACGTTAACTTGGTTTTTCTTTCACCAAAGATCTTGTCAGACCTGCTGAGTTTCTCCAGCACTTTCTGTTTTTATTATAGCTCCCCTTAAAATAATTGCATTTAAGCAGCATATAGCAAAAGTACCATAAGATGCCTGTCAATCTTTGGTTCCATGCACAACTAGCCATTAGATATGTGTACTTGCAACAGCAAGGGACATTTCATCTGAACCCTATCCTGTTCCTATCTGGTATCAATAAATGAACACTTTCAATAGGGATCAGCAGATTGCCATCAAAGGCTGGCCAATTTTCCATCCTGAATCCTGGGTGTTAACATTAATGATAGAACCATGCATGAGAACAGCTAGTTTAGTGCAGATTAGAACTTTCTTTTCTTTATTCTTTCATGGGATTTGGGTGTTACTGGCAAGGCCAGCATTCGTTTTCCATTCCAAATTGCCCTTGAACTGAGTGTCATTCTAGACTATTCAGTGGGCAATTAAGACTGAAGCACATAGTTGTGGATTTCAAGTCACGTGTCAGCCAAACCAAGTACGTACAGCAGATGCTCCCCTCTAAGGAAGAGGGCCAGGTTATGACAATTTGATATAATGGTCATCTGTATTGATACGAGTTTTCACTTCCCTTTTTTAATCAATTGAAGTTAGATTCCAACATCTGCATGGTAAGATTTGAAGTCTTTCCTCCAGATCTTCTCTGTTATTAATTTAGTGACATTATCATTGTACCACAGTCACCCCGCATAGTACGTCTTCGACCTCAGTCATGCCGATAATTTTTTTAAGTTATATTATCTTGTTTAATGAAAACAAAGAACTTCAGATGTTAGAAATCTGAAACATAAATAGAAAGTGCAGGTCTGACAAGATCTTTGGCGAAAGAAAAACCAAGTTAACGTTTTGAATCTGACATGAATTTTCTTCAGTGCTTCTGTCTGCAGCATGTACAGAGACAACAGCAGAATTAATGCTTTCAGTCCAGTGACCTTTCCTCAGAACCACATCTTGTTAAAATTGTTTCCTTTTAAAACAGGCACTTTGCTAACCTGACAATGTGGCTACGACTGATGGTAAGATGTCAGTTAACTACAATTTCTGGAAACTTGTGATCAGCAGTAACAAGGAGACATCATCCTCCTGGAATGTCACATTGTATAGACTTGTCATTGTATAGCTATTTCAGTCAAACCAACATAAAGGAACCACTAAAATGATATCAATGCCAACTAGTACTGAACAAAAGAATCCATTAAAAACATTATCAGAGATGGCGTTACCAACCCCATAAATATCTGCTATTAAACACAAAGGATACTGACTGAGAATATTAGACTCACATCATTATCTAAATGTAAACTTAAACTGAAACCCGAATCATGTGTTGACACTGTTGAGTTTTGAATGGGTTTAACTGTACTGTTTTAACTTTTTTGTTAGTCTGTTTTTAACACGAAAAGGAAACACTAGTTGAAAACAATAGAAAATTGCAACTATGTCCACGTGTACTCTTACCAGAGTAGGTGGTTTGCTCAAAAAAACTAAATAACTGTGGATGCTGGAAATTAGAAACAAACACAAAAACAGATTGGAAAAACTCAGCAGGTCTGGCAACATCTGTGGAGAGAAATCAGAATTAATGTTTCAGTTCTAGTGAACCTTCTTCAGAACAGATTGGATTTTACTGTGAGCAACCAGAAGAACTAATGAATCTAACCAGAAATAATTTTGCACCTGAATGTAATCAACAGACTTTTGCAGTGGATATTTGTGAATCTCCAGTATCAGGTGATCTGAAAAATATGGACTGACTATATAGCGCACCTTCAATCTGACCCAGTCACACTCCAGTTGTGTACTCACTCACTCACATTCTCTCACCCTTGTTCACTCGTCCTCATGTGAATGGGCTGACTCGAGAAGGGAGAGAATGTGGATTCAGCAGGGTCAGTGGGCTGACTTGGGGAAGCAATGGGCTGACTTAGTGGTGTAATGGACCAACTTGGAGGTAGCGAGCTGATGGTAGAGGGGCAGCAAGGAAGCTGGTGGGTGAGGCTGGCAAAAGTGGGGCAACGAGCCCCAGGAACACAGCCAAGTCCAGGGAGTTGGGTAAGGTACGAAAAGAGCAGCTGCCAGAGGCTGAGGAAGCAGGTGAGAAAGGTTAGGAGAGTGGTGGCCATAAGCATGCTCAGAGCCCAGTGAAGCAGAGCCAGATCAAAGAGATACACTGCGAGCCAGAAAGGACCTAGAAACAATAAGCACAGACTCAGAGCCATTTAAAAGTTTTTTAACAATGTTTTTACGGGCAGTTGCTATTCTAAAACACATTGTACACTGCTCCAGGCTAAGGTAATGCCTGTCTATAATTTCTCAAAAGTCTGAGGTTTTGGAAAGAATCTTATATGTCACTTACAAACTGAACTGCTTGTTTATACATGCAGAAATTCAACAACATCTAAGATCCTACAAAAGGAACATCTGTGCACAGCCACCTGAAAGAATTTCTACTGGACATTGACTTGCTGGACTCTCTAAGTTCCATAAGCTAATGCCAATATCATTACTTTGATTAATTTATAATGTCTTTCCTTTATCATTCTCTTCCTTTGACAGAAGTGTGCTTGTGAATGTGCATTGCGAACCATTCCTCCAGGTTTTGAATGCGCTAATAAACCCAATTTTGTTTTTAACCCTAAAGAATTTGCTGTGGGTTATTTTTATATTGAACTTCACCAAACAGCATTGGGGAAACATTTTTTAAAAAAAGGAAAAACAAGAATTTTTTTTTGAAAACCACTCTATTATGGATAGAAGACAAGTATAGTAAAAAAAATTCATTCAAATCTCCCTTTGGTTTGTATGCCTCAGCTAGTACTGGATGGGTTTTGTGTATCAGCTTTCCAGCAGAACTTCTTATAACGCACATATGAAATGGATGAAATGGATACAGTTAGACTTTTTACCAGCACCCCCGTTTCTTTTGAAGTCTGCTACAAAATTCCCGGTTCAAATGCACAGTTTATTTTAAGATCATATGTTCTGTATCATTGCTGTGATAACCATAGTAAATGGGAAAAGGTGCAGTACATTTTCCATCTTTGGTGTTGAGAATTAGTGTTACAAACAATCCCACGTTGCCAGCATCTTAAATAGCCTGTAGTCCTCCATTTTTCCAAGAAGAAGATAGTTATATATTTTAGGGATAAAGAGGTGACAGGGTATAGGGTGAAAGTCGGAGCACAGTACTGAGTTGGATGTTCAGTCATAATCATGTTGAATGGTGAGTACGTTTGAAAGGCTGAATGGCATTTCTCTGCTCCTATTTTCTAAGTTTCTATTATTACAGTAAAAATTATGACAACTCTTATGGCCCTTTTATTTCACCCTGTCATTATGGAAAGGGAACAAATTGTCACAGCATTGGATCAGAAATACTCTAATGATTTTGAAATTAAAAGGAAAGAATAGAACAATTGAATAATATTACAGCGTTAGTTCAATGGCACAGATTTATTTATATATAAATAAATAATAAGAAACCCTAAGATAAAAGTTGCAAGGCATTATGCAAGTAGAGAGATCCAGGTGACATTGTAAATTGTTCAAGTTTGACTTAACCACTTCATGAAGAGGATGTTCTGAAAGGAAATACTTTTTAAACAAATTTAGATCATAGAATCCCCACAACGTGGAAACAGGCCCTTTGGCCCAACAAGTCCATACTGACCCTCAGAGCATCCCAGCCAGACCCATCCCCCTATTACCCAGCTAACCTACAAATCTCTGAACACTACAGGCAATTTAGCATTCCACCAAGCCTGCACAGTTTTGGACTGTGGGAGGAAACCAGAGCACCTCAAGGAAAGCCAGGCAAACAGTGCAAACTCCATACAGACAGTTGCCTGAGGGTGGAATTGAACCCGGGTCCCTGGCGCTGTGAGGCAGCTGTGCTAACCACTGAGCCACCATGCTGCCCTGTTTTTGGTCATGGGATTTGTGCACCATTGGCAGGCAGCGCACATCGCTCATCCTATATTGTCCTTGAGCAGGTTCTCAATGAGCTGTCTTTTTGAACCACTGCAATTCACAAGGTGTGGGAACATCCGCATTGCTGTCAGGAAATGAATTGTAGGATTTTCACCCAAAGGAAGTGAACGAATGGTGATCCAGCTCCAAGACAAAATGGTGTGTGGTTTGGAGGGAAATTTGCAGGTTGAGGTGATCCCATGCGACTGCTCCTTTTAAATGATAGGCAGTTGGAAGGTGTCAACAAAAGTGTTTTGGTACATTTTTGCAGTGCACCTTGTAGGTGGTACACACTACTGCTACTGTATGATTGTAGTCAAGGGAGTGAAAATTTAAAGGATGGGTGAAGTGCCAATCAAGTGAACTGTTTTGTCTTGGATGGTGTTGAGCTTCTTAAGTGTCACTGGAGCTGCACTCATTCAGATAATAGGAATTTATTGCACTCCTTGTAGATAATGGATAGACTTTATAGGAACAGGAGGGGCTTCAGAATCACTCCAGAATTCAAAGCCTCTGACCTTATCTTGTAATCATGATGTTTGTATGGCTGTTCCAGTTCATTTTATGGTCAGTGTTAACCCCTTGCATTGGTAGAGGGGATTTCAATGAAAATAATACCATTGTGTTTTATAGGAAAATGGTTAAATTCTCTCTTTTTGCAGCTGTTTACTGCTTGGCCCATGTGTTGCATGAATGTTACTAATCACTTACCATCCTAAGCCTGAGTATTATCCCATTTTAGCTGCATTTGAACACAGACTGCTTCAGTATCTGAGGACAAGGTGCTGAACATTGTGCAATTACCGGCAAACATCCCCACTTCTGACCTTATAATACAGGGAAAATCATTGAGGAAGCAGCTGAAAAAGTTTGGGACTGCAGTGTGGAGTAAAAAGATGAACTAAGCCTTTGCTTTAAGAACAGCTACTGTGCATGTACATAAAGCGCTTTGTCACCGTGATAGCAGATCCCATAGAACTGCGACTCAAAGCTGCAGAGTTTCAGAGATAGCAAGGTGTAGAGCTGGATGAACACAGCAGGCCAAGCAGCCCGAAACGTCAGCTTTCCTGCTCCTCTGATGCTGCTTGGCCTGCTGTGTTCATCCAGCTCTACACCTTGTTATCTCAGATTCTCCAGCATCTGCACTTCCTACTATCTCTGAAAGAGTTTCAGAGATGTCCTTTTTCACAATCTCATTGCTTTGTTCACTTCTCTATGAGTAGACCTGATTTTGCTACATGGTGGAAATTGTTGCCGGACCCATTGAACCAGAGGCAAGCTTCATGGTACACCTGAAGAGAAGCCCAGCAGCAATACAGTCCTGCAGATAATGGATAAGGTATGGGAAAAACCTGAAGAGTAATGCTTTGGCAATTTGGTGCTGTAGGCAAAGGAAACATGGCCCATGTAGGCACCAGTGCATTGAGAAATAAGTGCACATAATGTTGACAAACTTTGAGAAAAGCCCACAGCAGAAAATTCAGCAAGTTTCAAATCATATAAAAGAGGAAACTTGTGCAGCACTGAAAAATGATCAAGAAAGAAAAACAAAATTTCCAAAGCAATAGCCCACATAGCACATATACCCAGTGATTAAAATAAAGCCTTGACTTTATCAAACTCTCTGAACCACATAAAAGGGTCCTGACTAGACTGTGTATTGAATGAAATAGCACAAGCAGTTTAGCAGAACACCAGTGCTTCAGGCCTTGATAAAATGTCAGTCAAAGACTAGGTCAGTATCATTGGTGTCTGACTGGTAGCAGTGCTAAAACCAGTCTTGTCAGACAAGCATAAAAGAAGACATTGCTAAATATGAGAAGGTAAAACAGGTTTCAATCCCATTATAGACAAGACAAAATTTAAATCAGCACAACCAAGAACAAAGGAAGTGTATTGCTTATAAACAATTTGTACCACCTCACAGAGAATCGTCAGCATGGAAATTTGAGAGCTCAGCTCATGTGGGACTGCTTGTAGTGGGGTGCGGCATGAAACTCTAATGAACTCTTCACAGATTAAAGAAGATCTTACATTATCAAAAAAAAGCCAGGCAGTTTGAACTGGCAAACAAAATAGACTCATTATTCTCAGGATGGAGAATTTTCCTGCAGCCAAACCACAGTTACCGTCCAGTCCCTATATACTTGCATTTCCCATGCAGATGGCCTAAAGGCCCTCCGCTTCTTCCTGTCCCGCAGGCCCAACAAGTCACCCTCCACTGACACCCTTGTACGCTTAGCTGAAATTGTCCTCACCTTTAACAACTTCTCCTTCAATTCCTCCCACTTCCTACAGACAAAGGGAGTGGCCATGGGTACCCGCATGGTCCCAAGCTATGCCTGCCTCTTTGTAGGATATGTGGAACAATCCCTCTTCCGAAGTTATACTGGCCCTATCCCCCACCTCTTCCTCCGTTATATTGATGACTGTATTGGCGCCACCTCGTGCTCCCACGAGGAGCTCAAACAGTTCATCCACTTCACTAACACCTTCCACCCCAACCTTAAGTTCACCTGGACCAACTCCGATACCTCTCTCTCCTTCCTGGACCTCTCTGTTTCCATCTCTGGCAACCACCTGGAAACCAATATCTATTTCAAGCCTACCAACTCCAACAGCTACCTAGAATACACCTCCTCTCACCCACCTTCCTGCAAAAATGCCATCCCCTATTCCCAATTCCTTCGCCTCCGCCGCATCTGCTCTCGAGATGAGGCATTCCACTCCCGGACATCCTGGATGTCCTCATTTTTCAAGGACCGCAAATTCCCCTCCACAGTAGTCGAAAATGCCCTCAACCGCATCTCTCACATTTCCCGCAACTCATCCCTTACACCCCCTCCCCGCAATAACAACAAAAACAGAATCCCCCTCGTCCTCACGTTCCACCCCACCAACCTCCAGATCCAACGCATCATCCTCCGACACTTCCGCCATCTGCAATCTGACCCCACTACCAAGGACATTTTTCCCTCTCCACCCTTATCTGCCTTCTGGAGAGACCACTCTCTCCATGACTCCCCTGTCCGCTCCACACTCTCCTCCAGCCCCACCACACCCGGCACTTTTCCCTGCAACTGCAGGAAGTGCTACATCTGCCCCTACACCTCCCCCCTCAACCCCATCCCAGGCCTCAAGAAAACGTTCCACATCAAACAGATGTTCACCTGCACATCTGCTAATGTGGTATACTGTATCTGCTATTCCCAATGTGGCCTCCTCTACATCAGGGAAACCAAGCGGAGGCTTGGAGACCGCTTTGTGGAACACCTACGCTCGGTTCGTGACAAACGACTGCACCTCCCAGTCGCGAACCACTTCACCTCCCCCTCCCACTCCGTGGACGACATGTCCATCCTGGGCTTCCTCCATTGCCACAACGATGCCACCCGAAGATTGCAGGAACAGCACTTCATATTTCGCTTGGGAACCCTGCAGCCCAATAGTATGAATGTGGACTTCACAAGCTTCAAAATCCCCCCGCCCCCGACCGCATCCCAAAACCAGCCCAGCTCGTCCCCGCTCCCTAACCTGTCCATCCTTTCTCCCACCTATCCGCTCCTCCCACCTCAACCCCCGCCCCCACCCCTACCTACCAGCCTCATCCCTGCCTCCTTGACCTGTCCGTCTTCCCTTGACTGACCAACCCCCACCCTAACTCCCCACCTGCACTCACATTTACTGGCTCTATCCCCGCCTCCTTGACGTGTCTGTCTCCTCTCCACCTATCTGCCCCTTTATCCATATTCCATCCGCCTCACCCTCTCTTTCTATTTATTTCAAAATCCCAATCCCCCCCCACCATTTCTGAAGAAGGGTCCAGACCCAAAACGTCAGCTTTCCTGCTCCTCTGATGCTGCTTGGCCTGCTGTGTTCAGCCAGCTCTACACCTTGTTATCTACTGATTTAATCTAATTTTTTAATGAGAGGACTGCCAATACATCAGTAAGATAGCAACCAAACTGGGAGGACAGGGCTGCTCCCATTATTGTTTCATGACCGCATGGTGTTTCAGAAGCTCCACATTAGCGTCAGCCCTGCCTAGCCACCAATGCTGAGTGCTTTGTATTCCATAAGAAAAGGCCATTTTCAAGTTATTTGCCAAAGCAAGAATACGATGTATCCCGCATGCCTGAAAAAGATTCAAAATAGACCAGAGATAGTAGGAACTGCAGATGCAGGAGAATCCGAGACAACAAGGTGCAGGGCTGGATGAAC
>NC_063334.1:48872885-48974458 GCF_021869965.1 Rhincodon typus
CCATCCCCGCCTCTTCGACCTGTTTGTTTCCTCTCCACCTATCCTCTCCTCTATCCCTCTTCTATCCGCCTCCCACTCTCTCCCTATTTATTTCAAAACCCCCTTCCCCTCCCCCTTTTCTGATGAAGGGTCTAGGCCCGAAACGTCAGCCTCTCTGCTCCTATGATGCTGCTTGGCCTGCTGTGTTCATCCAGCCCTGCACCTTGTTGTTTCAAAATAGACCAGTCCAGTCTGCAAATGTTAGCTGATAGGATGTATTTTCACACTTCTAAGCATTAATTCACACTCATTTTCCATCTCTACTTCTCTTTCACCAGCATTTTCTGTGTTTGCTCCCAACATGACTTCTTTTTTCACAACCGAAGATTCTCCACAACTTGCCTGTGTTCATTCTATTTCGGCTTTCTTAGTTCTAACATTTTCTTCCCTCACAGAACCACAATAAGGTTCACAACTCCTCATCATTCTCCCACCAGTCTCTGTATTCAATAGATCATCCTTAGCTTTTCCTGTCACTTCCTGCATCATGCCAACACTGAACACATCTTCATCTCCCTCCCCCTTTGAGATTGGTGTATGAATCAAACCTTCATCAATACCTTGATCCATTCTTCACACACCCCCAACACCCCCTCCCCTTTCTACTGTGCATTTCCATGCAGCACAGGAGATGTAACACCTGTCCTTTTACATCCATGCAAGACCCTACACACCAATAGCAGGTGAAACAATTATTTCGTTGTATTTCTTTCAAATTACTATACAATATTCATGGCTCACAAAACCGTCCTTTCTCCACTGTGGAGATTAAATCATGACTGGATGGCAGTTTTGCAGAATACCTCCACTTGTTCTACAAGCAATTTCTGAGCTTCTGGCTGCCTGCGTGTAGTTCTCCATCTTGGTCTTATTCTGAGCTTTTGGTCCTTGATTTCCAGCAGCGTTTCAATAGATTTCAAAGCAAGCTCAAGGAATAGCATTTCATTTATTTACTGGACACGTTACAACTTTCTGGACTGAGTGAATTCAGCAATTTTCGACTATAACCTCTGCCCCATTTTGATTCTTTATTTTATTGGTGCTCTGCCTATCTCCCTAAGAATTAATGGAGGAGTTTAATATAGACAAGTGTGAGGTGTTGCATTTTGGAAAGTCAAATCAAGGTAGGAGTTTCATCATGAATGGTAGGGCCTGAAGGAATGTAGTGGAATAGAGGGACCTTGGAGTTCAGGCGCATGGTTCTCTGAAAGTGGAGTCACAGGTAGACGGGACAGGGAAGTAGGCTTTTGGCACAATGGCCTTCATCAGTTAGGGCATTGAATATAGAAATTAGGAAGTTATGTTGCAGTTGTACAGGATGTTGGTGAGGCCTCACTTGGAGTATTGTGTTCAGTTTTGGTCAACTTGATATAGGAAGGATGTTAATAAACTGGAAAGAGTTCAGAAGAAATTTACGAGGATATTGCCAGGACTCAAGGAACTGAGTTCTAGGGAGAGGTTGGGCAAGCTAGGACTTTTTTCTTAACAGCGTAGGAAACTCAACAGGGGATCACATAGAAGTGTATGAGAATATGAGAGGCATGGATAGGGTGAATACACTCAGTCTTTTTCCCAGGGTTGGGGAATTGACGACCGGGGGCATTAGCTTAGTATAAGAGGGGAAAGAATACACGGGAACCTGAAGGGCAACTTTTTACACAGAGGCTGGTACGCATATGGAATGAGCTGCCAGCGTAAGTGGTTGAGGCAGGTACATTAACAACATTTAAAAGGCATTTGGATGAATATATGGATAGGAAAGTTTTAGAAGGATATTGGCCAAGTGCACGGAAATGGGGTCAGCGTGGATGGACATTTTGGTCAGCGTGGACCCATTTGGGCCAAAGGGCTTGTCTCTGTGCTGTATGGCTCTCTTAATATGACTCTATGAATGCTGCTGATGATGTAGAGGCCTGAAAGCCAACTCATTAGTGAGCTGCCTGGAGATTCTCAAAGTGCTTGCAGCTCTACAATTGCATTTAAATGAGGCCCAAGGCCCAATAATGTGTGCATCTCACGCTTTTGCAATTATAACACATGGATCATTTCCTGTGTCAAGTTCATGCCATCCCACTGATGTAAACAAATTATCCAGCTACACAGACTCTAATGGATAAATTAGTCCCTTTTCAACAGCACAACATTTTTCTAACTGATTTTTTGACCTTCCTACAATCATTGTTTTGCTAAATGTATGCAAATTCATACTTGCGGTTGCTAAAGCAAATCCACAGTACTTAAGAGAGAACAAAATGTGGTTACGTGTCCTTTAATATAAAGGTATACCTGGGCCAATTGAACTGAGAGTGGTGTCACATTCATTTTGCGATCTATGAAACAATAAACTATTTCAAAGAAGTCTGATCAAGTTTGGACAAAAGAAATGAAAAAAAAAACACCCGGAGATAAAATGAACTTTGAAGAATGCCCAGAGCCTTTTTACTTCCACTTCATACAAATGTTCTAGTACGCTTACAATTAATTAGGTGATTGCTTTCAGTCTTCATTCAGTATAGGAAACTGACAGATTGTGATTGAAATGCAGATTATTTTTTCACTTTAAAGGAGCTACAAATCAAGTAATTTCGAAAGAAGTCTGTGCAAAGTAAGTATTAGGCAGTCTAACTTTCATTTGCTCATTATCTTCGATTACCTTTAGTTTAAACCTGTAATTTTACTTTGAAATTCAGCAGTGAATATGCATGAAGCTATAGCTTTGTGATCTCTTATCAAAGTTGTGTCTATTATTAGTGTAAATTCACGTGGCCAAAGAAAAACTTTTGAATTAAAGCATTTCATTAACAATAAAGCTTATTCTGTATAAATGTAATGAAGGGGAAAAGTTAGTAATTCCAAGTGATGACACTTCTGATTATTAAAAAATCCAGTGCTACCAATACTGAGATGAAATATAAAATTTAATAACAAGCACGTTATCAAGCAGGTAACATCTCTCGAACTCTCTGCAATAAAAGCACAGGAAGAGCAAGACTGTATTTCCCAAAAGTTTTCAGTTGTGAAGAAAAGTTCAGATAAAAAAGAGTGAGTGAGATTGGCAAGGATAGCAATTTCAGGCCCAGTCCCTTCTGTGAGTTCACATTGTTCGTCTTGAGCTGAGGCTACCAACTCCAGTTTGAGCATTTGCAGAGGCTTAACCTCATGAAACTCTGACGGCATGATGGGTGCATACGTGACGCTTATGCTTACCTCATAAAGATTGAGTAGACTATAGTTGAGCATTTTTTTGCTTAGTTTCCCATTCTTTTGAATGATGGTTTAGTCTTTACCTTAACAGCTACAAAGGTGAAATAATCCAAACTACAGTAACCATTAGTTCAAGAACTTTTTATCCTCCCACTTTGCTGTTTTTTAACAGTGAAAATCCTTGTTTCCTGTTCTTACTTCTCCATCTCTGCACCAGTGAACATAATTTTCTACCATTTACTCATTGCAGATTTCAATCACCCCTTGAATGACCACTTGTCTCAATGTTGCTACCTTGCCCTGAAGGCACATACAAAGCCAATCTCTAAGCTGCTACTTGCACTGGTCT
This sequence comes from Rhincodon typus, assembly GCF_021869965.1. Classification (NCBI taxonomy): domain Eukaryota; kingdom Metazoa; phylum Chordata; class Chondrichthyes; order Orectolobiformes; family Rhincodontidae; genus Rhincodon; species Rhincodon typus. The sequence continues at coordinate 48,876,478 of NC_063334.1, forward strand.
TTGAATAATGACCCTCACCATAGCTCATCATGGTGTAAGACCCATGTGGTAAATTTGCTGTCACTATCTTTCTTCTAGTGTAAATTTATAGGGACTTCTTGCTCTAATATGGTTGACAAAACTTCACCTCACAGGCTAATGAGAAGTAACTCTTGTCTTGAACATGACATATTTAGCCCACATCCAACAACAAGGATAGCTCCAGCAGAGTTGCTGATGGGAAAAAGACTCCGCACCAGGTTAAACTTGATATTTCCAGATCTGGAGGTCCAGGCGAAATGGCAGCAGGAACATCAATGCCGGCCACTTGCCTCCTCTAAGCGAGAAAGACAATTTAATGCAGCGGACAAAGTTTGGTGCTGGAACCATGGAAATCGCCCTGTACAGATACGAGGCAAGGTTGACACGAGGTCAGACCCCGTGACTTACAGAGTTCGGGTAGGTGATAAAGTCCTGAACAAACACATGGATCACCTGAAAGCAGTTACCTTGCAAACGGGGCAGAAGCAAAACATACCTGGCCCCTCAGAACAGACAATGCTTGTCAGAGCCAATAGGTTCTCCCCCTCCGTCTAGTTACAAGGAAACCTCACAGTCAGAGATGCATGCAGCCTCAATACCGTTACCACTGGTAGAGAGGACAAAATTCTCCCAAGATGCTCCGGGTGCAAGAGATGGGCTACAGTCTGGTACATGCCGCCTGTGCCAGAGGAACCAGATCTGTAGCGAAAACATTGCAGGAAATCTACAAGAGAAAGACCAGGTCTCCATGCCCGGACTTAGTGGGGAGGGAGGTGGTGATTGGAATCAAATGGACCTCGTTGACTACAAGGTTCTTGATTGGGGTTGTTAACCTGGGCCAAGCTGGCTGGCTGGCTGGCTCTAGCCAGTGAACTGCACACAGGTAAATAAAGGGTGATTTGCTGATAGGAACCGCCTCTGTGCAGTTATTTCAGTTAGGTTTGTTTTCTTTTGGAGATAAGAAAGTTGAGCGGAGATTTTACAGAATAAATAGGAAGAAACTGTTCCCACTCATGAAAGGATTGAATACAAAAAGGCACAAATTTAATGTAATTAGCAAATAAGCAAAAGCAATACAAGGAAAAATGTTTTCATTGAGCAATTGACTACTAATTAGGTATGTGCTATCTGATAGTGTGGTGGAAGCAGGTTCAACTGAATCATTCAAAATGGTGTTACACCGCTGTCTCTAAAAATTGAATGTCCGGGATTTACAGAGAAGTTAGAAAAATAGCCTTAATTTGGAAAGTTAAGGTTTTGGTTCACAGAACAATAAATAGAACACAAGGTAGATAGAGGGTAAACCAGAACAGAGAATACTTTATTATGCATTCTCTCAGCTCCACAGTTCGTCTGCGACTGCCTCCCCCAGCTCCTGTGCTTGGTCACCTGACCTATTCGCTTAAAGCGAACACAACGCTTAAACCTAACCACATAACCACATACAAAACAACCCTTCCCTTTTATTGTCATACTCCCCTTATCAATATATATACATCTAACAATTAGAACTATTATACAAGCATTGTAGATAACATGTATACTTGTCAGGACTATTTACAGAAAAGGAAAAACAAAATGAACCAGCCCTAGTTTACATTGACATGATCAACCCCACAGTGAGATGACAATTCCTGCTGGAGCTCTGCAGGTACGTCCTTCTCTGATTGGCTGTTGTTACTCTGTGATGTTTTTCCTCTTAGAATTTCTAATTTCCACCCAAATGGATTCAACCTCATTCTCCATAGAACCCATATCATCTCTCAGTGCCGCCCTGATGTCGTCCTTGAATATCAGAGCTACACCAACTCCCTTACCTTCCTGTCTGTCCTTCCGAATAGTCTGGTACCCTTGGATATTTAACTCCCAGTTGTGACCATCCTGTAACCATGTCTCTGTAATGGCTACCAAATCATATTCATTCGCGATGATTTGTGCCGTTAACTCATCAACCTTGTTACGAATGCTACAAGCATTCAGGTAAAGTGCCTTTATGCTAGCTTTCTTACCCTCATGATTTCCAACATCTCTAATAATATCTCCTGAGTTATCCTTCCTTTTTGCTTCTTTCATAGTCTGCCTTGAACTTAAACCCTCCTGCACACATGCTAACCTGCTGCTTACCTTTTTATTTACCATCATACTCTCTGTCGTTTTCCCTTTCCCTTCCCCCCAACTCACTAGTTTAAAGTCCTAGTGACCACCCTATTTATCCTTTTCGCTAGAACACTGGTTCCAGATTGGTTCAGGTGGAGACCGTCCCATCGGTACAGATCCCTCCGGTTCCAAAACTGATGCCAATACCCCATGAAATGGAACCCCTCTTTCCCACACCACTCCCTTAGCCACATGTTTACTTCCCTAATTTTCTTATCCCTAAGCAAATTTGCACGTGGCTCGGGCAGTAATCCAGAGATTATGACCCTCGAGGACCTGTTCCTTAATTTCGTTCCTAGTGCTTGCTAATCCCCAAACAGGGCCTCCATCCTAGCCTTGCCTATGTTGTTAGTCCCAACGTGGACCACAACAACTGGATCCTCCCCCTCCCACTCCAATATCCTTTCAAGCCGGTCAGAGATGTCCTGCACCCTGGCACCAGGCAGGCAACACACCACGGAGGACTCCCGATCCGGCTTGCAAAGGATACTATCTATCCCCCTAACTATAGAATCCCCTATAACTACCACTTGTCTTTTTGCTTCCCCGTCTTGAATGGCCTTCTGCACAATGGTGCTGTGGTGAGCTGGTTCATCCTCCCCGCAGCCCTTTTCCTCATCCACACAAGGAGCAAGTATCTCGTACCTGTTGGATAAGGTCAAAAGCTGAGGCTCCTCCACTCCTGAACTCAGGATCCCCCTACCTGCCTCACTTGCAGTCACACCCTGTTGTCCCTGATCACTAACTGAATTTGAATTACTTAATCTACCAGGTGTGACTGCCTCCTGCAACAAAGCGTCCAGGTAACTCTCTCCCTCCCGGATGTGCTGCAGTGTTTGAAGCTCAGATTCCAGATCTTCAACTCTGAGCCGGAGTTCTTCCAGCAACCAACACTTGCTGCAGATGTGGTCACTGCCGTTCACAATGGGATTAGCCAGCTCCCACATCGTACAAATACAGCACATCACCTGCCCAGCCACCTCTACTTAGTTAATTACTTTATTACTTTATATCAATTTATGAGTTAAATACTTTCTAATATTTCTCTGCTATGGTCTTTTCAAATAGCCAATTAATAGATAAATAAAAAAAGAAAGTAAATTTTTAACCAATTACACAATACAGAAGAAATAGAAAAAGTATAAAAAACCTTACCTTACCAACACCAGAGTCCTTTTTTTTTGGTTAGAGGAGGAGGGCGGTTGGGAGACACTACATGTTTAGTGTCTCGAGTTCAGCCGCTGCCCAAGTATATTCTCGGCAGCCCCCTGGTCCTCGCTGTCGCCTCTCCCTCTGCTGCTGAAAAATGAAGGCTGCCGACGCTCGAGGTAAGCCCTTTAAGAGGGAAAACTTACCTTCCCAGCAGCCCCCTGGTCCTCGCTGTCACCTCTCCCTCTGCTGCTGAAAAATGAAGGCCGCTGACGCTCGAGGTAAGCCCTTTAAGAGGGAACACTTATCTTCCCAGCAGCTCCCTGGTCCTCGCTGTCGCCTCTCCCTCTGCTGCTGAAAAACAAACACTGGGTAATCATGTTTGTTTCCTACACATGCTGAGGGACTTGCTAGGACAGCAACTCAACAACCCCTCCCCTTGAGAGGCCTTAAAGGCCTGCTTCAAGGTTTGTACAACTGGCCATTTGTTGCAGGGTGATACAGAGCTGATCTCACATATCTGATTTCATGATTTTTCCAGGAACTCCTCAAAACTCTTGCACTACAAACTGCGGACCATTGTCACTCGCTACTTGTTAGGAGTTCCCAAACCTGGCAAATATTTCATCCAGTCGGTTTATCATTGCTTCTGCTGATACTGACTTCATGACCGCCAACTTGGGCCATTTGGAGTGGGCATCCATGACCACTAGTAATATCTGTCCCTTTACTAGTTCCATGAAATTGACATGAATTCTCAATCCACAGTGACTGAGGCTACTTCCATGGATGAACTGGTGACAACAGCAGCACTTTTGTTACTAACGCGTAGAATTCACATGATTCTGCTTTTTCCTCAATCTGAGAGTCCACCTTCAACTGCCAAAAGTAGCACCTGGCTATTACTCTCATTTGCACTACACCAGGGTGATCTTGTTGTATTTGTTCCAGTACCTTTCCTCGTAATGAGAGAGGAATAATGACTCTCATTCCCCACAAAATCATCCATCTGATATGGACAACTCCACCTCCTAGATAGGTAAGTGCATAATTCTGGTTAGTTTCTATTTCAAGTCTTTCCTCTTAGGACTAAGTCCACCTCTAGGCTCAAGACCAGGTCACTCTGGATACCATTCCACACCTGATTCACTGATGCCTTGTCTTCCTGGGAAAAGTACATTATTTTTAGCTTCCAATTGCAAACTTCCCTATTTCCTAGAAGTAGTAAGCTTGACAAAACATCTGCATTGTTGTGCTTCTCCCACTATTTGTATCTGACTTTATATGAGTAGGCTGACAGATCCAGTGCCCATTTCTGCAGGCGCACTGCTGTTGTTGACGGTACTGAGGTTAGCAGCCTGTGGTAGCAGCACAAAGTGCTTGGTGTAAAGGAAACGGGTGAACTTCTTACCACCAACCACGACACCCAATTCCTCCTTTTCCAATTGGGCATACTTCTCCTCCATTTTCGTTAGTGACTTTGAAATGCAATGGACTTTCCCTCTCCACTTGATAAGATGCGTGACAGTGCAGCACCAACGCCATAAGGCAAGGTGTCACAGACCAACTGCAGTGGTAACTTTGGGTGGAAATGAGTCAGACCTTTAGAGCATTTGACCTTTTGACTTCTGACCTTTTTAGGGCTTAATTCACCTCCAGGTAAGCCACCTCATAATCCTGGGTCCATATCCACAGTGGCCCATTTCCTGGCAACTGATGCAAGGGTTTTAGCACAGTTGCCAGATCAGACACAAACTTGCAATAGTTACTTACAAGTCCCAAGAATGATCTCAGTTGAGACACATTCTCTGGTCTAGAGGCCTTCATGATAGCCTTCATCTTCTTGGCTGTCTTGAATAGTCCCTCACCAGCAGCACGGTGGCTCAGTCGTTAGCACTGCTGCCTCACAGCGCCAGGGACCTGGGTTCAATTCCACTCTTGGATGACTGTCTGTGTGGAGTTTGCACGTTCTACCCGTGTCTTCGTGGGTTTCCTCTGGGTGCTATGGTTTCCTCCTGCAGTCCAAAGATGTGCAGGCTAGGTGGTTTGGTCATTCTAAATTGCCTGTAGTGTTTAGGAATGTATAGATTAGGTGGGTGGGGTGCTCTGAGGGTCAGTGTGGACTTGTTGGACCGAAGGGCCGTTTCCACACTGTAGGGATTCTATGATTACACGGCCCAGGTACTTTATGAAGTACTCTTTAAGAAACTCATATTTCTCTCTTTTTATTTGTAGGCCATGTTCTTGCAACCTTTTTAGGATTTCTCTTAGGTTTTTCAAATGTTTCTCTTTGGAGAATCCAGAAACTACAATATTGTCCAAATAAAAGTGGACACCTGGCAATTCACTCAAAATTTGGTCCATGGGCCTCTGGAATAGAGCTGGCGCTGATGTAATGCCAAAAGACAGTCATTTGTAGCAGTCATTGTAGTCACTATCGTCATCAGTGGCTGCAATTCCTTTGTGGGCCCCATCTGCAAGTAGGTCTGTGACAGATCCATTTTTGAGAATTTCTTTCCTCCAGCCAGTCCACTGAAGAGGGCCTCAATGAGTGGACGTGGGCATTGATCTGCACACAGAGCTGGGGGTTGACTGTGATCACAAATCTTCACTGAGTCATCTGTTTTTGAAACAGGGATGCTTGAAGTGGCCCATTAACTGGTGGTTACTGGTTCCAATTCTCCCAGGTTACCAGCCATTCCAATTCTGCCACGATTTTAGGCCTGATGGTGTACAGTACTGGACATGCACTCAGACTTCTTGGATCAGCCTCCCCTTCAACAGAAAATTAATTTCACTTTTGAAGAAGGGTCACTGGACCTGAAATGTTAACTCTGATTTCTCTCCAAAGATGCTGCCAGACCCTTTGAGTTTTTTCCAGCAATTTCTGTTTTTGTATTCATTTCTACTCCTTTAATTTACCCCAGGATTCCTTTGAAGACATCCTTACACCTGTCCAAAGTCTCTTGCAAACTCGATTTTGAGTCCACCAGCCTGTTGACCACGCCCTAATTTAACTTTAATTTCTGTCTCAATAATGCAACATAGTCATTTCCTCCATGTACAGAGGCAGTTCGGCACACTGGTCCTTCAGCTGTACTTTCACCGGTACATAGCCCTTCAAGGGCTCTATGTCTATAGTGTAATCTTGGTAGGCTTTAATGCCAGTGCCTTAATTTTCCCCTATAGATTGATTTAGGAATCAGAGAGACCACTGCACCCATATCCATTTCCACCTTTACTGTCTTAGCTCTAACTTGGGAAGAACCCAGAAACAATTAGCCTCATCTAATACCAATAGGTTGTTTAACCAAAACTGTGCTGACTCTGGGCCTACCACTTCCTGTGCAGACCCAGCTGATTAATAATCTACTCCCTGGCTGGCGGCATGTATGTCATCTTGTCTTTTGAATTGTCACTTGTACCCAACAAATTTGGGCATTATGGCCCATTCACTTACACCTGTGGTACCGGGCTTCTGGAGTCCAACACTTTGACTCTTCATGGCCACTCTTGCTATATCGATGGCATTCTACGATTATTACCACCCTCTGCTGAATTTCCGCTATTCAATGCATTTGGGGTGTTGTCACTCAACTGTGTTGCTTCTCTGGTGGCCAACTCCACCGATGTAGCAATTTAGAAAGCTATCTTGAAATCCAGGTCTCTTATTGTTATAGCTTCCATTGGATGGCTTTGCATCAAAGGCAAAACACCAAATGGGCCCACAAGGCATCTTGGAGGAACTGTCTGAATTTGCAATGTTCTGCTAACTTCTTTAACCCAAGAAATTGAGCGATGGACTCTTCTTCGTGATCATCATTGGGTTTGGCACAAAGTATCTTTGCAATACTTCGCACAGTTCTTGGTATGTCTTCTCCACGGGTTTCTCTGGTTGGAATTGTGAAGGTCTTGCTGCCAATGGTACCAAGAAAACTGGAATAATCATATCTCAACTACTTTACCCACCTTTAAATACGCATCAAAATGTTCAGTGTAGAGCATCCAACATTCTATCTCTTCAAATGGTCCCATCACTCTAAATTGGCCCTCCATTTTGCTTTCACACCAAGGGGATTTTTCCTGCCACTCAAGTCTAGTAGCTAGTCACCTGAGTCCCAATAGTGACGATATCCTCTGCGTCAGCTGCTCCCTCACCAACTGTGTTTGTGTACTGCTCTTTCCTGCCATCAACTGCAGTCCTGTGTCCCCTCATGACTGCTGTCCGTGACAAATTCAGTAAGGTCCTGGGTGAGTATTCCCTTCTTCAGCTATGGTTGCAGCCCATGTCTCCTCACAATTGCCACTCTCATCCCACTCCCTGGTATATACTGTTCTTCTCTGCGTCAATTGCAACACAAGTCCTCTCACAACTGTTTCTCTCGAAAGGACTCTTTCAGCACCATACGGATTCTATGAGAACCCTGGACTACAAGGAATCTCAAGATAAGAAATCAGGCATCTTGAACTGAGCGGATGAGAAATTTCTTAACTCAGGGTTGTGAATCTTTGAATTCTATCTTGCAGCAAATTGAGGATGCTCAAATTGCGTATGGTCAAGACTGAGATCAATAGGTTTTTGAAATCTAAAGATCAGCCAGGATCTTATTGAATAAGCAAGCAGGCTTAAGGAAACCTACAGTCTATTCTCTACAGCTCTTTTTCACCAACTTACGTAGACATGTGTAATTTTCCTCTGATGTAAAAGATGTACTGTATCCTCATTTCAAGTAATTTTCTCTCAAAAGCAAACACAAATCAAAGAGGGAATATATTGTTTATGTTATTATAAACAAATAGTACATGCTGTGTAAGAAGCTATTTTGAAGTGAGTAATACTCTAATCAGATATTGTGTACATCATCACAGGAAGTGATGTAATGTTACATGATATTCCTCTCTTTTGTACAATTTCATGGCAGATCTTGCCATAGTAAGATGTGTTCCAGTAAAGTTCTTCTTTTACCTAACAGTCTACATACATTCTGCATTAGATTAATAGAATCAAGAATAATACAGCAAAGAGTGGAAATCTTCACCCAAATTATTTATAGGGTCTATATGTTGGCAGACTCTTTCTCTTTCATCACATGGCTTATCACCAACTTCTCCATGATTCTGGTTGAAAATTTTATTCCGCTCCAAAATGCTTATATTAAGTTTGGCTTACAAGTTTTTTTTCCATCAATGACTTTGGATGAAAATCCACTTACTAGGAGGATGACATTCCTTAATAGTGTAATGTACTAGATTTATTATTGATTTAATGAACAGATTGCAGAATCTTAAGTAAATTCACAAATAATTTCCTAAGTAATTTTGCTGGGTGGAATTTAGTGCCCTACACCATGGCAAGCTTTTAGTGGGAGGCACTTAAATCAGCAGAAAAGTGGTGAGTGACGATTTCTTCACCTTCCTTCCTTCACTCAAATCAGCTCAGGGTGGAAAGACCCATGGATGTCCATCCCACTCCACTGCCAAGTAAAGTAATTATGTTGACAATTAAATGCCCACTGAAGGGCCTCATTCCACTACCACTGGTAATAACCCAGCAGCAGGCAGGAGGACTTGCCATGCAGGCAGACAAGCAGACCCTGTAATGTTTGCTTACAGGCTCCTGGCATGGACAGGTTGGGAGTCCAGCATCAGAGGCACTCATTGTCTGATTGAAGAAACTGGCATTCAGAACTGGTGGGGAACTTTCTGAAAGCAAACCCTCTGCTTTTGCTGCCAGCACTCATTGATATCTACTCTGCGCAACAGCAATTCTAAATGCTCAGAAGATAAGCAGAATGTTCACTGCTTGAAGATCAGATTATAAAGGACAAGGGGGCTGACAGTTGGCTAACTACCATTAAACACAGCCCTACTATTCCACCACTTCCTGTTGGACTGTTGTATTGTAGGATTCTGTTTTGCAATCAGTTATTTTCTGACTTTTAAGTGGTTCAAATCAACGCCAGATCTCTGGTTCTAGACACTGGACTTAATTAGCGAATGTGAAATGAAGAAGGCAGTAGACATGTGTTTCAGGACAAAAGAATTTCCGTATTTATTAGAAATACAAAAGGTATGTATAATACAAGCAATATAGGTAAATGCAATAAACAGGGAAATTGACACAATCAACTATACAGAGAACATTATTAGCTAGATTAAACACTATTAGAACCTAAAGACAATAGTTTTAATCACTGAATCTTTAATCATGCTTCTTATCCTTGGGGTCCCAATGCACTGTCACCACCCACCTTCCCCTCCCTACTAGCTAGAACTTTAGGGTCTCGGGAATTCCAGCTCACCACTGAGGAAAATGCGAATTTGCAATATGCCTGGCTGTTCCTATTGCCATACCCAGAGCCTGAATTTCAGAATGCATGGGTTTTTTAGTTTGGGTTGAGTCCGCTGATGCGGTAAGGTGCATATTGGACCTATTGGGTAAGCACTTGGTTTTCTTTATTTTCTGCTGATTCTGCAGGCTTGGTTTTCACCTCAAGATGCATCTGAGGCCTTGTGCTGTTGGTTGGGTTGTTTGGTTTTCAAAGTTTGTCAGACCTTGGGTCTACTGGTCGTGGTCAGTTGCCGTTGGTTTCCCTGGTTCAGAACAGGCTTGTGTCTGGTAGTCCTTGCTTGGAAACTCTCATTCTTTGATTGAACTCGGATTGTTCTTTCAGATTGCCCTTGGAAATAGCTGCTGGAATAAGCTGTTGGAATTGTCCCAGAATTGCTTCCTTCTGGAGATAGATCCCTCAGGTGAGATTGGCTTGCAATTACATTGATTGTGGGCACAGTTATCTTTGCACCAAATCTGTGCTTTCCATCGTGTTTCTGGTGTTTGTCCTGAAGTTAATTGGTTTCCCAAGTGTTGAGTAATTGAGTAGCTGGTATCTCTGTAGGCCCCATACTATCTGTGCTGGGTAGCTTGATGTGTAAAACCTGTCTTGGGCTAAAGTCTGTTAGGTTTGGTTGATTGTTCTTTTAGATTGGAGGTGTAAATTGGAATTCCAGGCTGAAAAGTAGTCCCAGACAGAAATCCCCATTCTGCTGGCTGTGTAGTGAATTTGCTGCAGCATGATTCCAGGGTTCTGTCTGGTGTTTTAAATATTAGACAAGTCCAGGGTCTTGTCTCGTATTTTAGATGATGGGGATTTTTGCTGATACAATATCCATTTAATAAACACAAAGTTTATGGAAAAACAATGGCAGGGAGTGATTGCAAATAGATCCAAGTAATTCTCTTGCCTCCATCTCTGTCTCTCAATTTAACTCATGCTGGAGATGTCCTCTCTATATATCATCAAATGCAATTTAATACCCACACTTATTGTGCCTGAATAGCTGAACAGCAATTTTCATAAATACAATACTAGGTCATCGCAAACTGTCAGCTCATCTTGATCTGGCAATCAAGTTGCTCAATTTGGATTAAAATGTATGCTAATTTTCTGAAAAGAGGCATTTGCTACCTGGATTATTTTCCCCAATAGATCCTGTTGCACCAGTGACTTGGGAGTACTCATCAGAAGCATTAATTTCATAGAAAGTGGCACACTTTGTGCAAGATTAAACAACTTAGTTCATAGAGTCCTAGAGTCATACAGAATGGAAACAAACTCTTCAGCCCAACATATCTATGTTGACCAGGTTTCCATCTGTCTACAATCCAAATTTGCTCACATTAATTTCCTCATTGTTGGTCATTATTGGAATGAATGGCGGTGGAAAATTAGTGCCCTACAAAAACTTCTTTAGTTGTTAGCTACTGCAGTTCTAAGGGTGAGAATTGGAAGTAGTAGATGACAGATAATTTTGTTTGTGCCACTAAACAAGTGTTATACTCATGTTGGAGATCGCATCAATGGGCTGAAAGCAGGGTCAGTTTGCTTTGACAATCTGTGTGAGACACAGGATGACACATCAGCACCTCCAAAAGGTCTAAAGAAACTTACAAAAGAAATTTATAAATAAAAATTAAAATATCATTTCTTGGGAGTGTTGGTATCATGCAATAAACTCAACATTGTTAAGACAAGTAACTCTTCCCAAAAGGAATCACCAGTGGGTCATCCCCTACTGCTTGGAAAATATTCAGGCTTGACCTGACAAGTGAAAGAAACATACATGCCACACCTGTGCCAGGCAATAACTATTTCTAACAAGAGAAAGTTTAACCATTGTCCCTTATCATTTAATGACATTAACTTATTAATTCAATTAGCCCCATTAATTCAATACCACAGTTACAAAAGCAGGTAAGAGACTGCAAATTCTGCAGCAAGGATAGGGATGAGGGGGCCAGGGACATAGATGGAGGCTGGGGCTGGGAAGTGGAGTTTCCCCTTTATGGTGGTGTCTATGGAATATCTGCCACTTCTGGTCACCTGACGAGAGGAAAGATGTGATAGCACTAGAGGGGTACAGAGAAGATTCCCTTTGATTTAAGGGTCAAGCACGAGAGGGCATAGTTTTAGGGTAAGGGGCAGAACATTTGGTGGGGATTTGGGAAAAAAACCTTTTCACTCAGCGGGTAGTGGGAATCTGGAAACCACTGCCTGGGAATGAGGTGGAGGCCAGAAACCTTATAATCTTTAAAAAATATTTGAAATTCTAGAACTCCTACTGTGTGGAAGCAGGCCATTCAGCCCAAAAAGTCCACACCATCCCTCCGAAGAGCATCCCACCCTGACTCATTCTCCTATACTGTCCCAGCATTTCCCCATGTCTAACCCAAACATCCCTAGACACTTTGGGCAATTTAACATGGCCAATCCACCTACCCTGCACATCTTTGGAATGTAGGAGGAAACCTACACAAACACAGGGAGAATGTGCAAACTCCACACAGATGGTTGCCCAAGGGTGGAATCAAACCCAGGTCCCTGGCGCTGTGAGGCAGCAGTGCTAACCACTGAGCCACTGTGCTGCCCTATATTCACTTCAAATTATCATGACATTCAAGGATATGGGAGAAGTGCAGGAAATTGGGATTAGCACACCTTAGTGGTAGTTATATCAGTGCAGACACGATGGGCCGAAGGGTCTTTGTTGCACTGTATGAATCTGTGAATCTATGAATTAATAATACACAAGTGTAACTTATAAATATAGAACTGAATTATTAAGTGAGACTGGATATTGTGTTTTATTTTAGCCTTGAAAATAGGTAATTGACAGATCGGTTTGTTCAGGCATTATGAGGATAGGGATGAGGGGGCCAGGGACATAGGTGGAGGCTGGGGCTGGGAAGTGGAGCTTCCCCTTTGTGGTGGTGTCTATAGAATATCTGCCACTGCTTCACGATGCTCATCATACAGTTGCTGCCTTGTCCTTTCCAGTTGTTTTGCTTCCTGGGGAGGAATCCTTTCAAGATTTAAAGCACCCTGCAATTGTGGGAACCAAAGCACCTGGACGCACATAATCATGGGTGAGGCCCCAAAGCAGTCTCCCAGCAGGAGCAAAACCTTTCCCAATCAAGTCTGATGGAGAAAGGGGCTAACATGGAATTCCCAGCTGCTAGTGGCAAGTTGACAAGTCGGCTGATTACTGAGGCAATTGCCACCTACCATTCCTGATAGTTGCATAATACAGTAGTCGCTTAAGAGTTAAATCGGAGCTACACAGCCTTCCTGCTACCAAACTTCCTCCTGAAGGCCTCAAAGCAAACCGCATTGAGTAACCATTGGTCTCCTGGGTTGGAGGGGTGGGGGCAGTGTTTCTTGGTATCAAACAGTCAGTGCCTAATCAATGGTCAATAATCATCATTGGGTCTCTTTTATGGAAGTGATAGGGGTGCCCAGCAATTCTGAGTGAGGCCAAGTCCCTCTTCAGTCACAACTGAATGCTGTCCTAGATCTATCCTATTACTGATTGAGTTTTGAACCAATGTCTGTTCACAAACCAGGCAATGAAACAATATACGTTCAGTAACGTAAACAAATCATGAGTGATTTATCAATTTGAAACAATTTTTATATGGATCAGGCATTTGACAAACTTGTGACAGTTGGGACCTTCATTAAAGGTTACCTGTAGCAAGACTAGGACAACTGTCAGGCTTGTACAAGCAACTTTCACATCATTCAGTGCCAAGGAATGATCTTCTCCATCAGAGAGAATTTAATCATCTCCGCTTGACATTCAAAGGAGTTACCATGCCTGAATTCCCTACAATCAATATCTTAAGACATTACCATTGACCAGAAATTACAAGAGTTCTGCAGCAAATAACTCCGTTTACATCTCTCAAAGCCTACCTATCATCGACACGTTTGAACAGCGATGGAATACTTTCCACTTGCCTGAATGGGTGCAGCTTAAAACAGCACTCAAGAAGCTCCACAACACCCAGAACAAAGCAATACTCTTCATTGGCACCACACCCACCATCTTCAACAATCCTTTCCACTATCACTGTTACACGTAGTGATAGTAGTGTATACCATCTACAAAAAGCACAATTGCCATGAAATTGCACAAATTGTTAAATCATCACTTCATGAATTTATTAGATCTAAAAATGAATTGTGAAAAAAATACAGTCAGATTAATCTCACATCAAGACATTAGCCCCAGAACAATGCTGATCCTTTTAAAAAATGATGTGCTGACTCTTGATTCCTAATGTATTGTTAGTTAATTAACAGACTGCACACCATTCATCCATGCAGTGCCTAGAGCTGAATCATTGCTGATTTGTAAAATGTTAATTAATTTATTTACAATTTACATGACCGCATCAATAGGGAGGCGTCATTTTGCTGATAAATAAAAGAAGAAAATGATTGCTGTTAGAGAATTTAATTCAATGGCTCCCTGAACCTAACATTCAAAGGAAAAAAAACCTGCCTGTTCTATAGCACCTCTCATGATCTCAGTACTGCCCAAGTGCTTCACAGCGAATGTATCAACTATGAAGTGGAGCCAACGCTAAAATGTGGGGTTAACACAGCAGTCAATCTACACACAGCAACATGCCCAACAGCAGTAAGAGAACTCATCATTTTTTTTCAATTTCAGTGATGTTGGTTAAGAGATAGATGGGAGCCAAGAGACTTCAAAAAAAATTAGAATTGGAAGCTAGTCTCAGAGTGGTGATCATAAAATTATCGTTGATTGCCATAAAAACCATTTTGGTTCACTAGCATCCTTTGGGATATGAAATCTTCCATCTATACCTGGTCCAGTCTGCAAGTGCTTCCAGATCCACAGAAATGGCCTAGCAAGTCATTCAGTTTGTTGCCAATTAGGGGGCCATGAATATTGGCCTGGCCAGTGATGCCCAAATCCCATGAAAGAATAAAATCCTCTTACTTAACCTCAGTGAATTCATGGATTTGTTTATTTCCTCTTACAAGGGCATTTCAGGGTAATGCTGGGAGATGAAGCCAAAATTCAAAGAGGCATGTGGGAATGTGTGGAAGTTCAGTTCTGATGGGCTTGGTAGGGCGATCTAGGAAGAAAGGAACTTGGAGCTCTGTTTCTTTTTCTGGGGGGAGTTGTGGCCTTGATTATAGGCTTGATTATAGGCTATGTCATGTATGACCTGTATTGACTTACATGCACGTGCATGTCATAAATGTGCACTGGAAACAGAAAATGGTTGTGACCATACCCAGCGTGGGCACATGGGTCCTATTTAAGAGCAATGTGAAGGTTATTTCAAGGGTTGGTTGGATTAGTTAGGTAGTTTCACAGTACAGTTTAAAGTCATTTGTAATTATCGTATGCTACATTTGAAATTCTTGCAGTGTCCACCTGTGCGATACAAATCCTGGTCGTAGGCAATTTTGGCCATGTCATTGGTCATTACAGTTTGTGATGTAAGGTGTCTCATTTTTATCAGATCAATAATTCTTCAGTTATGAACTACTGTTACATGCGATTTTCTGTGTCTGGAACAGTTTAATAATTAATACGTGAGCATTTTTGTAGCCATTGTGATTTATCCTAAAACATATTATTAGAGAGAGACTTGGAGAGTATGGGAAATTTTACATTGGGAGAAGTTATGAGAGAACAAAGTAAATAATGTAATGGATTAAACTATAGAATATGCTGGAAATTTTTGCAAGGTGCTTAGGGAAAACAACTATAGTTTGGAAAAGCTTTTTAATTTCAGTTTGGGGCGGTTTAGCAGGTGCTTTAGCTGAAGCTGGATGTGTACACTATTGCGCTTGAAAAAGCTAGGCATTTTAGGACTATTAAGAAAGATGTTATGTCAATGTAAAGAGTTTATTTTAAAATTTCGAGATCAGAAGTTTTTAATTAAAGCCCTGGAGAGGTTAGTTGAAACTAAGAAAGTCAGTTGAATGGATGCTCCGGAAAAGGTGATCAGATTCTCAAGATGAGCAATTGAAGCTACAGTTAAATTCAGCCCTATAAATGTGAAAGAGAAGAAAATTATCTCAGGTGTGAGTATTGTAAAGAAATGTATTTGGGATTAATGGCACTGTTATCTTACTATCCTCTCCGTGTCTGCGTAGGTCTCCTCTGGGTGCTCTGGTTTCCTCCCACAGTCCAAAGATGTGCAGGCTAGGTGGATTGGCCATGCTAAATTGCCCATAGTGTTCAGGGATATGTAGATTTGGTGGGTTATCGAGGGATAGGTCTGGGTAGGATGTCTGAATGTTGGTGTGGATTTGTTGGGCCAAAAGGCCTGTTTCCACACTGTAGGGAATCTATGAAATATCTATGAAGTTTCAAAATCATTAAATTTATGTTATGTGTAAACAGTTTGGTTTATTCTACTTTATTGATATTTCCTTAGAATTAGTTTGTTATTGTGTACATTTGTAACATTGTCTTTCACTAAGACACAAACACTCAATCTTGTTAAAACCAAAAATGAAACAAAATATGATCTATCAAGCCAGATTTCAATCTGGAATTTGACTTGTCCAACTAATATCAGCTGGGATCATAACAAGATCGAAGAAGTCCATTTCTGTAAAGCAAAACTTATCACAACAACCTTAAAGGTTGCAACAGTGGGCCTTAATTCACAAGACAATTCAAGATCTCATCGGCTCCACAAAGACACAAAACTGATTTTCTCTCACCTTGAACATGGTCTTAGATACAATTCTGCCTTTTTATTTGGGAGGGGAGAGCACGGGAACAGGGGTAAGGAATCACATGGTACTTTCAATCTGCTACTATATTTGGATGGCACGGCTAGTGCTGAATTCATTGGAATAAGTTCCTTATGTCAAAAAAATGCACAAGCATTCCATGACCATTATTGATGAACTCCTCCATGTCTTACTGTATGTTAAACCGTCATTTGTGTGTGATATGAATGTTAACCACTCACATTACTAAGGACCTGTTCTGCTTCTTCTATTGCCCACACAAGTTCATTAGAATCGTGACCAATGGATCCAGCTACAGCAGAAGTTATTGTCATGCGAAGAAATAGTGGAGGACCATTTGAACCAGCAAGTCCAGGACAGCCAGCAGCCTCCAGGGTCTACCAAATAGCTTCCACATGGAGACTTCACAGCTGAAGGACTTCTCAGGATGCACAGGAAGTAAAGGAGACCCAGAATCTTTTGTCCTTGATGCCATTTCATCCAATTGAATAAAGTTCAGTACAAGCATAGACTAAGGATGCCACAGGGCACTGTCACTGAATTGTACCAACTTCTGGAAAGGGACCTGCGACCTGAGGAGTAGGTAGCCATCCTGGCCACATCTGAGCTGAATAGTTTGGCTGTGACCACGATCCACTAGGGATCTATCTGAGATCACAACACTCAATCCACAAATGTACCAAGGTTGTTAATGATGCAGTTTGTGCCACACCACACCACTTTATTTGTTTTTCCCATGATGAGCTCAGTGCTGCAGTTGGGCTTTGGAAATATGACTGACTTCACTCAGGTGCAGAGCATCATAAACTGCATATATGTAGCATGAGTATGCCATATCATAATGAGGTTGACTTAATGAAAGGAAAAGGGTTCCATTCCCATCAGTGTCATCTGTGATAATCAGTACCTCATCTTGGAGGTCTGCACCAAGTACCCTGGGAGCAGCCATGACGCTCTAGTTCTTGCTTCATTTCATGGATGCCTTACAAGGATGGTTACTGGGAGACAACAGCTGTCTTCTGCAACCGTAGCTAATGACTCTGTTACTCAATTGTAAACTGAGGTAAAGCTTGGATACAAAGCAGTCCATTCTTTGATCAGACAATTGGCTTGCTAAAAATGACATCCTGATGTTTGGATCGGTCTGGGGTGGGGTTCTTGGAGCGCAGATTGTGCTGCATAATCCTGGCATTCTATGCTCTGCCCAACTGGAACAGGCAAAGAGAGCATCTGATGAACTCCGGAGAGCTGAGAGAGCTCTCTCATTTCCAAGAAGGAGGAGAAATAGGACATTGAGCAGAAGTATCGCCTCCTGCATGACAAAGCACAACAGTAATCACTTAATTAAATCAGATTTGTTGCAGTCAACAGTTGAAGAGTCTGTTCTTTTTTTAATATTCATTCATGGGATTATATGTCACTGGCTATGCCATCTCTAATTGCCCAGAGGGCAGTTAAGAGTCAACCACATTACAGTGGGTCTGGAGTCACATGCAGGCCAGAGCAGATAAGGATGGCAGTTTCCTTCCCTAAAGAACATTGAAACAGTTTTTTTTCATGAAAATCAGCAATGGATTTGTGGTCATCATTCAAGTAATTTGTCTCAATTAAAGGTTTTTATTGAATTCAAATTTCACCATCTGCTGTGGTGGGATTCAAGCCCAGGAACATTACCTACATCGCTGGATTAACAGATCAGCAATAATACCACTAGGCCAGAAGCAAATGCTGCTTTTGTTTATTTTTAACTTCAACTTTTGCTGTTGCTGAATAAAAGTGAATATTTTTAAACATTTGAAGGTTTTCCAATATGAAATGGTCCCACACTGAATGATTAGAAGATGTTGGGCTACACTGGACATTGGGAAAAGAGTAGCACTCCTTTCAATAGCATTCTAATGTATGATGACACTAAGTCCAGGCAACATGTGTACTTTGGTTCTAAAATAGCAATGATCTAAAAATGTGCAATTTTATTTGCAACAAAGAGTCAGCCATGTCATCCATGTGTTCAGAGAAACATTTCTTTTGGTTCCCCTCCTATGACGTGCACAGTAATGGGCAATTCTTGGCTGACAGCACTTGACTGGATGCACGGCTGGACTTTTAAAAAGATACCAATGCCAGGTATCCCAGGGGATCCCAGCAGTGGCAAGTACTTCTGCCTCTGGTAAGCGCAAAGATATGATGGGTGGGATGCATAGAGGCATGGGCATAAGTAATAAGCTGCGTTTATCAGAATAGGATGGGAAGTGTTACTAGGGCCACAAAGAGAAACGCTCCATGTAACTCTCCAAACTTGATAGTTGATTTCTGTCAAAATTCAGCCCAATGCTGCAATAGCATCCTGACTAATCCACTGACTGATAAAGACATTTTGAAAGGGGCCTCTCTCTATGCGTTTTGTATATCCTGGAGCTAATATGTATGACCACAGACAACAATAATCAACATCCTTTGTGTCAGGTATGACTCCTGCCAGCGAGAGTTTTCCCCAATTCCCATTGAATCCAGTTTTGCTAAGCTTCCTCAATGCCACATTCGATCAATGCAGCCTTGATGTCAACAGCTGTCATTTTCACCTCACCTCAGCACTTTTATCCATGTTTTAACTAAGGCAGCTGTACTGAGATGAGGGGCTGAGTGGCCCTGGCAGAATCTGAACTGGGCAGCAGTGAACAGGTATTGCTTGATAACACTGTCGTTGACACTTCCCGTCATCACTTAACCGATGATTGAGACTAGACCATTGCGGCAGTAATTGACTAGGGTAAATTTGTTTTACTTTTTGGGTATAGGACATACTTGAAAAACTTTCCATATTGTTGGGAGATGTCAATGCTGTCACCGTTCAGGAACTGGTTGGCCACTGGTTGGTGTTTGGTTTAGGTACATCCACAATGCTGTTAGAGATTGAGTTTGAGGATTTTGACCCAGCAACATTGATGGAACATTGATCAATTTCCAAGTCAGGATGGTGAGTGGCTTAGAGAGAAATTTGCTGATAGTGGTGTTCTTATGTATATACTGCTCTTGTCCTTTTGGATGGTGGAGGTCATGGGTTCAGAGATGTTGTCTAAGGAACATTATCACTTCTAAGGGACAGATTCTCCTCCTGTCCCTATACTCATCCATTATAATCTCCTTGTAACTGGACTTGGAGATATTTAATATAATTATCGGAGTGTATATATAGCCTCATTCAAACACAGACAAAATAATTGAACTTCAGAGGTGAAGTGACAATAACTATCCAATGAAACTAGAACTGAGGTCACTGTTTAAAAATAAGGGATCAGGCAAACTTTTGAAATTCTTTGGATCTTTCTCCTTCAAAGGGTGGTGGAAACAGAGGCTTTGAATCTTAAGGCAAAGGTCAATAGATTTTGGATTCTGAATGTTTTCAGGGAAGGTGTGAATGTGGAATGATCAGGGCAGCAATGATTTTATTGAAAGTGGAGACAACTCCTGCTTGCAGGTTACTCTTCCTCCTAATTTGTATGCTTGTATGTTTCTATTTGTAAAGAGAAACCTTATCAGCTTTGTCAGTCAAAACAAAGCATTGAGTTAAAAATGAAGTATTCATGTTCATGTTTAAGAACATCTCCAGATGGGGCTGAGAAGGGTGGTTGAGTGGATACAACTCTTTGGTGATGCACAGCCTGTCTATCAATTAAAATGAGCAGTTAAAATCACCTGAAGTCCATGCCAAAAATGTCAGGAGGGTGGCAAGTCCTGCCATCCCTTTCCCCACCCACACGTACAATTCCCTCTCTAAGTTACAATTGTAGCTTTGGAATCTTACAAAAGCCAAACAGAAATATAAAGATTTACCTAGTTTTACCATTATTTGTAATCACAGTGTTCATTTTCCAGGTTTCCACAGCTTATAGATTTTGTGGACGGATTTTGTTCAGTCCTTGAATGATGAGGGCAGTGCTGAGTTGATAGGGAAAATATGGTCAGAATAAGAAAGTGGTGTTCTCAATGTCAAGAAACAAAAAGCCTAATTTTACCAAAACTCAAGGTTTTGACAGTGAGGCAAGAATCTTGTTAGTGAGTAGCTAGAGACCCACCAGTGTGTATCAAAGTCTCATTATTACCTAATCACACATCAGTTATTTTTCCAGGCAGTGGAGAGAAACTAGATAGCAACCATTCTTGATATGAAAATCAGAATGGGTATCTTTAGGTCTGTAGCACCTTTCCCAGGCTTTTATCTCAGTCAGCATTCCCCATCATCTTGCTGCATGCCCCAAGGTCACTAGCAAATTAAGCTGTCAGTTCCTTCATCCAGGTCATAATGTCGTCCCAACACGGACCCCCGTGGAACTCCTGCCATGTCTGTTCCATTATCTTCCCTACTAGGCTCCTCTTCCAATCAACTCTGGCTAGCTCCTCCCTCATGTCTTTGTAGTTACCTTTACTCATTACTTTACATCAACGCCATTACATCTGATTCCAGCTTCTCCCTCACAAACTGCAGGGTGAATTCTATCATACTGCATTCGCTGCCCCAGGGGGTTCCTTCACCTTAAGTTCTTTAATCAAGTCTGCCTCGTTACAAAACACCAAATCCAGAATTGCCTGTTCCCTCATGGGCTCTACCACAAGCTTTTCCCAAGACTTTTTTTGCAAGACATTTCGCAAATTCCATTTCTGGGGATCTGTTATCACCCTGACTTTCCCAGTCTACTTGCAGACTGAGGTCCCCCATAATTAATGTAATAGTGCCTTTCTTACTTCCTTTTCTATCTCCTGATTTATTTTCTGTCTCATATTTTGGCTTCTGCTTGGAGGACTGTACATGACTCCCATCAGGCTCTTTCTCCATTTACATTTCCTCAATTATACCCACACATATTCTTTGCTTTCTGACTCTATATCACTTATGGCTATCGATTTATTTTCATTTTTAACTAACAAGACAACCCCACACACTCTGCCCATCGATAAGACACGTATTTTGGATATTTAGTCCCCAGCCCTGATCCCCTTGCAGTCTTTGTAATACCTATAACAGCATACGCAACATTTCAATCCCTACAACTCATTTACCATGTTTCGTATACCATGTGTATTTAAGGACAACACCCTCAGTCCTGCAATGACTGCCCCTCTTCTTATAGTTGCCCCAATCTGCTGTGTCTGAAGTTAGATTCCTGAGCCTTTCTACACTCTTTGTCCTATTACTTGTTCTTTACAATCATAGTCAAAGAGTCATAGAGTCATACAGTAGGGAAAACAGACATTTTGGTCCAACCAGTCCATGTCGACCATAATCCCAAACTAAACTAGTCCCACCTGCCTGCATTTGACCCATATCCCTTTAAACATTTCTTTTGTGTACTGACCCAAATGTCTTTTAAACGTTGTAACTGTACCCACATTCACCACTTCCTCTAGAAGTTCTCCTCCCACCTGAAATATAAATGCCCTAGTGTTGAAATCCCCCACCACAAGGAAAAGACACCTGCCATTCACCTTATCTAACCCTTTATTATTTTATAAACCTGCATAAGGTCACCTTTCAATCTCCTACACTCAAGTGAAAAAAGTCCCAGCCTATTCAGCCTCTCCTTTAATAACTTCTGCTGTGCCCGCCCCACCCCCCACCTCTAACTTTTTCCATAATTTTCCTTGAAACTAAACCCACCCTTCTACTATTTAGCTTAAAGCGCTGACTACAGCTCTAGTTATGTGATTCGCTATGACATTGGTCCCAGCGTTATTCAGTTGGGAGTTTGTCACATTGGAACAGCCCCCTCCTTCCCGAGTAGTGGTGGCAATGTTCCCTAAATTCAAACTGTTTTTTGGCATGCCAATCTCTGAGTCACATGCTTATTTCTTAAATCTTGTTGACGCTGTGCCAATTAGTAATCCAGAAATTGTTATCTTTTTGGTTCTGTTTTTTAATTTAGCCTGGAGATGCTCATACTCCCTCAGCAGGACCCCTTTCTTCTTTCTACTTATATTATTGGATGACAAGTGGATCTTGCCCCTCTCATACCAACTTCCTCTGCATCCCAGATGAAAATTCCTGAACTTAGGCACCAGGCAGGCAACAGAGTGTTCAGGACTCTTGATCCTGGCCACTGAGAATAGGGTTTATTCCCCTGACTATTGTCAGTTACAACTACATTTCTGTTTTCCCCTGTTTTGAATGGTTCCCTGTACCGCGAGCCAGGGTGCCATTGGGAAGGTAAGGCTTTTTCCTTATAAAAACTTACCTCGTGCAGCAGCAGTCTTCTTGCTTTCAGCGGTGGGAGTGGAGAGAACACAAGCCAAGAAGTGAACTAATGTATTCGGGCATTGGCTAAACCTGAAACACTACATGTGTAGTGTCTCCCACCCATCTTCCTCCTCTAACCAAAAAAAGACTGTGTGCAGGGTTGGTAAGGTAAGGCTTTTCTTTTTAATCTTCTGGAAATCTAGAGTAGAGGGAATAGAAGCTACTGCAGTTGCATGCTCCTCTTGCAGGATGTGGGAGGTAAGGGTCACTGCTGGTGTCCCCTCTGACTTCACCTGCGAGAAGTGCACCCAACTCCAGCTCTTCATAAACCGCGTTAGGGAACTGGAGCTGGAGCTGGACGAACTCCGGATCATTCGGGAGGCTGAGGGGGTGATAGAGAGGAGTTATAAGGAGGTGATCACACCCAAGGTACAGGAAAAAGGTAACTGGGTGACTGTCAGGAGGGGGAAAGGGAACAGGCAGACCGTGGCCGTTCCCCTCAATAATAAGTATACCGTTTTGGATACTGTTGGGGGGGATGACCTACCGGGGAAGGCCATGGCGGACAGGTCTCTGGCACTGAGCCTGGCCCTGTGGCACAGAAGGGAAGGGGGAGAATAGGAGAGCAATTTGTAGTGGGGGATTCAATTGTAAGAGGCACAGATAGGCAGTTCTGTGGATGCGAACGAGACGAACGGATGGTATGTTGCCTCCCGGGTGCCAAGGTCTGTGATGTCTCGGATCGTATCTTCAAGATCCTTAAGGGGGAGAGTGAGCAACCAGCAGTCATGGTACATATCGGTACCAATGACATAGGTAGAAAAAGGATTCAGAATGTGAAAAACGAGTGAGGGAGTTAGGTTGGTAGCTGAAGTCCAGGACAAACAGGGTAGTTATCTCTGGATTACTACCAGTGCCACGTGATAACAAGGTAAGAAATAGGGAGAGAGTGCAGCTAAGCACGTGGCTACAGGGCTGGTGTAGGAGGGAGGGCTTCCATTATGTGGATAATTGGAGCACATTTTGGGGAAGGTGGGACCTGTACAGTAAGGACAGATTGCACCTGAACCAGAAGGGCACAAATATCCTGGGAGGGAGGTTTGCTCGAGCTATACGGGATGGTTTGGCAGGGGGTGCAGGACCGGATTGGTAATTCAGAGGATGAGATATTCAGCCTTTCAACAGAAACAACAGGGAGTGAGGTTGTTAATAAAGAAATGCGGTCGATGGAGCGAAATTGCGGACACAGGGATAGTTTGGAGCGTGTATATTTCAATGCTAGAAGTATCAGAAATAAGGGGGATGAACTTAGAATATGGGTCAGTACTTGGAACTACGATGTTGTGGCCATTACAGAAACGTGGGTAACTCAGGGACAGGAATGGATGTTGGAAGTTCCGGGATTTAGATGCTTTAAAAGAAATAGGGAGGGTGGAAAAAGAGGCAGCGGAGTGGCATTGCTAGTCAGGGCTAGTATAGCAGCTACTGAAAGGCAGTTTGAGAATGATATGTCTGCAGAGTCAGTTTGGGTTGAGGTCAGGAACAAGAAAGGAGCAGTCACTTTGTTGGGGGTTTTTTACAGACCCCGAATAGTTGCAGAGAAGTGGAGGAGCGGATTGGGAGGCACATACTGGAAAGGTGCAGAAGTCACAGGGTTGTAGTCATGGGTGACTTCAATTTTCCAAATATTGATTGGAAACTTTTTAGTTGTAATAGTTTAGATGGAATAGATTTTGTCCAATGCGTTCAGGAAGGATTCCTGACACAGTATGTAGATAGACCAACACCAGGAGGGCCACTTTGGATTTGGTGCGTAGCAATGAACCAGGCCAAGTGTTAGACCTGTTGGTCGGAGAGCATTTTGACGGCAATGATCATAACTCTGTTACTTTTACAATAGTCATGGAAAAGGATAGGTACATACAGCAGGGTAAGGTTTATAATTGGGGGAAGGGTAATTATAATTGTGTTAGGCATGAACTGGGTAACATAAAATGGGAACTGATGCTGTCAGGGAAGTGCACTATAGAAATGTGGAGATTGTTTAAGAAATGCATACTGCGTGTGCTCAATATGTTTGTCCCTAGCAGGCAGGGAAGATGTGGTCGAGTGAGGGAGCCTTGGTTCTCAAGAGAGGTCGAGTGACTGGTTAAGAGGAAGAAGGATGCTTATATAAGGTTTAGGAAACAAGGATTGGAAAAGGCTCTCGAGGGATACAAGTTATCCAGGAAGGAGCTGAAGAAAGGGCTTAGGAGAGCTATAATGGGGCATGAGAAAACCTTGGCAGATAGGATCAAGGAAAACCCCAAGGCTTTTTACACGTATGTGAGGAACAATAGAATGGCCAGAGAAAGGGTAGGGCCGATCAAGGATTGTAAAGGGAATTTGTGCACGAAGCCTAAAGAGATAGGAGAGGTCCTTAATGATTACTTTTCTTCAGTATTCACAACTGAGAGGGACCCAGTTGTAGGGGAGGACAGTGTGAAACAGGCTGGTAGGCTAGAGGAGGTGGATGTCAGTAAGGAAGATGTACTAGGAATTTTGAGGAACTTGAAGACAGATAAATCCCCCAGGCCTGATGGGATTTACCCAAAGATTCTATGGGAAACGAGGGGAGAGATCGCAGGGCCATCCTCACTGTCCACGAGTATAGTGCCGGAAGATTGGAGAGTGGCAAAACGTCATTCCCTTGTTCAAAAAAGCGAATAGGGATAACCCCGGAAATTACAGGCCAGCTAGTCTTAGTTCAGTGGAGGGCAAATTATTGGAAAGGGCTCTGAGAGATAGGATTTATGATCACTTGGATAGGCACAGTTTGTTTTGTGATAGTCAGCATGAATTTGTGAGGGGTAGATCATGCCTCACAAACCTTATTGAATTCTTTGAAGAGGTGACCAAACAGGTGCATGAAGGTAGAGCAGTGGATGTGGTATACATGGATTTAAGTAAGGCATTTGATAAGGTTCCCCATGGTAGGCTCATGCAGAAAGTAAGGGGGCATGAGATAGGGAGAAATGTGGCAGATTGGATTCAGAATTGGCTGACCCTTAGAAGACAAAGGGTGGTAGTGGACGGAAAATATTCAACATGGTGCTCAGTTACGAGTGGTGTACCACAAGGATCAGTTTTGGGTCCTTTTCTATTTGTGATTTTTGTAAATGATTTGGATGAAGTAGTGGAAGGGAGGATTAGTAAGTTCATGGATGATACGAAGGTGGGTCACGTTGTGGATAGTGCGGAGGGCTGTTCTAGGTTACAAAGGGACATTGATAGGATGCAGAGCTGGGCTGAGAAGTGGCAGATGGAGTTTAACCCTGAAAAGTGTGAGGTGATTCATTTTGGAAGGACAAACTTGAAAGCAGAATACAGGGTTAACAGAAAGATTCTTGGCAAAGTGAAGGAGCAGAGGGATCTTGGGGTTCATGTCCACAGTTCCCTGAAAGCTGCCACCCAGGTGGATAGAGTTGTTAAGAAGGCGTATGATGTGGTAGCTTTCATTAATAGAGGGATTGAGTTCAAGAGCCGTGAGGTTATGCTCCAGCTATACAAAAGCCTGGTTCAACCACATCTGGAGTATAGTGTCCAGTTCTGGTCGCCTCATTATAAGAAAGATGTGGAAGCGTTGGAAAAGGCACAAAGGAGATTTACCAGGATGTTGCCTGGAATGGAGGGAAGGTCTTACAAGGAAAGGTTAAGAGAGCTCGGGCTTTTCTCTTTAGAACGACGAAGAATGAGAGGTGACTTGATAAAGGTGTACAAAATGATCAGAGGTATAGATAGAGTGGAAAGTCAGAGACTTTTTCCTAGGGTGGGGGTAGCTATTACAAAGGGGGAAAATTTTAAAATGAGTGAAGGTAGATATAGGGGAGACGTCAGAGGTAGGTTCTTTACTCAGAGAATGGTCGGGGCGTGGAATGCATTGCCAGAGAGGGTAGTGGAGTCGGTCTCATTAGGGGCATTTAAGCAGCTATTAGATAGGCATATGGATGATAGTATAAGGTAGGGATGGAGGTTAGATAGACCTTAGGTTTAGGGTAAAAGTTCGGCACAACATCGTGGGCCGAAGGGACTGTACTGTGCTATACTGTTCTACGTACCATGGTGCGATGGTCAGTTTGCTCCTCCTCCCTACAGTCCCCACTCTCATCCACATAGGGAGCAAACCTGTTTGACAAGCTCAAAGACTGAGGCTCCTTCAGCACCACCTCCTGTTTCACTTTACCTGTCTCACCTAAAGTAACCCCCCGCTCCTGTCCCTGACCACTGACTGACGTCAAGGTAGTCCCTCTAAGGGCTGTGACTGCCTTCTGAAACACAGCATTCAGGAAATTCTCCCCCTCCCTACTGTGTCACAATGTTTGAAGTTTAACATCCAGCTCATCAAATCTGAACCAGAGTTCATCAAGTAACAGACACTTGCTACAGATGTCATCATTATGATCCACATTTGGGTCCACCAGATCCCATATCATGCAGGTATAATAAAACTACATTTTTATTTAATTCACTTAGTTCTTAATTTGATTTTTAAAGATTTTCTACCAGTCTTTTAGGTTGTAAATATTTTCCCTATTTACTTTCAATTAGAAAGTCAACTATAATAGATAGTCAAATTAATAGTTATTATCAACCAATTAATTTGTGGCTTTTCTGTGATGTCATTTTTTTGTGTGTGCTGGGCCCCTGATTCTGGGCCTCATTTTGTCCTGTAAAAAATGCCTTACAAACAATGGACCAAAAAAGCAAGCATCTTCCCCTCTGCACCAAATTCCCATGCTACCTCCAAATTCCCAAAATTACATACTCACTCAGGCAGTGTCTCACACTGGATGTGATTTCTCCTTCCAGACCAGGTGCATCTAACTCAGATTTCTATCTCTGATTTAACATTAACAACTGATCCAGCATCCACTGGTATTTGTGGAAGAGAGCCAAAAACATTGACCACCTTTTGGGTACAGAAGTAATTCCTAACATCTCTCCTGAATGGTCTGGCTCTAATTCATGGATTGTGTCCCCTAGTTCCCAAATTCCCAATCATTAGAAATGGTTTATCTTTATCTACACTGTCTTTTCTTGTTTAATATCTTGACTTCAATCAGCTCACCCTTTAACTTTTTAAATTCTGTAGAAAATAAGTCTAATTTTTGTATAAAAGAAAGAACTATTCGTTCAGGAAATCTGAAACAAAAACTAAAATTGCTGGAAAGTCTCAGCAGCTCTGGCAGCATCTGTGCAGAGAAAGCAAACTTAATAATTCAGGTCCAGCGACCCTTCTCCAGAATTCATCTTAGCAAGGAATAGGTTGATAAATATGCTCAAGATGGCAAGGGGGGGAGAAGTAAATGATTGGAGCCCAGACAGAGAGAAAAACAGTTGGGCTGACAAAGGAATGGGTAAAGGTCATCCTAGGAGAATGAATAGCAGCTACCAGGGGCCAATAGTGACTGACAGTGGGTTGTTTGTGGTAGCAGCCCATGTAATGACATCTTGTGTGTGAGGACTGCGGTAAAGAGATGGGAGAAAGTGCTCAGTCTTTCAAATCATTTAACTCGATATTGAGTCCTGAAGGCCTCAGGGTCCCCAGACAGAAAATGAGATGCTGTTCTTCCAGCTTGCTCTGAGTTCTGGTGGAGCACTGTAGCAGGTGCGACTTGGAACTGTTGAGCAGGGAACACAGTGGTGTGTTGATGTGGCCAGCAACAAGAAGCTCAGGCTCACTTTTGCACACAGACATAGGTTACCCAGTCTGTTTTTCATCTGCCCAATGTAGAGCAGACAACATTGTGAGTAGCGAATATATTAGACTAGATTGAGTGAAGTGCAGATAAATTGTGATTTCACCTGGAAGGCGTGTCTGGGGCCTTGGATTGTGAGGAGGGAGGAAGTAAATGGGCAGTGTGGAACCTTCTGTGGTTGCATGGAAAGGTGCTATGGGGGTGTGGGGGAAGTGCTGGGAGTGGAGGAGGAGTGAACCAAGGTGTCCCAAAGGAAAGATTCCTGCTGAAAGCTGAAAAGGGAGGGAAGAGGAATACGTATCTGGTGGTGGCATCCCACTGGAGGTGAGAGAAATTGACGTGGATGCTGGTAGGGTAGTAAGTGAGCACTGGGGGGACCCAATCACAGTTGTTGGGGGGAAAGAGGGGTGAAGGCCAAAGTGTAGAAGATGGGTCGGACATGACTGAGAGCCCTGTCAACCATAGTGGTGGGGAATCTTTGGTTGAGGAAGAAGTTGGACATTTTGCAGGCCCCTTTGTAGAAGTTGGTATCATCAGAATAGATACAACAGAGACAGAAACTGGGAGATTGGAATTTAGTCTTTACAGGAAACAGGTGTGAGGATATACACTCAAGTTAACTGTGGGAATCAGAGGGTTTATTGTGATCACCAGATGAAATGAGATTGATGACTAGTGTGCACACAATAGCTTGATGTTCAATGGCAGGGTCATGGTCCCAGGAGGAGATGGGAGGAGGTGTCTGAGAGCTGGCACTCAGTCTCTGCAACGAAGAGATCAAAGTGCCAGACAACGACAGTACCGTCCTTGTCGGCAGGCTTGATTACAAAGGCAGGGTTGGATTGAAGAGGATAGCGTGCAGTTGGTTCTAGAAATAAAGGCCAGCATTCCGTTAGCTTTCTTGATTATTGCACCTAGAGTCATAGAGTGATAGAGATATACAGCACAAAAACAGATGCTTCATTCCAACTCATCCATGCTGACCAGAATCCTATATAAATCTAGTCCCATTTGCCAGAATTGGTCCCATATCTCTCTAAGCCCTTACTATTCATATGCCCACCCAGATGCCTTTTAAATGTTGTAATCATACCAGCCTCTACCACTTCCTCTGGCAGCTCATGCCATATACACATCACCCTCTGCATGAAACAGTTGTCCCTTAGGTCTGTTTTAAATCTTCCCCCTCTCACCTTAAACCTATGCCCTCTACTTTTGGACTCCCACTCCCTGGGGAAAAGACCTTGTCTATTTACCCAGGCATGCACCTCATGATTTTATAAACCTCTATATGGCCACCACTCAGCCTCCGATGCTCCAGGGAAAATAGCCAGGTCTATTTAGTCTCTCCTTATAGCTCAAATCCTCCAACCCTGGCAACATCCATGTAAATCTTTTCTGAACCCTTTCAAGTTTCACAACATCCTTCCTATAGGAGGGAAATCAG
The DNA here is from genome assembly GCF_021869965.1 of Rhincodon typus. Classification (NCBI taxonomy): domain Eukaryota; kingdom Metazoa; phylum Chordata; class Chondrichthyes; order Orectolobiformes; family Rhincodontidae; genus Rhincodon; species Rhincodon typus. Next base: position 48,906,313 of record NC_063334.1, read on the forward strand.
AATTGAATGCAACTCCAAAAGTGGCTGAACCAATGTCCTGTACAGCTGCAACATGACCTCCCACCTCCTATATCAATGCATTGACCAATAAAGGCAAGCGTATTAGATGCCTTCTTCATTCTCCTGTCGACCTGGGACTCCACTTTCAAGGAACTATGAACCTGCATTCCAAGGTCTCTTTGTTCAACAACATTACCCAGGACCTTACCATTAAGTGTATTAAGTGTATAAGTCCTGCCCTGATTTGCCTTTCCAAAATGCAGCACCTCATATTAATCTAAATTAAACTCCATCTGCCACTCGTCAACCCATTGGCCCATCTGATCAAGATGCTGTTGTACTGAGGTAACCTTCTTTGCTGTCCACTACACCTCCAATTTTAGTGTCATCTGCAAACATACTAACCATATCTCCCATGTTCACATCCAAATCATTTTATAAATGACGAAAAGGAATGGACCCAGCACCGATCCTTGTGGCACACCGCTGGTCACAGGCCTCCAGTCTGAAAAGCAACCCTCCACCACTACCTTTGAGCCAGTTCTATATCCAAATAAATAGTTCTTCCTGTGTTCTGTGTGATCATGCCTTGCTAACCAGTCTAGCATGAGGAACCTTGTCGAACGCCTTACTAAAGTCCATATAGATCATAACTACTGCTCTGCCCTCATCAATCCTTTTTGTTACTTCTTCAAAAAAGTTAGTGAGACATGGTTTCCCACACACAAAGCCATGTTGTCTGTCCCTAATCAGTCCTTGCCTTTCCAAATACATGTAAATCCTATCCCTCAGGATGCCTTCCAACAACTTGCCCACCACCAATATCAGGCTCAGTGGTCTATAGTTCCCTGGCTTTTCCCTACCACCTTTCGTAAATAGTGGTACAATGTTAGCCAACCTACAGTCTTCTGGCACCTCACCTGTGGCTATTGACGATACAAATATTTTGGCAAGGAGTGCAGCAATCTCTTCCCTCACGAGTTCTCAGGTATGTTTGATCAGGACCCGGGGATTAATCCACCTTCATAGTTTTAAGACGTTCAACACCTGCTCCTCTGTAATATGGACATTTTTCAAGCTGTCACTATTTATTTCCCCATGTTCTCTATCTTCCACATCCTTCTGCACAGTCAACACTAATGCAAAATACTTGTTTCGTATCTGTTTGTGACATTTTAAATATCTGTGCACCTGAACTGCAAGTTTCTTGAACATCCAATGTATTTAGTTTTATACCAACCAGAAAGTAATCTAATCTATCCTTGTTCTATCCAAAGTGGATAACCTCTCACTTGCTTACTCTGAATTCCATCTGCCACAGTTTTACCCATTTACTTAGTCTATCAATATCCCTTTTTAATTTTATGCTATCAACTTCGCCACATACAATGTCACCTAACTTTGTGTCATTAGCTAATTTGGATATATGACACAGATCCTTGCAAGACCACTCATCATACTTTCTCTCGCCTATCATCCAACCAAATTCCAGGCATGTTAGTAATTTGCCCTCAATTCTATGGATTTCTACCTTAGTTAATTTTGTCTTATGTGGGACTTCATCAAATGCCTTCTTAAAGTCCATATAAACAAAACCCAAAGGCATTCCCTTATCCACTACCTTTGTCATTTCTTCAAAAAATTCAGTGAGGTTTGTTAGGCATGACCAATTTGATATTAATTCATGCTGGCTGTCTCTGAATTACTAAAAATTTTCAAGGTGTTCAGTTACCCCATCCTTGATTATAGACTCCCACAATTACCCACCACATATTGAGTTCAAAGTCCACTTTTTGTCATAGTGGGATTTGAACCTGAGTACCTGAGGTTTTACTTAGGTCTCTGGTTTTCTGGTACAGCAACAACACATTATACCATCATCTCTTCACAAGTCACATTGATACTCTTTCACCTCCTTGTCAGTCAAGAATCTGTCTAACTTCACCTTAAAAATATTCAAAGACCTCCTCTGCTCAATAGATTTCCACAGACTAACAACCCTATGAGAAAAAGAAATTCTCCTCATCTACATATTAAATGGGAACACTCTTACTTTCAAACTGTGTTTCGTAGTTCTATTCTCTCCCACAAGGGAAACCATTCTTTCAGCATCCACCTGTCAAGATTTTATCTGTTTTAATAACATAATTTCTCATTTTTCTAAAGTTATTCTTGATTTCTAGTTACAGGTGACATCAAGGAATATGGAGGTAGTTCAGAAAAATTGAGTTGAAGTTGATGATCATTCATGATCTAGAATAGTGAAGCAGGGTCGAGGAGCTGAATGGCCACTCTTGCTCCTCTGTCCCTATATTCCTAAATGCCAATTAATACTTGCGAAACTTGTCCAACCTTTCCACATTTGACAACCCCTTTACCCCAGCTGACTAAACATTCTCAGGAACAAAAACAAAGTTGCTGGAAAAGCTCAGCAGGTCTGGCAGCACCTGTGAAGGAAAAAACAGAGTTAACGTTTCGGGTCCGGTGACCCTTCCTCAAAACATTCACAGCACTGTTTCTAATGCAATTAGATCACTACGTAGATAATTCCAAAACTGTACTGCAGATGTAATATCACTAATTTCCCTTACAACTGTAGCAATCTTCCTTAGCTTTTTATTCCCCTCCCTTTGCATTCAACGACAACATTTCACCTTCCTTTCCATACATTGTTGTACCTGTATATTAACTTATTGTGATTCATGTACCAATTCATGCAAATCTTTCTGCAGCACAGAGTTCTAAAGTTTCTCTCTCCATGTAAACAACATGCTGCTTTTCGATTTTTCCTGCCAAAATCAGCAAAATGAACTGTGGCTATAGCAATAAGACCTTTCTCACTAAATTTATTTAACAAAATATAATGCTGTGCAGAGTAAACTTTCCATTGCAAACGCTTACCTTGGGAACTTGCCTAAATTAATCGTTTTTTTTGCAGTTGCTCCTTATTTCAGACACCACTTTGACACACTTCACCTCCTCCTACACACAAAGTTGGCAGGCAATAGTGGTTGTATAACTCGCCCACCTGCATAATTGTTGTTTATGAGCCAGTACTTTATGCACAAACTGAGATTCAGCACTCAGTAAAGTGCATTTTCTCTGTCCAGATAACTGCCATCCAGGCAAATAATCCATGTAGACATTGCAATACAGTACTGAAGAAGCGCTGAACAGAGGTACTGAATTAAATTGAGGAATTAAATCAAAACTCCATCTGCACTCTCAATTGAATGTAAAACATAAAATATTTTGAAGAAGAGCATGGAAGTTCCCAATGATGTCCTTGCCAATATTTATTCCTCAACTGTCACCATTAAAGTATTTTTACTGGTCATTTTTACTTCATTTCTTGTGAGGCCTTGCTGTGTGCAAATTGTCAACTCTATTGCTACATTCTGGCAATGAATACACTTTAAAATAATTTAAAATAAAAAATAATAATTATTCACTCATGGAATGTTGTTGACAAGGCTAGGCCACAGGGCAGTTAAGAGTCAACCATATCACTTCTGAAGTCACATCTAGACCAGACCAAGTAAGAATGGCAGAATTCTTTTAAAAAAACACTCAGCTAGCTTTTAGTTCCAGATTTTTCATTGAATTCAAATTTCACCACCTGCTATGGTGAAATTTGAACCCATGTTCCTAGAACATGAATCTGAGGTTCTCATTTATTATTGACATTACTACTACACCACAGACTCCCCACAATTTGATTAGCTGTGAGGTGCTGTGAAATCCCCTGAGCTTATGAAAGGCATTATTTAGTGCAAGCTTTTCTTTCTTATTCTGTGGTCCGTAATTATTTCAGCAAACACAACAGCTTTTAGTGTGGGCTGTTAAGGCACATATTTGATGTGTAACAAGCTCAGGAGGGACTGGTTAATATTTGCTTCACTCACTTCCTGGTTCCTAAATTCCTTTCCATTGTCTAAAGGAACAAGTCAGGAGTTTGATCAAATAGTCTCCACTTGCCTGTAACATTGCAACTTCAATAGCACTCAAAGTTCGAAACATCCGGCACAAGGTAGCCTGTTTGTTACCCAGAAACCATCTTAAATATCAATGCCTTCCACCACTTATACTGCGACTGCGTTCTGGTACAGATTGATCATCGATAAGATCCAATAGAGCAAGTTGCCAAGACTTCTTCAACAGGACCTCCCAAATTTGCATTCTACAGAAGAACAAGATTAACAGGCACCAGGAAACACCACCAACCTCCTTGCAAGCTCCCCTTGAAGTTGGACAATATTCTGATTTGTAGATAAACAGCAATTCCTTCATTATTGATAGATCAAATTGCTGGAACTCCTTCCCTAATAGTACTATAGGAGTACTTACACACCACAGATGATATCAATTCAAGAAGGTGGCTCACCAGTGAAATAACTCCATGAAGGCTGGTATCCCATCACCAAGTCACCCTTTATTTACACGTGCATCATACATGACATTGACTCAGCTAGCATAGAGCTGTCTCCAAGAGAACACCTGACACTCCTGTTTATATCCGTCAACCAGAACTCCCTGATTGAACTAGTTAACAGCTCAAATCAGGGAACACATATTCTATGAGATCCACCTAGTTGACCTTGTTCCAAACACTGCTACCAGCACATTCTCAAGCGCAGTTAGGGTAAGCAATAAATACTGGCCTTGCCACTGACAACTCCGTCCATGAATAATTTTTTAAAAAATGTTTTGCTTATATCATGGCTGCACTATTGGCTACAAATTATTTGCCTCACTAACAACGTAACTTATAAAGACTCTAGAAGAAGAAAATGTATTCCCAGATTTATATTGCAACAGCAATCCCTTTTTTTAATTCACACATTTATGGCTGAGAACTATTTAAGAACCATTTACCTGTCTCAAAATAATACAAGTGTCTTTGGCTAATTATTCACTCCATATCTCGAGAATGCATGAAGGAACAAAAATATAATATTCCATTAAAAGGGCACAGTATGCTTGCTATCTGTGCAAAATAAAATATTACAAAAGATTCAGCAATGTAGGTCTGTTCATTTAAATTCTAAGTCTTTTCAGATTTTCTAAAAGTTTGTATTAGGTAAACATAAGCCACAGCAGCAGTAGTTCTCTGTTCAATATGTTATCATGTAAATAAATCATTTTCCAGTGTTTATTTCACACCATAAACTAAAAATACAACAGCAGTTCTCAGTTATTAATTATTGTGAATGCTAGTTGGAGACATTTTGAAGCTTCCTGTTCACGTGTCATTCTGACCATATATATCAATCTTTTACCACAGGTGATGAGGATGCTTCCTTCTTTTTTAACCCTTCTTGGTAAGTCACAACAAATACATACATGAATTAAAATGTAATTGACTAGATTAAAATGAAAGTGACAAATTTCAAGGTTTTTTAAAAGTGAAAAAATGGTATTTTATTATCTACTAACCTTCAAAAACTAATAAAAACATGATATTAAACAAACAGACAAGCTAAAGGGAGAAAATATCTGAATAGAATACATAGTCCTTTATTTTAAAGAAAAAGACATTAGAATTTTTGAGGTATTAGATTTTGAAGCTGAAACCAGTTCTTGATGAATTGTTGTGATCCCTAGTTGTCTTTTCATGAGGGAATGACTTCAAGATTGAGAGAAACAGGGACAGAGAAGCTCACAGGTCTTTGCTATTTTTCAGTTCATATTTTTCTCCTTCTCTGCTTTGTGGTCACAAGCAACTCTTGATGTAGAGCACATTCCTGAGTCTGCTCCATTGTCCTTCGAAACTAAATCCTCCACAGATAACCTTTTGTTTCTTAGTATATAAATTTATTATGCAACTGTGAAGTAAGCAAATATCTCGAAACTTTCTCAGTAGGCTGGTTTCAATCTCAGAAGACAAGTAAGCTCAGTGCAGTCAGTTTCATTTATTCCATATGGTCTCCCTGGACTTGTCTAAATCTGTGGTTGAGTGATCGCAGAAGTCATTTTAGGTCAGTATCTGCTGTTTTTAAAACCTTAGACTATGAAAATCTCAGTTATATTAATCAGATGTCAGCAGTTGAATATTTTTGGTCTATTTTACCAATACAAATGGAATAAATGTGATCTCATTTGCATGATAAAGTTCAAAACCATATACTTCTACTTATGTTTTCAAGCCAGCAATTTTAAGACCACAAAACAAAGGAGCAGAGGTAGGCCATTCATCCCATCAGTCTTCTCGGCCATTTAATGAGATCATGGCGAATCTCATGTTTCACTTTCCTGCCTTTTCCCTGAAACACTTGACTCCCTTACTGATTAAAAATCTGCCTGTCTCAGCCTTGAATATACTTAAAGACTCAATCTCTACAGCTCTCTGTGGTAAAGAATTCCACAGATTCACTACCCTCTACGAGAAGAAATTCCTCCCCATCTCTGTCTTAAATGGCGCCCCTTTATTTTGAGATTATGCCCTGTGGGTCTAGACTCTCCCACAAGGAGAGTCTTTCCACATCTACCCTGCCAAGTTCCTTAAGAATCTTGTATATTTAAATACAATTGCCTCTAAATCCCAATAAGTACTAAGAACAAAGAACAAAGAAAATTACAGCACAGGAACAGGCCCTTCTGCCCTCCAAGCCTGCGATGATCCAGATCCTCTATCTAAACCTGTCACCTATTTTCCAAGGATCTGTATCCCTCTGCTCCCTGCCCATTCATGTATTTGTCTAGATACATCTTAAATGACACTATCATGCCTGCCTCTACCACCTCCGCTGGCAATACGTTCCGGGCACCCACCACCCTCTGCGTAAAGAACTTTCCACACATATCTCCCTTAAACTTTTCCCCTCTCACCTTGAAATCGTGACCTCTAGTAATTGAGTCCCCCACTCTGGGAAAAAGCTTCTTGCTATCCACTCTGTCTATACCTCTCATGATTTTGTAGACCTCAATCAGGTCCCCCCTCATCCTTCGTCTTTCTAATGTAAATATTCCTAATCTACTCAACCTCTCTTCATAGCTAGTGCCCTCCATACCAGGTAACATCCTGGTGAACCTCCTCTGCACCCCCTCCAAAGCATCCACATCCTTTTGGTAATGTGGCGACCAGAACTGTACGCAGTGTTCCAAATGTGGTCGAACCAAAGTCCTATACAACTGTAACATGACCTGCCAACTCTTGTACTCAATACCCTGTCTGATGAATGAAAGCATGCCCGATGCCTTCTTGACCACTCTATCGACCTGTGTTGCCACCTTCAGGGTACAATGGACCTGAACACCCAGATCTCTCTGTGCATTAATTTTCCCCAGGGCTTTTCCATTTACTGTACAGTTCGATCTTGAATTGGATCTTCCAAAATGCATCACCTCGCATTTGCCTGGATTGAACTCCATCTGCCATTTCTCTGCCCAACTCTCTAATCTATCTATATTCTGCTGCATTCTCCAATAGTCCCCTTCACTATCTGCTACTCCAACAATCTTAGTGTCATCTGCAAAATTGCTAATCAGACCATCTATACCTTCCTCCAGATCATTTATGTATATCACAAACAACAGTGGTCCCAACACGGATCCCTGTGGAAAACCACTGGTCACAGTTCTCTATTTTGAGAAACTCCCTTCCACTACAACTCTCTGTCTCCAGTTGCCCAGCCAGTTCTCTGTCCATCTAGCTAGTACACCCTGGACACCATGAGACTTCACTTTCTCCATCAGCCTACCATGGCGAATCTTGTCAAACGCCTACTGGCCCAACCTACTTAACCTCTCCCCAGATGACAGTCTGTCCATAGTCAATATCAATTTGGTCAACCTTCTCTCGACTATTTCCTTCAATAAGGGGACAAAGTCTGTTCACAGCATTCCAGCTGTAGTCTGACTCATGCCTTATACAGTTTTAGCAAAACCTCCCTATTTTTATATTTCACTTTCTTTGAAATAAAGGTCAAGATTCCATTAACTTTTCTATTACCCACTCAATCTTACAGAAGTTCCAAGAATTAAGAAATAATCTGGGGTCAGGAGAAGATAGCCAAACTAAGATTGGGTGAAGAGATTCAATCAAAGCGAAGGGCAAAATGTCCCAAACCAGGGACCGATATAGATGACCAAGCAGGGGAAAGTAAAGAGGGCCAAAATTGGGCCAAATGAAAACCAAACTAGAGCAGGGCAAAGAGGGCCAAACTGGTGCCAGCCTGAGGGCTAAACCTGGACAGGGTAAAGAAGGCCAAAACTGGGCCAAGCAAAGACAGCCAAAACAGTGTCATGGAAAGAGCATCATTAAACAAAGAAGGCCAAACAACAGCCAAAGCAGTGGTAGGGAAATCATTCACATAGTGGAAAAAAGAAGTAAACAATGTTTGATTCTACTAATAACTTAAAGTAATTTGCTAAATTTGTACTGGCAATTAATACAAAAGTGTTAGCAGTAACATTCTACTCACAGAAAACAGTAATCCAACAACTCACTGACTGTTTTTAACTCATAGTAATGGTATACTTTTATAATATCCTACATGTAACTAGTAGTCGCAGTATAATGACATAATATATCTGAAAATCTCAGCCCAAATCGCCTCTATTACTCAGAGTATGCTCAGGTGGTTAACAAATTTTAATAACCCCAATCTTACTGCCTATCTCCTTGGAATCCAAAACCTTATGAAAGTGACAAATCTGAACTGGGGGATCATCAGTGTGTCAATTTTCTCTCCTCCCCTCTTTCCATTCCCTCCTTCAAAAAGGCATTGACACTTTATTTATCTGTTGTTTTACTCATTTTCTGGTGCCCCACTCAAATGTATAAATGGTCATTATTCACATGGGAACAACACCACCTACAAGTTACTCTCCAAGCCATTCACTATCCTGACTTGGAAATATATCACTGTTCCTTCTCTGTCGCTGGGTCAAAATCCTGTAATTCCCTCCCTAAGGGCATTGTAGGACAATTTACAGCACATGGACTGCAGCAGTTCAAGAAGGTAGCTCACCATCACCTTTTCAAGGCAACTAGGAACAGGCAATGAATGCTGGCTAGACAGTGACACCCACGTCACATAGAATCATAGATTCATTAAAAAAAAGTCTTGATATCAAGTGCCCAGCTATACAGCTATGAAGCTGTATTAGTTGAGCTGGGTGGCATCTTTATCAGAGAATCAGTTCTTCAATGTTTCCCTGGTGGCTGGAGTCTCTTTAAGACTAGGTCATTTTATTCGCAATGCACTGCTGTCAACCTCAAAGACAAACAATTGAACTTTTGAGGCTGCACCAACAGACGATGTATCCCTCATTAACGTTCCAAAAAAAAATTTAAATCAGGGCCATGTTGAATTTAGCAGCAGTCTTGCCACCTCCTGGCTGGCAATGTTATTTATTCTTTCAAATCAGATACTGCAGTGGTTCTACAGTGCAAACTATAGGAATTTTCTTTTCTTTTTTGGCTTAAATATTTGGAAATAAACCTGGTTTATGCTAACCTTTCCGTGCTCTAAATAAAAACAAATTTCTTCCTCACTTCCAAACAATAGTGTGAGTGCATTCTGACTTTTCTGCCTCAATTTATGCCTCTGCTTCTAAATAATTAAACATTTGCTTAAGCCTAAAATAAGGCTACTAAATTAGTCATAGAGTAGTAGAGTCATATATCATAAAAACAGAGCCTTTGGTTCAACTCGTCCATGCTGACCAAGTTTCCCAAAACTAAACTAGTTCTATTTGCTTGCATTACGTCCATATCCCTCTTTAAACCATTCACATTCATATATACCTGTCCAAATGTCTTTTAAATGTTGTAAATGCACCTGCATCTACCACTTCCTCTGGCAGTTCATTCCACATACAAATCATCATCTGTGTGAATAGGTTGCCCTGTTGACCCTGCAAAGTCCTCCTTTATGACACCTGGGGAATAATGCCAAAATTAGGAGAACTGTCTCATAGGCTAGTCAAGCAATAGTTGACATAGTCATACTCACAGAATCATACCTCATGGATAATGTCCCAGACACCACCATCCCCATCCCTGGATATATCTTGTCCCACTGGCAGGATAGGCCCAGCAGAAGTGGCATACAGCAGGGAGGGAGCTGTCCTCAAAATTCTTAACTGGATCCCGTGAATTTTCCATAGTTAAACATGGGCAAGGAAACCTCCTGCTGAATACCATATACTGCCCTCCCTCACTGATGAATCGGCACTTCTCCATGTTGAACAATGCTTGGAGGAAACACTGAGATGGCATGGGCACAAAATGTACTCTGGGTGGGGGATTTCAACATCCACCACCAAGACTGGCTCGGCAGCAGTATTACTGATCAAGCTGTTCGGGTCCTAAAGGACATAGCTGCTAGACTGGGTCTGCAGCAGGCGGTGAGGGAGCCAACAAGAGGGAACAACATACTTGACGTCATCCTTACTAACTTGCCAGCTGCAGATGTATCTGTCCTTGACAGTATCAGTAAGAGTGACCATTGCACAGTCCTTGTGGAGATGAAGTTCTGCCTTCACATTGAGAATAATCTCCATTGTATTGTGTGACACTTTCACCATGCTAAATGGAACAGACTTTGAGCAGACCTAGCAACTCAATACTGGGCATCCATGAGGCGCTGTGGGCCATTAACAGCAGTAGAACTGTACTCCAGCATAATCTGCAACCTCATGGTCTGGCATATCCCTGACTTAACCATTACCATCAAGCCAGGGATCAACCCTGGTTCAATGGAGAATGCAGGCGGCTGGCCAGGAGCAGCAATCAGGCATTCCTGAAATTGAGGTGTCAACCTGGTGGAGCTACCAAACAGGATTACTTGTGTGCCAAACAGTACAAGCAGCAAGTGACAGGCAGAGCTAAGCAATCCTACAACCAACGAATTGGATCTAAGTTCTGCAGTTCATTCATATCTAGTCTTGAATAGTGGTGGACAATAAAACAACTCAGTGAAGGAGGAGGGTCCACTAAGATCCCCATCCTCAATGATGAAAGAGCCCAGCACATCAGTGCAAAAGTTATGGCTGAAGCTTTCGCAGCAATTTTCAGTCAAAAGTGCTGAGTGGATGATTCATCTCGCCCTCATCCAATGGTCCCCAGTATTACAGATACCAGTCTTCAGCCAATTTGACTCACTCCTGTGATATCAAGAAACAACTGGAGACATTGGATATTGCAAACAGTTTGGGCCCCAACAGCATTCGGCAATAGCGCTGAAGGCTTGTGCTCCAGAGCTTGCCACTCCCTAGACAAGCTCTTCCAGAACAGTAAAACACTGGCATCTAGCTGACAATTTGGAAAATTGCCCATGTATGTCCTGTACACAAAAAGGAGGACAAATAGTACCTGGCCAATTACGGCTCCATCAGTCTACTCTGGATCATCACTAAAGTGATGGAAATTGTCACCAACAGTGCTATCACACAGCATTTGCTTCACAATGACCTGCTCAGAGATGTCCAGTTTAGGTTCCTCCAGGGCCACTCAGCTCCTGACCTCATTACAACCATGGTTCAAAAATGGAAAAAAAAGAGCAGAATTCCAGCTGTGAGGTGAGAGTGACATCCCTTGATATCAAAGCTGCATTCGACCAAGTGTGGCAACAAGGAGCCCTAGCAAAACTGGAATCAATGGGTATCAGGGGCACACTCTCTGCTGGTTGGAGTCACACCCGGCACATAGGAAGATGGTTGTGGCTGTGGGAAGTCAGTCATCTCAGGTCTAGGACATCTCTGCAGCATCCTAGGCCCAACTATCTTCAGCTGCTTCACTCCTCAGAGGCACTATATTCATATACCTGGCTATTTATATTTAGTCCTGCTGCTAGTCCAGTACTGCAAAACAACCTGTGTGACATGGTGGAGTTCATCAATCATGCTTGGCTGGTTGCATGCCACCAATTTGGGTCCAGATTAACATTTCTTACAATTACCTCAGCAATCATAGGCACTTTATTTACAAGAGGTGTGAAAAAAGCCTTTCTGCTGAATGGTTTATTTTTTGTCATCATCATTATTGCTATGCGCTCCACAGGTCTCACATCTATAAGAGCATCCAGCAGGCAATTGCTAACTTTCCCCTTAACAATTATGAGCTGTCATGGGTGTCAGACACCTACCTCTGTATTTTCCTTAGATTTTCAATGAAATAGGACTTCCACCTTCCCAAATGATCTCATCAAACCTAATCACATTTTCTGTGGGAAGGGGTGGCCCTAATTTAGTAAGTGGAGTGGATTCTTCTGTAAAGGTCTCTCTCTTTCTCTCTCTCACTGGGACCACTGAAGCTTGCTACCATTCTGCTAGGCCTTGTGGCAGTCATAAATGTTGTGTAGATACTTTTTTCTTTCCTGCATCAGCTTCAATCTGAAGAAAATGCAGCATAATACAAATCCAGTATAGATCTAGAAAAATAGGAAGTTAGAGAATTTACTGTGCAGCAGGATGCCATATGATCTGTTTCCACAGTGTGGAAACAGGCCCTTTTGGCCCAACAAGTCCATGCTGAACCTCAGACCATCCCACCCAGACCCATCCCCCTACACTACAGGCAATTTAGCATGGCTAATTAACTTAACCTGCACATCTTTGGACTGTGGAAGGAAACCCACACAGACACGGGGAGAATGTGTAAACTCCACACAGACAGTCACCTGAGGCTGGGATTGAACCTGGGTCCCTGGTGCTATGAGGCAGCAGTGTTAACCACTGTGCCGCTGTGCCACCCCATGTTGTGTCAGTGTCAGTTGGGGAAGCTCTGTATCTCAGACCTACATAGTGAACTCCTGCCCAGTTAAATCTTTCCTCTTCTTAGAATCTCTACAGTGTGGAAATAAGCCATTCAGCCCATCGAGTCCACACTAACACTCCAAAGAGCATCCCACCAAGACCCACTCCATCCCTGTAACCCCATCCAATCTACCTTACCCGCACATCTTTGGATTGTTTGAGGAAGCTGGAGCACCTGGTGGAAACCAACACAGACATGGGGAAGAGTGTGCAAGCTCTAAACAGACAGTCACTTGAGGTTGGATTCGAACACTGCTGTAAGGCAGCAATGCTAACCACTGAGTCCTTCATCTCTATTTTCTCTTCTTTATCTCCAGTCATGAAATACTCATTTCACAGTTTTATGTCCTTAGTTTTAATGGTTTGAATCTCTGGTTTTCAGTTGAACACTTCTGTAGGTTGCAAATATTCAGATCTGCCTGAGAAAGCAGATGTTTGGAGTCTACAGCAATAGTTTTGTTGATGTTTGTTGCCAAAAATATGATCAGAGACATTTTAGTGATGTGCATTTCTATCATCTAGACTAGGATCATTCATTGTGATCTAACATTCAACATTCTATTTAAGTCCTTTTGCTATATTCAATCATCATAGAGAATTAGCATTAGCTAAGAGACAATGCAGGTAGTCTGCAAGAGGTATTTTAGTACATTCTTAAGTGCTCGTGGATCTGCACCACATTTGAGATCCTCAACCTGTCATATAATTAAATCAACAAATAAATGCAAAATATTAGCTATAAACAAGGTCATCTTTGAAGGTCTACTTGAGTTTAGGCAGCCAATTAGAATGCTTACATTTCCATCAGAAATTGGCCTGATAAATTTATTCGAGGCTCGTCTAATCAACACATTTTGATTTAGCAAACCTGTCAATTAACACATTTTATGAGTGGCAGATCAATTCAGAAATTATCACATGGTTAATGTGAAATCTCCATATTACTTTCACACATTAGTATTTTAGGCTTGAAATGCGCAATGAATTTTTTTATGATACTTCTAACCATATGCCAGTGTAATTTTCCTCACAGTTGCATACAGCTTTCACTTTTGTTACTTCGCAGCTTTCCTCTGCTCAATTTTTGCTCAATGTTAATAGAGAACAAAAGAACATGATTTTCTATAAATATGTTACATTGGAAGAAGAGCTAAATTCTTGACACCATGAAGTGTCAAGGCTGGACTCTCTTGGATAGTTTTGATTAATCAGCCAGGTCCATTCAAAAATCAGCAAACAGTAGTTCAAGGGAAATTGTCAATTTCAGTCAGTGAGAAAGTGGGTCACAGAAGGTGAATCCACATTAGTCAGAGGAAGTCAAACCAGGAGGTTACTACCTTCAGGATGCTGGTCAATCACATATTTAGAATCAGAGCAAAGAAGCTGCAAGTTGCAAACGTGTTGGCGTCAGTAGTTGACAGTCAATCAGAATTATGGAGAAGTCCTCAAAAGCTCAAAATTTGTGGAAGGTTGCTTTCCATGCTGGAAAGGGTTAGTGATATGTGGTAAGAGGGAAGAATTGAAATGGTATGTTAGCCTTTATTTAAGTGTAGGAACAGAAATGTCTTACTGCAATGGTACAGGGCTTTGGTGAGTCCACACCTGGAGCATTGTGTGCGGTTTGGCCTCCTTTTCTAAGGAAGTATATTCTGGCTATGGAGGGAGTGCAAACAGACTGATTTCACAATGGCAGGAGTGAAGCATGAGGAGAGACAGGATCAGTTATGACTGTGTTCACTGGACTGGAGAAGAATGAGGAGGAATTTATTGGAAACCTATAAAATTTTAACAGAACTAGACAGGGCAAATGTAAGAAGAAGATTCGTAATGACCAAGGAGTTCAGAACTATGGATTTTTAGACCATTTAGGAATGAGGGAGGAAGTTTTTTTTCACCCACAGAGTGATGAGCCTGTAGAATTCTGCGCCACAGAAAGCAGTTGGGGCCAAAACATTGAGTGTTTTCAAGAAAAAGGTATAATTCCTAGAGCTAAAGGGATAAAAAGGTATTGGGTGAAAGCAGGAACAGGGCACTGAGTTAGATGATCAGCAATGATCATATTCCACGCAGAGCAGGCTTGAAGGGCTAAATGACCTACTCCTGCTCTTACTACTGGAAATTTGACACAGGCTCAGCCACCAGCTGGCCAAAGGACCCTGCATTGTGGAAACATAAAAGATGGAATCCAAAACAATGAATATAGATCTGAAGAATAACCAGCTATCCACAACATTCCTATTTTCAAAGTTTGTACAGAATTTCCTTTCATCATTTGGATATGAATTATGAATTAATTGTCAATGTCTCACCAATGGCTTGGTATGTCTGTACAAAGGCTGTGTGAACAAATTTGGTTATTTATTGACCGTCCTAAGTTTTATACATCATATGGTGTGATAGACACCAGCCTATGTTTTATATAAGACGTGATTATGAAGGATAGTATGTACCCTGGAGTTGCAAACATTTTGACGTCTAAAATTCCTTGATTGCAGTTTTAGCAGTCAAGCCACACTAACGTGCAAAACAAAGACAGTTAAAAACCTGGAAATGACAACGTAATTGAATTTGCTGATATTTTAAGTCATTGAATCATTTCAATGTCATTCTGTACATCAGTTGCATATTGTGTTGCCATGTAGATTCACTGACTACATACAACATGCACCTATTATTTTCACAATGATATTTTAATTTTATTTATTTTTAGATATATCTAACTGTTTTTAGCAGATGTTTTTGACAAGATCCCACACGGGAGACTGATAGAGAAGGTTAAAGCACATGGAATTGAGGGAAACAAGGTGAGATGGATCAGAAACTGGTTTAGTAATAGGACACAAAGGCTGTTTGAGTGACTGGAGGTCAGTGTCCAGCGTTGAACCACAAGGATCAGTACTGGGACCCTTATTGTTTGTTGTATAAATAAATGATATAGAGGAAAATGTGGGGGGAATGTTAAGCAAATTTGAAGATGATACCAAAATTGGTAGAGTGGTTAATAGCGAAGAAGATGGTTGTAGGTTACAGAGGAATATAGATGGATTGGTCATATGGGAAGACCAGTGGAAGATGGTATTTTAACCCTGATAAGTGCATGGTGATGCACTATGAAATGAGAAACAATATGAGGGAGTATTTAATGAATGGTAGGACACTGGGTAGCTCAGAGGAACAGAGGGGTCTTGGAATACTTCACAGATCCCTGAAGTCAGCAGAACATGTGAATAGGATAGTTAAAAAGGCATATGGGACACTTGCTTTCATCAGTCGTGGCAGAGAGTATAAAACAAGGAGGTAATGTTGGAGTTGCACAGAGGGTTGGTGAGGCCACAGCTGGCATACTATGTGCAGTTCAGGAAACCTCACTACAAGAAAGGTGTGATAGCATTACAGAAGGTACAGAGGAGGTTCACCAGGATGTTGCCTGGGATGGAGAAATTGAACTATAAGCAAGACTAGATAGGCTTGGTTTGTTTTCTTTAGAGAAGAGAAGAGTGAGGGGGGACATGATTGAAGTATATAAGATTGTGAGTGGTATGGACAGGGTGAATAGAGAACAGCTGTTCCCTGTGGTTGAGGAGTCAATCACGAGAGTGCATAGTTTTAGAGTAAGGGGCAGGAGATTCAGAGGGGATTTGGGAAAAAACATTTTCACTCAGCAGGTGGTGGGAATCTGGAATGCGCTGCCTGGGAAGGTAGTGGATGCTGGAACCCTTACTACATTTAAAAAATATTTGGATGAGTACTTCAAATATCTTAACATTCAAGGATATGGGACAAGCGCAGGAAATTAGGATTAGCGCATTTTTACTAGTGCAGTTTCGATAGGCTGAAGAGCCTTTCCTGCGTCGTATGAATATATGAATCTGTGAATCTATTTTATTATATTTAATTTACATCTTCTGAATTTTCTTAAGACGTGATCGGGGAAATATCCATGGTTAACTAGAGATCATACAATCATCATTGTAGAATCCCTACAGTGTGGAAACAGGCCATTCAGCCCAACAAGTCCACATCGCCCCTCTGAAGAGCATCCCACCCAGACCCATTCACCTGCATTTCCCACATCTAACCCACCTGACCTAAACATCCCTGGACACAATGGGAAATTTAGCATGACCAACCCACCTAGCCTGCACATCTTTGGACTGTGGGAGGAAACCAGAGCACCCGGAGGAAACGCACGCAGACATGGGAGAATGTGCAAACTCCACACAGACAGTTACCCGAGGGTGGAATTGAACCTGGGTACCTGGCACTGTGAGGCAGCAGTGCTAACCACTGAGCCACTGTGCCGATGTTAAAAGTAGAATTGAACTAAAAGAAAAAAAGAATCGTGTGACAACAGGTAGCAGTTTAAAAAGATTGATACAGTATAAATGGGAATTAAAAAGATTGGAAAGAATAGAATAGATAGCAAAGAATGAACAAAAAAAATAAGGGGGCAATATTTAAATACAAGAGAAATCCATTCAGAAATATTAAAAAAAAAGAGTTTTTATATATATTTAGAAAAGAATGCACAAAGTTAACGTTGGTCCTTTAGACATTGAAACAGGAGAATTAACAATAGAAAATAAGGAAAAAGCAAATGGACTCAACAGGTATTTCCAGAAGCAGCAATAAATCAGGAAATGGAAGGAAGGGAGGAATACAGGAAAATCATAATAACCAGCAAAGTGATACAGAGTAAATTGTTTGAGCTGCAGTCTGACAATGCTCACATCCTAATGGATTTCATCTTAGGACTTAAGAACAGCACCAACATAGACAGTTGATGGATTGGTTTTGGTTTTTCAAAACTCCCTTTTTTCAGGGCCGGTCCAATTAGATTAGAAGATGATAAATGTAACTGCTGTATTCAAAAAGGTAGGAAGACAGAAAGCAAGAAACTGTACATTAGTTAGCTTAATATCTGCCATAGGGAAAATGTTAGAAGGTATTATTAAATAAGTTATATCAGGGCACTTGGATAAGTTGAAGGGAGTCAATATCATTTTGTGAAAGGCAAATCATGTTTGAACAACCTGTTGGAGTTGTTTGCGGAGGTAACCTGAGCTGTGGATAAAAGTGGATGTACTGTAGTTAGATTTCCAGAAGGGATCTGCTAAGGTGTCACATCAAAGGTTATTATTGAAAGTAACAGTTCATTGTGTAGGGGTTAGCATATGAGCATTGATACAACATTAGCTGGCTAACAGGAAGCAGAGAATAGGCATGAATACATTTTTTATTCTTTATCCATTAACGGGATGAGGGCATCGCTGGCTAGGCAGTATTTATTGTTCATCCCTAATTGCCCATTGGGCTGTTTAAGAGTCATCCACATTGCTGTGGGTCTGGAATCACATGTAGGACAGACCATGTGAGGATGGCAGTTTTCTTCCCTAAAGGACATTAATGAACCAGATGGGTTTTTCCTCACAATTGGCAATGGATTCATGGTCATCATTAGATTCTTAATTCCAGGTATTTTTATTGAATTCAAATTCCACCATTTGCCATGGCAGGATTCAAACTCAGGTCCCCAGAATGTTATCCAAGTCTCTGGATTAACAGTCCAGATCATTTTGAAGTTGGCAATATGTAATGAGTGGTGTGCTGCAGGGATTGGTGGCGGGAGCTGAACTATTTACAATTTATAAAAATAACTTGAAAGAACTGAATGTATCATTGCCAAATTTGCTAATGCCACAAAGATAGCTGGGAAAGTAAATTATAAAGAGGACATAAGGGCATATACAGGTTAAATGAGTGGGCAAGTTTCTGGAAAATGGAGTATAATGTGGGAAAGTGTGGAATTGTCCATTTGGCAAGGAACAGAAACTAGATACCTCTCATCTAAATGATGTGACAGTGCAGAACTCAGATACCAAAAAATCTGGGTGTCATAGAATATGAATCTCAAATGTTAGTACATAGGTACAGCGATTCATTAGGAAAACACATAGATTGTTATTCCTTATCACAGGGAATTGAAAACAAAAGTAGTGAGGTTGTGCTTCATGTCTATAAGTTACTGGTGAGTCCACATCTGGAGCACATGTGAGAACCTAGAATTAAGGCTCACTGTTTGAACGTCAGGATTTGCCTACTTACAGCAGAGATGAGATGTTTTTTTTCTCAGAGTTGAATCTTTGGAACTCCCTTTCTGAAAAGGTGTTATGAGGAGAGTACTTGAATATTTTTAAGGCAGAGGTAAATAGGTTCTTGTTAAGCAAGAGGTGAAAGGACATCAGTGTAGGGATGAATGCAGATTTGAGAATTAATGGTGGATCAGACTCAAGGAGTTGAATGGTTTAACTCACGCTCCCAACTCATTTGTTTATATAAGGCCACACCAAAGTTCTACATGCATTTGGGTTTCTTTATGTAAGGAATGAAATATTTATTGTACAGGGAGTGCAATAGACCAATTCCTGGGATGAATGTATTATTCTATGTGGAGAGATTGTGTAGACTGGTCCTTAATCTCTAGTCTTTAGATGAATGAAAGGGTACCTTACTAAAATACAGATATCTTAAGCAACCTGCCATGATAAATTATGAGAAAATGTTTCTTTTGACCAGAAAATTGAGAATGTGCCATCACAGTCTCGGTCAGCCAGTTAGGACTGAGATAAGGAAAAAATCATTCATTCAAATATTTTCAAATATTGAGAATTCTCTAACCCGGAGAGCTGTGGATTCTTAGCCATTGAGCATATTTAATATAGAGATCTACAGAATGTTTATGTAATAAGGGAATTAAGAGATATGACGATAGTGGGGGAAGGTAGAGTTGAGATACAAAATTAGCCGTAATTGTGTTGAATAGCAGGACAGACTCTCAAGGCTAAGTGCAATACCAGCTCCTATTTCTCATGTTCACAAGTTCTCTGTGTAAAACAATTTTGCAAAGATTGTTTCCAATTCAGGGAAGCAACACTATTGGAGCAGATGCAACAATGATAAATTTCCCATTCATTTGATAGATAAAATTCAAACCTTGCAATTATCTAAATTTTGCAAATCAAGCCTTTGTCACTTTACATTATAATTGTGAATCAAATACATTTCACTTTATTTCAGATTCAAAAACATACAACAAGTCTAATGGTCTGCTTAGTTCAATGATTATTGTGGGGAAGCGCTAAAATATGTTAACAAACAGAAAGAAAAGGTGTGGAAATGCCAAATTAATTTTAACATGGTTATGTGGCAGGAGGTATATTTTGGCGGGAGGAATAAGGAAATCACTATTAATTGGAAAATAAACCTAAATCTCCGAGGGGTAGGCTACCCAGGGATCTAAGAATTCTTCCTCTTCAGTTCTTCGCCATCATTTCCACCAGGGATAAGCAAAGATGAAGATCCAAAATCCACCTCATCCAGAATGGGGAACAAACCTCATGCTGTTTACACCAATTCAATCTGTACCAGCCATCAAGCCACAAGAATTAACTGCAACCTATCACCCTGCATCTCACGTCCCCCCAAGAATCATAGATACAAAATAAATCCATTGAGGAACTCAGAAGTAAGTTTGTTGCTCGGGAGCAGTGAAAATATGGAACTTTAACTGGAATGTTTGAGATGAATAGTGCTTAAGGGGAAGTGGGTTAAGTACATGATTAAGAAAACATTGAATGATATTTTATGGAGTGAGATTATATAAAATGACATTAATTCGTAGGAAGAATTAAAGTGTCTTTTGAGCTGAATGACCCATTTCTGTGCCGGACTTTCTAAGCACTTAAATGTAGTAAAAAGGCATACATTTCCTGTTGCTGCTAATCTGCGCACAAATCATCGTCTAACTTGCCTGGTGAAGCCTCTCTTTATAGTAATCTTATCTTGCAGCCTTAAAAGGGATAAACATGTTGCAATGATGTCCTGTAGCAGCAGAATAATGTGCTGCACGATATATTATATGACGTTGCCACATACCTATCAACTTGCAGTGTAAAACTCCACAGGAAACCTAGCAAATTGCATAAAATGGTAGTTAAAGGAAGTGGTGACCTTCAGAAAATGCTGCCTTCAAACATATTTTTGAGAAAATCTTAGTAAAATTAAAATACACTGTATAAGCTGCTCCTGTTCCACTGTTGTAACAAATATGACAGAATTCTGCTAGTCCATAATCATTAATATTCACAATATTCCATCCATTATGAATCATCACTGTTAACTCTGAAAATTAACTTGTGTGCTTCTATCATTTCCTAACATCATACAAGGTATGAGGTGGTGAACCCTTGGAAACATATGACTAGAAAATCTCCTAATGATGCTTAAGGACGATACTGCTTTCTCCTCAGTTCCTCAAATATCTATCTACTTCATTTTTACATTTTTTCACGTTGTCTGCTAACGTTATAGTACTATTACAGTATATAAATGAAGCGGAGGTCAACCCCACTCTGATAACTAAAACCGAAGCACCTAGAGAGGCTTTCTTCACCTCATAATCTGTTAAGAAGTGTGAAAAGTGGTGTAACCTGCCTCTCATCTCCCAATCTGTCATAAAGAAGTGGTTAAATAAAATGAAATCCTTTCACTCACTCGACAATCAACAAGTAACAATTTACTTATCTAACTCAAACAACGAACAAATTAACAGAACTAATGCAACAAAACAATTCCCCATTAACTACTAACTAATCCCAAATAAAACAAAATTCTAATGGTATGCTGTTCTAATAAATACAAATCACACTTATATAAACTAAAATAACAATAAAATAAATTAGAACTTAATCTCTCAGAATTACAGCCAGTATATGTCTTCCAAGAAGCTCCGTACCCTCTCTGCTGATCTTCAGTCAGAAACGCCTTTCTCCAAGCCAAGAAAAAGACACGTCTTCTTTTACAGGGACCACACACTCTTCCCCTTATCATTTTACAAACATCACATACTCTATCCAACTTTGCAACAAGTACTGAAGCCCCATTGTACCACTCCACACAAAGTAGTTATTATCACATTTGAAAGATTCCAGTTATCCATTCCATTAAGAGTACTGATTTCCCTTAACCATTATTCCTCTTCCTTCCAGTAACTGTTCCAAAAATACCATCTTATTATTTGTAATGTTAAATGCATTCTCCCTTACTGTATTGTTTACTTTAAGATGAAAACAGAAAAGGTTTGAAAAAGTTCAGATCAGCAGCAGCTGTGGGGAGAGGATGAGAATGTCAGCACTTCAGGTAAGTGAACTTTCATCAGTAGACTAGGCAATTCTTTTGGTTTTGAATCTCCAAGTTCGAATGCTTATTTGAACATCGTTGTTCTAATTATATTTTGATATTTATGTTCCAGCTGTCTGTACTATTTATGTTTGCTGAGCAACCATTGTCCAGGGTATTTAATTGGTTTTAGTTTACTATTGCTAATTTCAAATAGGTATAACTCATTCTGTGTTCACACAATGGTCTTGGTTTCTGGTATGTTCAACTTATAGCTCTTCTGTACTAAAGAACATCTATAAACATGATTCTTTCCTTCCAAAGTCTTTTATTTCCAGGTTTTCACAACGTCAAATTGAAAGAGTATTGCATGTTGTGCAAAAGGCAGTATCAACATCTCCTTTCAACAGGAGGACAGAATATTTAGTCAGACACTCCATATATCCCAGAAAGCACCAAATGCTGTCAGTGCAATAAATTCAATTGGTTTAAGGGAAAGGAGATAAGAAAGCTATGATACTTTTTATGTTTTAGTTGCAATTGGTTAAGATGATCCAATTAAAATGTTGCATAAATTTTGAAATGGTTAGACAATGTTCTTTTCTAATAACATGATAAATTAAATAAATATATTTAAGTTTTAGAAGTAAATGTTCTTTGGGCTTTTTTTTCCTTAGTAACACGTTAACTAATTTTAAATGAAACATGCTTTAATCAATGCAGTAAACTGAGGCATAAGACGGCTCTCAGGTTGGACTTTCATTCAGGAATGTCCAGATCTCTGGAGTTGCACTGGGTAACCCTTGGACAAAGCCTGAGGCTGCCAAGTATGGAGCTAGGATTGTGTGAAAGAGCTGAAATAAATCATAAATTGAATAGGTACTTGAAAGAGTAAATACAAATAAAAGAATCTACCAGTGGAGTGGGGCTATTAGGATACCTTTTGCTTTTTAGCGAGACATGTTGCCAAGGCATTTTCTTTTCTACTCATCAGGACAAACGCACAACTTCCAAATGTCAAATGATCACAGCAACGTTAAACTACAGGAATAAAGGGTGCTGGTTGTTTGGCAAATCAATTCTTATTGCCTGAGGCAGTTTCATGAGAAAGTGATGGGAAACTATAGGCATTTTTTTAATACTGGCACAGGTATGGTGGATTAAATGGCATCCTTCCATGTTTCTCATTACCTCAGATATTATGAA
This sequence comes from Rhincodon typus, assembly GCF_021869965.1. Classification (NCBI taxonomy): domain Eukaryota; kingdom Metazoa; phylum Chordata; class Chondrichthyes; order Orectolobiformes; family Rhincodontidae; genus Rhincodon; species Rhincodon typus. Next base: position 48,929,458 of record NC_063334.1, read on the forward strand.
TGACTCTATGATTCTATGATGTTATCTATTTGCAAAATAATGTAATATTACCTAAGTTATTATTTAAGCACATGCTTAACAGAATTTAAATAACGCAATTATTAGGTATTGTGACGATACTATGGCTTTAAGAGGTGTACTTTGTCCTTTTTTTCATGAAGAGAGGTTGACACAGAGGTGGTGAGTAATCTGTTCCAAGCCAATAAAGTAAACAGCTTGTGAGGCCTTGGGTTTTTTGTAAAGAGTGGCACACCAGAAGCAGCATGTGTCAGTGGTGGTGTCAGTCTGCTACAGAATCAGGTTTTTAATTCAGCTTTCAGAGTTGGAGTTTTGACACGACATACATCTCTCCCTTCTACAACAAAATGTTAAACTTCTCTATCACTGCCAGTATTTTCTCTTGATGTTCTTTCTTCCTTGACTGGAGAAATACCACATGTGAATCAATCTATTTTAATTGAATTTGCCTTTGCTGAAAGGGTGTTTATGAGATATTACTATATTGGAACAGTTGCTGTTTAATAGTTAAATAAGCTATTCTTCTGTTAAGTTAGACCAATTCCTTTTTTTTGTTTGTATTTTAACTGTAGAGTAAGAATGAAATGTGTTTTGTTTAAAGCCGAGTAGTATAACTAAGCGAATTCATCTGGAACAATCACCTTACGCAGGTCTACAAATAAGAAAAAGTTAGGGTACAAGTATTTCTTTGATGTATTTGAAGAGGATAGGTCTGGTCCATAACAGTATGGAAATAAATGTTCAGATGATTTTATCTTCCAAATGATTTTTCACTATTTAAGAGTGGTCAACAATAAATCCTCTTTGATTCATTTTTCTTCTTCAATTTCCTCCTTACTTACCCTGAAGCGGGCAGGCTATGCTTTGATTGGCTCTTCATTGTCTCCAGTATATCTTCCAAGTAACCATTCTTCATTCTTCCTTCTGAAATGTGAATAGTTGGTGATTCTGGCTGTTTATTAAACCGTGGATTCATCACAGCCAAGTCTAACCTCCTCAACTAGTGGCTTTGGCTGAAAGCAAAGAATGGGAAGCCTGTCTGTTTTCTACTCTGCATCCTAGAGATTCTGAGACCAAATACAAAATTTTGGCTAATACTGACTAATTAAGAGCACAGATCAAACCAGGGGCTCTTCTAACTTACAGAGGTCAGTTAAAGTGCATTTAAGTATGAGCCTTTAGGAAAAGGCAACAATGGATATTCTGCTTGGGAACCCCGCAGCCCAATGGTATCAATGTGGACTTCACAAGCTTCAAAATCTCCCCTCCCTCTACCGCATCCCAAAACCAGCCCAGCGCGTCCCCGCCTCCCTAACCTGTCCTTCCTCCCACCTAGCCCCTCCTCCCACCTCAAGCCGCACCCACATCTCCTACCTACTAACCTCATCCTGCCCCCTTGACCTGTCTGTCCTCCCTGGACTGACCTATCTCCTCCCTACCTCCCCACCTACACTCACCTTTACTGGTTCCATCCCCGCCTCTTTGACCAGTCTGTCTCCTCTCCACCTATCTTCTCCTCTATCCGCCTCCCCCTCTCTCCCGACTCATTTCAGAACCCTCTTCCCCTCCCCCATTTCTGAAGAAGGGTCTAGGCCCAAATCGTCAGCCTTCCTGCTCCTCTGATACTGCTTGGCATGCTGTGTTCATCCAGCTCTACACCTTGTTATCTCAATGGATCACTGATTTCTAATTTAAAGACCATAACTTTCAAAGGTAACATTTTATCTGCTTTAAAAAAAAAATCAGGTGCAAGTTTCTTAGTGTTATTTTTAAACCAATAAAACTTGCTGCACTGCATATTTTTAAAAATGTTCATCAACATCTTTCCACTAAACAATCAGTTCATAAAGCTATCCAGACTACTCCACAGAAAGATCAATTATTTACTGCATTTCATACCTTCACCTTAGGACAAGAAAGACAATCAAAATGAAATTCATTCCAACAGTTTACAGTTGAACTGCCAATTTGTGAATACATCTCATGGATTTATAGTTTACTCTTCAGTGATTCTCCAATAAACTGTCAGGTAATCATGGTCTGGCAGGTTCTTAGAATGAGGCTGTTTCAGTTTTAACTTATTAATACTCCCCAGTTAGAGTAAGGCACTTTGACCCGTCAACTTTTGGTAACTAGGCTTCATCATCCACTGATCGATAAAAAATTACACTTTCCAATTCACAGATAAACCAGACATAACACCAAATGAATCGAATATGTCAGCCTGTTAATTTTTTGGCAAATAGCACTTCCATACAATTTTAATTGATGATGTATTTTCTCAAGTATTTTCATTTTTGAGCTCCACCCTTGCCATCTTTTTCCACTGCTGCTTGTGGTCCTACATATAGGAGCCCTAACTTCCTGAATTATGAGTTCTCTAGAACCAGCATACAAATATACAAACAAGATGCAGAAAAGGCCATTAGGGCTGCTCCTCCACTTACAGTCATAGAATCATACAGCATGGAAGCAGACCCTTTGGTCCAACTAGTCCGCACCGACCATATTCCCAAACCAAACTAGTCCCACTTGCCTGCGTTTCGCCGATATCCTTCCAAACCTTTCCTATTCATGTTCTTATCCAAATGTCTTTTAAATATTGTAACTGTACCTGCATCCACCATTTCCTCTGGCAGTTCATTCCACATATGAATCATTATCTGTAAAAAAGTTTCCCCTCATGTCCTTTTTAAATCTTTCTCTTCTTATCTTAAAAATATGCCCCATAATTTTGAACTCCCCCACTCTACAGAAAAGACGCTTGTTATTCACCGCACCTACGTCCCTCATGATTTTATAAACCTCTATAATGTCACCCCTCAACCTCCAATTCTCCAGTGATAAAAGTCCCACCCTATCCAGCCAATCTTTATAACTCAAACCCTCCATTCCCACCAACATCCTGATAATTCTTTTCTGAATCCTCTCCACTTTAATAATATCCTTCCTATGACCAGAACTGTACACACTGCTCCAGAAGAGGTCTCATCAACACCCTGTACAACCTAAACATGGCATTCCAACTCATATACTCAAAGGTGGGCAGCATGGTGGCTCAGTAGTTAGCACGGTTGCTTCACAGCACCAGGAACCCTGGTTCGATTCCACCCTCAGGCGACTGTCTTTGTGGAGTCTGCACATTCTCCCTGTGTCTGCGTGGGTTTTGTCTGGGTGCTCCAGTTTCCTCCCACAGTCCAAAGATGTGCAGGCTAGGTAGATTGGCCATGCTAAATTGCCCACAGTGTTCAGGGATGTGTAGATTAGGTGGGTTACAGTGGGGTGGGTCTGGGTGGGATGCTCTGAGGGTCAGTGTGGACTTGTTGAGTCATAGGGATTCTATGATCTATGAGGTCTGAGCAATGAAGTCAAGCATACTAAATGTCTTCTTAACCACCATGTCTACCTATGACAGAAATTTCAAAGAATTAGCCACATTTACCAAAATGCAATACCTCACATTTATTCAAATTAAACTCCATCTGCTACTCCTCAGCTTATTGACCCAAAAGGTCAAGATCTCTTTGTAATCTTAGATAACCTTCTTCATTGCCCACTGTACCACCAAACTTAGTTTAATCTGCAAACTTAATATCCACATTTTCTATATTCTCATTTAAATCATTTCTATAAATGACAAACAAAATTGGACCCGGTACCGATCTCCATAGTAAACCGCTGGTCACAAGCCTCCAAACCGAAAGACAGCCCTCCAGCCCTCTGACTCCTACTTTCACGTTTGATTCCAATTGGCAAGCTTTCCCTGAATCCCATATAATTGAACTTTGTTGATTAGATTAATATGTGGAACCTTGTCAAAGGCTTTACTAAAGTCCATGTAAACAAGGTCTATCATTCTGTTTGCATCAATCTTTTTGGTTACTTCCTCAAAAAACTCAATCAATTTTGTGAGACATGATTTCCCTTGCACAATTGCACGGTCACTTACTGGCAGAATCTACTTCCCACAATGTAGCATGAAAACTTCAGCTGCACAATGTACGTTTGGAGGAGGGACTTCTATTTTATTGAAGGAACTCCTGAGCCTTTATATCCAGCACAATGAATTCTCATGTCCTCAAACAGTGTGACATGAAAATGTTTCAAAGAGATTATTGTTAAGTCTCAGAGCTCCTTATTGAGACTTAATGTTACAGTTGTATAAGACTTTGGTTCGACCACATTTGGAATACTGCGTACAGTTCTGGTCGCCACACTACCAAAAGGATGTGGATGCTTTGGAGAGGGTGCAGAGGAGGTTCACCAGGATGTTGCCTGGTATGGAGGGTGCAAGCTATGAAGAGAGGTTGAGTAGATTAGGAATATTTACATTAGAAAGACAGAGGTTGAGGGGGGACCTGATTGAGGTCTACAAAATCATGAGAGGTATAGACAGGGTGGATAGCAAGAAGCTTTCTCCCCAGAGTGTGGGACTCAATTACTAGAGATCACGATTTCAAGGTGAGAGGGGAAAAGTTTAAGGGAGACATGCATGGAAAGTTCTTTACGCAGAGGGTGGTGGGTGCCTGGAACACGTTGCCAGCGGAGGGGGTAGAGGCGGGCACAATAGCGTCATTTAAGATGTATCTAGACAGATACATGAATGGGCAGGGAGCAGAGGGATACAGATCCTTGGAAAATAGGTGACAGGTTTAGATAGAGGATCTGGATCAGCGCAGGCTTGGAGGGCAGAAGGGCCTGTTCCTGTGCTGTAATTTTCTTTGTTCTTTGTTCTTTGTTCTTTAACAATAATCTCCTGGGGAAGCTTTTGTGTTACACTGTGTGAGGACATGACACTTCAGTGTGATGAATGTGAGGACTCAGGAGTTTGTTCAATAAAATAGAAGTCCTACCTTCACATTGAAAATAACCTCCACCATATTGTGTGGTACTATCACCATGCTAAATGAGACAGACTTGGACAGATCTAGCAACTCAAGACTGGGCATCCATGAAGCGCTAGGGGCCATCAACAGCAGCAGAATTGTACTCCATCACAATCTGTAACCTCAAGGCCCAGCATATCCCCCACTCAACAATTACCTTCAAGCCAAGGGAACAACCCTGGTTCAGTGGAGAGTACAGGAGGCCATGCCAAGAGCAGCACCAAGTGGGCCTGAAAATGAGGTGTCAACCTGGTGAAGCCACTAAGCAGGACTACTTGCAAGCCAAACAGCATAAGCAGCAAGTGACAGGCAGAGCTAGGCAATCCCACAACCAATGGATTGATTCTAAACTCTGTAGTCCTGCCACGCCCAGTCATGAATGTGTGGACTATTAAATAACTCACTGGAGGAGGCAGCTCCACAAATATCCCCATCCTCAATGATGGAAGAGCCCAGCACATCAATGCAAAAGATAAGGCTGAAGCTTTCGCAGCAATCTTCAGCCAGAAGTGCCATGTGGATGATCCATCTCGGCCTCCTCCAGTGGTCCCCAGCATTACAGATACCAATCTTCAGCCAATTCGATTCATTCCACGTGATAGCAAGAAACGGTTGGAGATACTGGATACTGCAAAGACTACAGGCCCTAACAACATTCCAGCAATACTACTGAAGGCTTGTGCTCCAGAACCTGCTGCTCCCCTAGGCAAGCCGTTCCAGTACGGTTGCAACACTGGCATCTAGCCAACAACCCATTGCCTTGATATGTCCTGCACATAAAAAGCAGGACAAATCTAATTCAAACAATTACTGCCCTATCAGTCTACTCTCAATCATTCAGTAAAGTAATGGAAGGGGTCATCAGCAGTGCGATCAAGCAGCACCTGCCCATCAATAACTTGCTCAGTGTTGTCCAGTTTGGGTTCCGGCAGGGCCACTCAGCTCCTGACCTCATTGTAGCCTCGGTTCAAACATGGACAAAAGTGTTGAATTCCAGAGGTGAGGTGAGAGTGAAATCAAGGCTGCATTCGACCGAGTGTGGCATCAAATTTACCCTAGCAAAACTGGAGTTAATGGGTACAGGGGAAAACTCTCCAATGGTTGGTATCATGCCCGACACATAGGAAGGCGGCTGTGGTTCTTGGAGGTCAATCATCACTCCGGGACATCTCTGCAGGAGTTCCTCAGGGTAGCGTTCTAGGCCCAACCATGTCCAGCTGCTTCATCCCTCCATAAGGTCAGAGGTGGGGATGTTCACTGATGATAGCACAATGTTACAGACCATTTGCGACTCATCAGATACTGAAGCATTCCATGTTCAAGTGTAACAAGATGTGGACAATATCGAGGCTTGGGCTGACAAGTGGAAAGTGACATTTGCACTACGCAAATACCAAGCAATGACCATCACCAATAAGAGAGAAGCTAACCACCACCCCTGGACATTCAATGGTGTTACCATTACTGAATCCCCAACTATTAACATCCTGGGGTTATCATTGACCAGAAACTCAACTAGACTCATCACATAAACAGTGGCTATAAGAGCAGGTCAGAGGCTAGGAATGCTGCAGTGAAGAACTTACCTCCTGAATACCCAAAGCTTGTCCACCATCTACAAGGCAGAAGTCATGCATGTGTGGAATAGTCTCCACTTGCCCCGGATGAGTGCAGCTCCAACAACGCTCAAGAAGCTTGATTGCATCTAGGACAAAGCAGCCCACTTGATTGGCACTACATCCACTCCCTCCACCAATGACACTCAGTAGCAACAGTGTGTACTGTCTACAAGGTGTTCTGCAGAAGTTCACAAAAGCTGCAGGCAGCACTTTCCAAACCCACAACCACTTCCACGTAGAAGGACAATGGCAGCAGATACATGGGAACAGCACTGCCTGCAAGTTTCCCTCCAAACCACTCACCATCCTGACTCGGGAAATTTATCACCATTCCTCCACTGTCACTGAGTCAAAGTCCTGGAATTTTCCCCCTAATGGCGTTGTGGGTCTACCCACTGCAGGTGGACCGCTGCAGTTCAAGAAAGCAGCTCACCACCACATTCTCAAGGGCAACTAGGGATGGCCAATAAATGCTGGCCAGTCAGCAACACTCATATCACATAAATGAATTTTTAAAAAATTTTAAGACGAGATAGACATAGATGTAAAAGAAGTGGTGGAGTGGCCTCACTGATAAGGGAGAATATTACAGCTGTACTGAGGGAGCACACCTTGGAGTGCTCATCCAGTGAGGCCATATGGGTAGAGCTCAGGAATTGGAAGGGTGCAATTACTTTGATGGGGTTGTACTACAGGCCTCCCAAATGCCAGTAGGTGATAGAGAAATTGATATGTGGACAGATTATGGAAAAAATGTAAAAACAACAAGGTTGTTGTGTTGGGTGATTGTAACTTCCTTTACATTGACTGGGACTCGCTTAGTGCCCGGAGCTTGAATGGGGACGGAATGTTTTAGGTATGTCCAGGGTGGTTTTTTGAAACAATATGTAAATAGTCTTTTGGGACAGCCCATGGCTAGAGGTGGCACAAGATGGCAGCCTGTAGATTTCTTTAGTTGGCATAAAAACGGTGGAGAAGATTTTAGTTGCAGTACCAAAAATGACTTTAGTTCAGCATTAGAGTGAGATCACAAGTTAGAATAATAGTAACACCGAGAATAAGATAAACCCAAGGAAACAGATAGAACAAAGAATCTTACATATTGAAATACAGGAAGCTTTGAATAAACTCACAGTATACTCACTCATATCTGTAAGAGGCAGTCGGATAAGAGATGTTTGGGAACAGCCCGAAGTTTGTAGTTTAGCAAGAATTAGATTTTACATTTATAAGTTTAGATTTTAGATTTTATTGTCACGTGCTCCAGTACAGAAGTACAGGAGTACAGTGAAAAGTGTATAATGTTGCCATAGCTTCATTTTAGGTACCAAGGTACCTAGGTACAAAAAAGCTTAGGTACAGGGTAATAAAAGAAATGATAGTTAAAAAGTTAAGCATTACTTCATAGAATTGTATAAAAACAAAGAAATAGGTAATAGTTTAAATTAAAGTTTTTTGTAGATTAAACTAGGAAAATAAAGGAATAAGTTAAAAGTTCAACAGCCTTTGAAGACTCCTCTGCTTATCTCGCTCTGCTGTATGTTCTTGACACCACCGCCACAACCGTAGATACTGTCAGTGCTGCTGAAACTGCCGCCTATCCATTCTCCCCCTGTGCCTTGGGAACATGCCTGGGAAGGATCCACTCGCATACTGAGATGAGACACCACCATGAGCCACCAAGAGATTGGCTGACATACCGCCGAGAGGCCAGGCTGAGAGATGGGGCTGGGACCTGCCGTGCGCTGCAAAGAGATCAGGCTGGGACCTGCCACAAGCCACGAAGAGACCAAGCCTGGAGCTGGCACGAGACGCCGAGAAACTAGGCTGAGAGTCGCTTAGAGACAAGGCCAGAAGCCGCCACAAGCCATCTAGAGGCCAGTCCGAGAGCCGCTACACTGCCGAGAGACCAGGCCGGGACCCACCACAAGCTGCCGTGAGACCAGGCCGAGAACCGCCATGAGCCGCCGAGAGACCAGGCTGAGAGCCATCATGTGCTGCCAAGAGGTCAGGCCTGGACCCACCACAAGACGCCAAAAGACCAGGCCAGAATTCACTACAAGCCACTGAGGACCAGGTCTGGATCATCCACGAGCTGCTGAGAGACCAGCCCAGCACCAACATGAACGAACAAGATTCCAGGCTGACACCTGCCACAAGAACATGGGAGACAAAAAGATAAAAAAGGGAAAAAAATTGAGAAGGAAACAGAAGGAGTGGAGGAGCTTCTGTTAGAGCATCCTTCTCCACTGCAATGTTGATGTGTTCCCAGATGTTACCATGGATTGGAGTAGGATACTGAGGAAAAGACATCAGAATATTGTAAGATTAGATGATCCCACAATAATGGAGATTAGGTAAATGAATATCAAGAAATTAAGAAATGCAATCTCCAACTAACGTTAGGAGACTTGGTTGAATTCCTTTAAAACAAAGTACTATAGATAGTGGACAGGAGCCCCCATCCCACTGGCGAGGGGACTGAATGAAAAATGGGCAAGCAGATGACCTCTAAAGGTGCCAGTTTGAAATCAAGGAAATAAACAATGGCAGCTTCACAACATAAATAAGCAAACCTATATAATGATGAAGACAGCTCAAATGAATTCTTACATCAAAGGATCAAGGAGGGGAAGGAAAGAGATATTTTGTAAAACCTTTGGAATTCAGACAAGATTCTTGACCCAGGAAAGTGATTGAGTTTCAGTCTTATTAGTGGAATCTGAATAAATATTGTCTTAAGTAAAATAGTTAGTGTAGAAATATTTACAGTAGGACAGAAAATTTCATCTTAGAAGCAATCTCCTGTTTAAAACACACTTACAGTCATCATGTGAATAGAAGAATTATAATTGCAGCTACAAGATAGAGGGCAGTGTTTGTTTGACATAAGGTCAAGTGAGAAAGAAGCTACTCATTGGCTAAAGGATTTTAACATTTGGTGTAACCGCTTATATGTATAACTAACTTTATATTAGAACAGACATTATGAACTTTGTAGCAATCAGTAGGAACACCGGCCCCAGGACAGTTGAGGTGGAGATGATCCAACAGTACAGGTTCCACTTTCCTCAGTACTGGTGCAACTGCCCCACACACCTGAACCGATGCCTTCCACATTAGCCTCTGAATCACACATTCATCTCACTCTTCTCATTTACCCTATGCCAATCTGCATGTGACACAGGTAATAATCCAGAGATTATGACATTTGAAGTTCCCTGAACACTGACTGAATAAGAAGACCCAATCCTTTCAGAAGTGACTGCTTCCTAATAATCCTGCTTTTCACCTTCCTGGTATATCACAGTGTCTGTGAGTTCATACTTCAGCTCATAAACTCTGAGCTGAAGGAGCTTGAACCTCAAACACTTAGCACAGATATTTATGTCCTGATTTATACTCGCATCCACGAGTTGCCACATGATACAGCTGAGATGCATCACCTGCCCTAATTGTGCTCTTATTAACTGCTTACTTACTTTCAATTATATATTTATGTTTTCTTATACATTTTAACAACCTTACCACCGTTTGTGATACAATTTTGAACCTAAGAGGAGGAATAAACCTTTGTCAGATTCTCACTAAATAATCAGCTTCTTTCCAGTAGCAGAGTAAGCACTAATTCCCAGAGGCTGAGGAAGTTAGATGAAGCAAGGTAAAAAACAAAGGAGCACATTTTTCCCTTCTTGCCCCAACTTCCCTAATTTCTAATTAACAGCAATTTCCAGCACTCTATTCTGAGTTGCACTCAGTTGTTAGTTCACACAAAGCTGGCTACTTCCTAAATCATTGACAGAGGAACAGAATTCAACTGCTTCGTTAGTTAAAAAGCCCAACTGTCCTTCCACTGAAGACTTTGTTAAAGCCCTGCTTAAGGCTAGAAATTTTATAATTTAAACTGTAGATTTCAGTTAAGTTTTAACAATAAATAAAATTAGATTCATCCAAAAAAGACATAGACTTTTAACTACCAATTGCCAGAATTCAATCCTCCTCTCACCTGCTCCTCTAGGTGATGCTAACTACCTGTCATGAGGTCTTCTTCTTGCTTTTATCTCTTGGTACTTCTGGTTGCCAGTCTCAGGGTCCTCGTCTCACTCTCCTCTAACCTAGAGTTGCAGTTTGATTGCTCCAATGCTTCAGAGTACTCAAATAACTTCTCCCATTGGACATTTTGAATTCAATGTCCATCTGTAATATCTTGACAGCACTTAAAAAGCCCATACCATTTTCCATTGACTCCTATCCATCTGCTACAACTTTAGTTCAATCCCTTAAAAATCCAACTTTTCTAGAGTTTCTGTAACTCTGTAGTTAGACAATCAGTACAAACACATTCATTTAATGTAGAGCTGGAGTCATATATCAGCCAGCAAAGGTTCCTTCCTCTGCAAGAATTAATGGATTTTTTTTGCAGCAATCGGTTATATTTCTGATATCACTTTTTATGGTACCAATTTAGCATTTAGCATATTTATTGAATTTGCTTCCTGAACTTGTAATGGTAGAATTAGAAGAGGCCTCTGCAATACGATTCACATTTCATAACCACTTGGTGAATAATCTTTAAAGAGAATTTACCATGACCTTTAATAAAACAGTGGCAGTTATCTCCCTAGTAGACTGTCTTAATGCACTTTCAAACAGAATTAAGTGGCACGATACTCGTGGAATATATATTATTACAACAGCTTTTACCAGGGAGTTTCTTTCATATCTTTTTCAAGCATTCACCACCACTCAAACAAATATTTCTACTACAACTGACTGCCATATGTTATGTTCATTATGATCTATGTACCAATATTTGGATATTACCTTATGCCATTTTGTCAAATGAAACATTTCAATTTTGTATTACTCTGTTTGCTAGAGAAAATGGCTCATTGCAACACATAAACATTGATTAAGTCATCATTTAACTTAATATGATAATTGATTCTGGGATGCGAAGCTATAGAATGTGTTGGGAGAGAAGTCAGTGAAGAGTTATCAGTTTACAGCTTCTGATAAACTTCAATTGCTGTTCTCTTATAAACTCACTGGTAACAAAGACCGCTAAAATATTTTTAACTCATCACAGCTATGAATTTATGAATGTTGCTCAAGTAACCCATTCTCTTCCTCTTCTCAACATAAGAGCTGTCGCTGAATTATTTATTGACTTACATAATTTGGTTGTATATAATGTGAACATTCAGAAACTGAAATCCTTTCTTATTCATGTGTACAGTACAATTGCACAAGAGTCAATGTGGAGTCATATAGAAGTAATTACTGAAAACAAACCATTCAACCTATCCAGTATGTGTTTATGTTTCCCTTCCAGCACTATTCATAATTTCCCATGTTTGACTATTTCCCTTATCTCTTTATTCCACTTACCTTCAACTATCAGAAGGAAGTTGGCAAACCAAATAAGAGAAACAAAGAGGGATAATGAGAAAGATTGGCAGCTAATAAAAAAAAATTGAAATCTCCTATAGGCTCATAAATAACAAAAAGGGTGTTAAAAGGAATAGAACCAATCCAGAACCAAAAATGAAATTTACACCTGGTGGTAAGAGGCATGGTTGAAGTATTATGGAAGATGCTGCTCAAGCCTAGGTGATGAAGAAGTAAATTCAGTCACTTGAGTGGTTCAAAATTAATAAGGAGGCAGTATTAGATTAGTCGTTGGCATTTAGAATTGACAAGGAACCAGGTTCAGATGAAATAGATCAAAATAAATTGAAAGAAATGAGTATGGAAATTGCAGATGTTCTGGCCGTAATTTCTCAGTGTTCCTCAGACTTAGGTGGAGCCAGAAGGCTCAGAGTTACAGAAATCATACCCGTTTTCAAACAAGGGTGCAAGGATCAGGCCAGCAATTCCAAGCCAATTAGTTTAACTTCAGTAGTGAGGAAAATTCTGGAAATAATATTTGGGGTAGAATTCATAGTCACATGGACAAATGTGGATTAATTAGGGAGAGTTTATCATGGTTTTCTGAAGGGAATATCATCTTTAATCAATTTGCTGGAATGTTTTATAGGGTAAACAGAGAGGGTGGATGAGGCTAATACTTTGATGTAGTGTACATGAACTTCAAAAGATGATTGATACAGTGCCTCACAATTGATTCAGTGGCAAGACTTGTGAGAAGAGTTTAGCTCATGGTAAAAAAAAGAGGCAATAGTAGCAATATGAAAACCAAAAGAACTGCAGATACTGTAAATCAGGAACAAAAACAAAGTTGCTGGAAAAGCTCAGCAGGTCTGGCAGCATCTGTGGAGGAGAAAACAGAGTTAACGTTTCAGGTCCGGTAATCCTTCCTCAGAACGGTAGCAATATGAATACAAAATTAGCGTAGGAATGATAGGAAACAGTGAGTAATGGTGAATGAACATTTTTCAGTCTGGAAGAAGATTTTCAGTGGGTCCCCCAGGGATTATTAGAATCCTTGCTTTTCCTGATTTATATTAATGATCTAATCTTGAGATGCTTGGGACAACTTCAAAATAGATTATACTAAATTTAGAAGATTTAGAAGCTGAAGAAGATAATGTAGACCGAAAAGAACATTAACAAATTGGTTGATTGGACAGATAGGTGGCAGATGAGGTTCAAATCAAAGAAATATAAGGTGATACATTTTGGTACAAATGACATGAAGAGACAGCAATGAAAGAAAGGGGTACTACTCTGAAAGATATGCAGAAGGACAGATACCTGAATGTATACATGCATCAGTCATTAAACGATAGATGGGGAAAGTTGTTAACAAGGCAAACAATATCCTGGCCTTTATAAATAGGAGCATAGGATACATTGTGGTGAACTGCTTTTATGAACTAGTCCATGTTCAGTTGGTAGACCTACAGTGCTGCTAGAGAGTGAGTTCCAGGATTTTGACTCAATGACACTGAGAGAGGAGTGATATATTTCTAAGTCAGCATGGTGATTGGCTTGGAAGGGGATTTGCAAGTGATAGTATTCCCATATATCTGGCCCCACAAGAGGAAGCATCTGCAACACGTCTATTTTATCTATACCTTTTATCATCTTGAATACCTCAATTTGATCTCCCCTCTTTCTTCTAAATTCCAGAGAGTATAGGCCTAACCTGTTAAATCTCTCTTCATACAACAAACCTCTCATCTCTGGGATCAATCTAGTGAACCTCCTCTGAACTGTCTCAATGCCATTACATCTTTCCTCAAATAAGGGGACAAAAACTGTGCATAATACTTCAGGTGCGGTCTTACCAATGCCTTGTATAATTGCAACAATACTTCCTTACCTTCATTTCCTATTCCTTTAGCTATAAAAACCAACATTCCATTCACTTCCTTTATTATCTGCTGTACCTGCATGCTAATTTTCTGTGACCCATGAAGGACACCCAGATTCCTCTGCACCGGAGCATCCTGAAGTATCTCTCCAGTTAGATAATAGGTCACCTTCCCATTTTTTTGACCAAAGTACATGACCTCACATGCACGTTAAACTCCATCTGCCACATTTTAGCCCACTCTCCGAACTGATCTACATCCATTTGTAAGGTTCTTATTTCCTAATTGCAATTTACTGTCCCGCCTATTTTTGTGTTGTCTGCAAATTTGGCTATAGAGCCTTCTATCCCTGCATCCAAGTCATTAATGTAGATTTTAATAAGCTCAGGTCCAAGGATCAAGCCCTGTGGCACCCCACTAGTTACTTCTTGCCATCTAGAAAAAAACTCATTTACCCCGACTCTCTGTCTTCTGTCCATTAGCCAGTTACCTATCCAAGTTAATAAACTACCTTAATCCCATATGATCCAACATTGCGAATTAACCTTTTGTGCAGCACCTTATTAAATGCCTACGGAAAGTCCAGATATATTACATCCACAGGATCCCCATTATTGACTATGCTTGTTACATCTTCGAAGAACTCTAGCAAATTAATCAAACATGCTTTACCCTTCATAAGACCATGATGACTCTGATGGATAGTTCTAGATATAAAGGCCAGCATTCTGTTAGCCTTCTTCATTATTTTCTGCAGCTGTTTGTGATATTTTAAAGATCTATGCACCTGAACCCCGAATCTCCTTTGGATATCCACTATATTTAACTTAATACCATCTTAGAAAGTACCCTGGCCTATCCTTTCTAAAACCAAAATAGATAACATCACACTTGTTTATGTGATTTTGGGAGATGGACAGGGTAGGTGAGTCACCCCCCCAACCATAGCATAAATGCTGGCCCCTCCATACTTCATGTTAGGTCTGATGAAGAGTCATCTAGACTCGAAACATTAGCTTGCTCTATCTCCCTGGGTGCTGCTTAAACCGCAGTAATCTCCAGCATTTGTTGTTTTCAGCCCTGATGTATTGGACCTAGATCTCCATGGCAGCTGCCAATCTGTCCATGAAGGCAGCCAGACAGTTACCTGACTTGCCTTACCACTGTGCAGTTTCTGGGCAATGAGGCTTATTGCGTCCCACATGTCCGGCTTTGCTGTCCCTGTTCCTTCGTGTATATGTGGATGAAGTCCTTGACTGCCAACATCACTCTCCTGCCTGGGGCTGAGCAATTGCCTTGTCTCTGCTAGTCTTTCAAGCGCCAGCAGGCTTGTAAATGATTCACATTCCCTCAACCCCCTCCCCCCCTTTATAATGTTTCTTGGTCTTCTGATTTATAAAGAGTAACATCACACAGACATAGGCCTTGGTTCAACCATAAACTTGTTTATTAAAAAAAAACCTCCTAATGTGCTGATACAAAACATCTAATCTTGTCTAAAAGAATAACACTTTGATTGGTTTGTCCAATGTAAATATCTCTACAATTTAACCCTATCCAAAACACACAAACTCATGATGGCTTATTATATAAAAACCTTCACCAAAAAAATGACTGGCAAAATCTCAACTTTCTGTCAAAACTTCATTAATTCAGACCCAATCCCCCTGGAAATGGTTGTTATCCTGATCCTCAAACTGTCAACCGTAGTACCCCTTGGATTTGGCTGGTAACTTACAATCTTCCATGTGGTTCAACCTTCGAGTGAGAACTGTCAGTCCACAACACATGCTGAATGATCTTCTTTCTAAATGCAAAACCCTCCAGATCAAGATCATTACAATTTGACTGGAACCGCTCCAATTCCTAACATAGTTGGTCCATCTGGTGTTGACTACAGGTCTGAGTCAGTCTGAAGGGCCCTGACAATTTTTCTGACTGAAGCCAGGTTGCTCCATTTCCACCCCCATTATAGTGATTCATTTCAAACATATCAGAGCCACATCAAACATTTTCCTGGTATTCAGAATGCCTGAAAGCAATATTCCTTGGTGTATTTCATACAAAGTCTAGCCAAGTATGATCAATAAAACATTGTAGTCCTTTTCCATGGATAAACAAGTTCAGAGAAAATAGTCAGTTCACAATTATTCTAAACGCTTCTCTTGCTGTTTGGAGATGACACAGTCGTTGCACCTGACCTGTAGGCAGACAAAAGTTTGCCTAGTTGAAAACATGGATGTTAAACAACTGAACAATATAGTTATATATAAAGAAGAGCTGCTAAAAAGGCTGGCAGGACTCCAGAGAGAGAAGTTGCCAGGCCCGGATGGGATTCATCCTAGACTACCGAGAGGGTTAAGGGAATAAATTGTGGAGCCATTGACAGAAATTCTCCAGGCCTCTCTGAATGCAAGATTAAGTCCAGTGGGACTGGAGGATCACAAATGTGACACCATTGTTTAAGAAAGGGGCAAACAATAACCCAGGAAACTTATAGATCTGTCAGCAAGACATCAATAGTGTGAACATTGATGGAGGCCATAATATCAAGGTAAATATACACTGAGAGAAAAATAAGTTAATACCACAGTCAACATGGCTTTTTCAAGGGTATGTCGTGTCTGACAAATTTAATTGAGTTCTTTGACGAGATGATACATGCAGTGGATGAAGGTAGTACTGTTTGTTGTTAATTTGGACTTCAGAAAGCATTTGATACGGTACCACAAGGCAGATTGGTTAGCAAGTTAGATATGTTTGGGATTGATGGGTTCTTGGCAGCATGGATTAGAAGTTGGCTAAAAGATAGGAAAGAAAGGATCAGTATTGATGGGTATTTCTGATTTGGAGACACGTTGAAAATGGCGTTCCACAGGAAGCAATGTTGGGACACTTGCTTTTTCTGACTTATATAAATGATTTTGAGATGGGTGTTGAGGACAAAATCTCTAAATTTTCAGACGATACTATGTGAGGGAGAATAGTGAATTGTGAGGTTGATGCTGAGCGAGTAAAAGAGACATTGACAAATTGGCCAAATTGGCATAGACCTGGCAAATGAATTTTAATGCAAAGTAATGTGAAGTAATGTACTTTGGTAGAAAAAACATGGAGAGACAATACAGGCTCAATGTTAGAACTTTGAGAGGAGTACAGGAGCAGAAGGATCTCAGAATTCATGCGCATGGTCTATGACCTGGCAAGTTTAAATAGTTATTAAGAAAGCTGAGAGGATTCTTATGTTTAAAAATAGGGTTACACAAGTTATTGCTCTACAAATTATTCGTCAAATCACATTTTGACTAATGTGTTCAGTTCTAGGCATCTTATTAAAGTAAAGATGTTAAAGCCCTGGAGAGAATTCAACGGAGATCTACTAGAATGATGCCAGGAATGAAGGATTTTAGATACAAGGAAAGATTAGAGAGATTAACTTATTCTCCCTGGAGTAGAGAAGATTAAGAGGTGGCCTTATTGAGGTGTTCAAAATTATGAACAATTTTGACAGGGCAAAGAAGGATATTCTGTTTCCACTAGTTGGTATGTCATTAATTAGGAGTCACATATTCAAGATTGTCAGCAAGAGAGCTAGGACTGAGATGAGGAGAAACATCTTTACTCAGAGAATTGTTAGGATTTGGAATGCGCTGCCTGGGAGAGTGTGGAATGCCAATTCCATAGGAGATTTCAAAAGAAAGCTGGAAATATATTTGAAAGTAATGATGTTAGAGGGCTATGGAGAGGGCAGAAGAGTGGGACTAGCTGGGTAGCTCTTTCGCGAGTCGGTACAGACACAATGGGTCAAATGGTTTCCTTCTGTACTGTGAAATTCTATGATTCTATGAATTGTCTTTTTCCCTTCTCAGTGGAAACTCATTGTAATTATTATGGTCAACTTCTGATACTATTGATTTAGGTTATCAGTCTCTTGATTGCATCACACAGTGGCAGGTAATGGCATTTCCCTGTAACATTATCCTCTGATATCAGTTCCTCATGCTGAGCCACTGTCTGAACTTAACTCCATGTACATGTGCTGCAGGTTAATTTTTAATTGCAGCAGTGTGTCCACACTGAGGTTTTTCTTCATATTTGACCACTTGACCATATTTGCTCTTGGCAATGAGCAATTGAAGCAAAGTGGAAAAATATATGAAAATAGGCCTGGTGTGAAAAGAATGTTTGTTTTGGCTGGAGGTAAGTGCACACCCTTGATTTTCTGTGGGAACCATTTTTTATATGTAGTTAACATGGAACCATCTACAAAAATTTTCAACTCATTTTCTGCTGAATAGAATGTCTGGAAAAGTACTGGAAGTATTCCTAGATGGAGATTCAACATGTAATCTTAGATTCAGAATAGCATTAATATCAGCTGCTTTGCTCCACTTATTGGACTTTTTACCATCGGGCTGGGCTTTGCAAGATCAGATGTCATGGAAACTGAGATAGAAGTCCGAGTGCCACCATCACCAAAATCCCCAATAAACAGATGGTAGTGTGAGCCTCAGTTGTTTGTTTATGTAAATATATGTGTGTGATTTAAATTAGTAGATTCACTAATTAGTTTGCATACGTCTCAATATTTATTAAGTAAATTAGGCTAATAAATTTACTTCATATTGAAATGCATGCATTTTCTTGTAATCATCTTGATCAGACCTTAAAGAACCTGTTAGGTACTTTCAGCTGAACAAAACACAGGCCTGGGGTGTTTTCTCCTTGGCCAACTGCAGAGCAGTCACTGTGTGCTGCTCACCAAATCATCCTCCCACACATTCTCATGCTAACATTATCACTGATGTGTCAGTATCTGAGCTGTTGGCAATGGTGGAGGCAGCTATATTAATGCTTCCTTCAAGGCCTCTGTGCTCTCATTCTCAGAGGTGAGGAGCTGGCTTCTGGGGGAACCAGCTGTTTCACTACTGAGGTGGTAGACATGCTGGTGTATCTGCAAGTCACAAGAGAGGTGGGAATGGATCATGGACAATGGTTAGAAGTATTGAGACTGGCAGTGGATTAAACAGTGGTACTTATTCGTTTGGTGAGACATGGATATCTAGGCATCCCACAAGAGTTGTTCTGTAAGGGTCAAGATCTCTCTCTGTGGCGGTGAGGAGCCTAATATTGGGTTCCCCTCCATCCATCCTTGCCTTTTTTACCCTGTTATAGGCTATTCTTTCATCCCGTAATGAGAGAAGGGGAGGAATTGAGTGAGATAAAAATGTGTGGCACAGCTTTTAGTGCTGATGCAAGTGGGCGAAAGGTGTGGTGTTCTGAGACAGTGAGAATACAGGGTTAATGGTATGGTATGTTGTGTGGGGGCTGTGAGTGAGTGAGGGCAGATGTTGCAGGCATAAGAGAATGGTAGAGTATGATCCTCGGTGGGAAGTGCATATATGAACAGAGACAGAGTGTGTGAGATAAAAGAGAGAAGTGTGTCATTACTGTGGCGCAGCAGAGAAGGTCCTTGACATTCTTACAGCGCTAATGGTTGTTCCTCCTGCAGACCATAGAGAAGGCATTGATCCAGCTGGCATGCCTCAGACTGGGCTGCCCAAGATTGTTGGTGCAGCTTCCTCTGCCAATCCTATAGGAAGATGACTTCTGTCTTTTATACCATGCCTCGGCCAAGATCTCCAGGTCCTTTTGGGAAAATCATAGTACCACCATCCCCTTCTTAGACATCCTCGAACAAGCAGGGCAGCTTTGGAATGCCAGTGCTCGCCTGGATTCACAGTGGCCATTTCAAGATGGCATGACACAATAGCTACTGGTCTTATGGCAGATAATCATTAAGTAGTGAGTTGTTACTGGAATGGCACGTAATAAGATGGTACTAAAATCAGATAAGAAGAATATCTAAGGTCATTAATGGGCCACATTTGTTAAGATATGGTGAGAAATGTCATGAAGCATTGGAATGAGAATTCCTTCAAAAAACTCAACACAACTCACTTTTAGCCAAAAAAAAAATTCAGCCTTGGATCCTATCACTTAGATTCTTCAGCCAGGGAAAATAATTGCTTGGTGTTCTTCTGTCAAGTCCCTTGAGAATCTTGAATGTTTCAATGAAATAATCTGTCACTCTTCTGAAATCCAGAGAATATAGACCTGATTTACTAAGTATCTCATAATAAGACAGCCCCCTCATCTCAAGGACCATTCTAAAGAAGCGCTTCCAAGCAAACCAATCCTTCCTGAGATATGGGAAGCTAAAGTGCACACAATATTCCAGATATGCTCTACTAAAGCTGTGTGTAATTGTAGAAATATTCCCTTATTCTTGTACATTAATTCCCTCGTCATTTATCTTCCTGAGTGCTTAATTATTTTCCATTATAGAGCACATATAAGTCTTGCTGAATATCAACATATACAAGTTTTGCACCTTTAAAAAAAAATTGTACTTTTCTAGTCTTACTACCAAAGTGAATAACCTCCCACTTTCTCACACCAAATTATTGCCACCTTGTTGTTCATTCATTTAATCTATCCAAACTTCTTTGCAATCTCTTTCTGCCATTCTCACTGCTTGCATTTCAATGAAACATTTTATTAGCAATAAACCCAGGTATATTATGCTTAGTCTCTTCATCTGAGTCATGAATATAGACTGTAAATAGCTCAGAGCCCAAAACTGATCCTTTATTTGGCTTAATTACAGTTAATTGACTGCAGTTAACGTAATTGGAAAGATCTGGTATATGTATGACAGAAAACTGATGAGAAAATATTTTAGAAAATGTTTCGTTGGTAGTAAAGCTATTGAGTATTGCTGAAAAAAATATTTTGTTTAGCCTTTTCATCTTGCACTTATCAGGAAATTCGTAGGAAATACCAATGTAAAGGAAAAACAGCATTTTTATATATAGGAGAAGAGGTAGATTGAAGAGAAGAGAAGATTGGTAGAGGAGTTGACGTGGAAGATACACCAACAAGATGATGACTGACAATTAACAGCCAATCTTTGTTTCAATTTAAATATGGTAGGTCGATTCTGATTGGTCAAGGCATGGCCCTCAGAAATGAAACAGAGAATAATTTTCATCTGTCTTGTTGAGTGAAAACAGGTGCATCAAATGTTGGACACTCTGCTTTAGGTTATGCAAGCATGGGCTGCTTGGGTACAGTCAGTACCTTGCTTGTTGCAAATAGCTGTATGGATACATTTTCTGACTCTCTTCTCATATAATATAAAGAGGTTGTTTTCCCTTTATGAGTCCCTACGAATTGTCCTGATGAGTATGAGATATATATGTGCTCTATAATGGAAAATAATTAAGCACTCAGGAAGATAAATGACGAGGGAATTAATGTACAAGAATAAGGGAATATTTCTACAATTACACACAGCTTTAGTAGAGCATATCTGGAATATTGTGTGCACTTTAGCTTCCCATATCTCAGGAAGGATTGGTTTGCTTGGAAGCGCTTCTCTAGATTGGTCCTTGAGATGAGGGGGCTGACTTATTATGAGATACTTAGTAAATCAGGTCTATATTCTCTGGATTTCAGAAGAGTGACAGATTATTTCATTGAAACATTCAAGATTCTCAAGGGACTTGACAGAAGAACACCAAGCAATTATTTTTGTAATGATAATCATTACAAAATAAAACAAAGATCTGAGGATGCTGGATCTGAAACTAAAACAGAAATTGATGGAAAAACTCAGCATGTCAGGCAGCATCTCTGGAGAGAAAGCAGACTTAAATGTTTCGAGTTCAGTGACCCTTCTTCAAGGTAACTAATACTGAGATGTAGTTGCAACATGGCTAAGATTAGGAGCTGAGTATATTGGATTATAAGGCCTGCAGAAGAGTCAGGGAATGTAGTAGATAATAATAAAAGGTGAAGATATAATAAGAAATAGGCATGCAGTTGAGTTTTATTGTTAGAATTAAATTTTAAAAAAGACTGGTAGCAAAAGTGAAATGCTTGAAGTTAATTACTGTACATACTGATGCAAAAAAATGACTCCAAGACTCTTGGCCTAAACAAATAGATATAATTCTTGTAACTGTTGACCCAAGCTTTTCAGGGATCAACCAAGATGATGATTATTAGCTCAGCAGATCTGGTAGTACCTGTGGAGAGAAAACAGACTTAACGTTGAAGCATCCACCGCATGCCAATTTCTAATTATACCTTCTCCTATTATCTTATAATAACTTGCCATATCTTAAAATTTTAATATGCACCTGCAAACTAATTTATTCTTTATGTTGCAATATCAGACCAGACCACCAACATTATGTTACTATCTGCCTGGGGATCAATAACTATTTTTTGAAAGGAAACAAAGTGTGTGTTCCAGGTACTTACTAAGAGATTAAGGCCACAAGATTTCATGGGTTTGAAGAAACAATAATAAACTTTACAGAATTAGAATAGTAATACACTGTCGTTGGCAGAGCTGCCAAGCAGCACCTGCTCAGCAATGGGTTCTGCCAGGGCCACTCAGCTCCTGGTCTCATTGTGGCCTTGTTTCAAGCATGGACAGGGGAGCTGGGATCCAGAGGTAAGGTGAGAGTGACAGCCCTTGACATGGGGGCTGCACTCGACTGGCTGTGGCATCGATGAGCCCAAGCAAGACTGGAGTTGGTGGGTTTCGAGGATGGGCTCTCCACCGGTTGGAGTCATGCCTGGCGTGTGGGAAGATGGTTGCGTTTGTTGGATATTAATCATGTTGGGTCTGGGACAAAGGGCGATCTCCTGGGCCTGACTATCTTTCGCTGCTTCATTGATGGCCTTTCCTCCATCGTGGGATACAGGGTGGGGATGTTCGCTGGTGATTGCACAATGTTCGGTACCATTTGTGACTCCTCAGATTTTGAAGCAGACCACGTTCAGATGCAGTTGGATCTGGATGGTATCCAAACTTGGGCTGACGTGGTGAGTGGCATTCACACCACACAGATGCCAGGCAGTGATCATCATTGAGACCCCACTGTTGATGTCCTGCAAATAGTCATTGATTGGTGGTGCAACTGGACTCGCCACTTGGACCAAGTGGCTGCAGGAGCGGGTCAGGAACTGGAAATACTGTGGTGAATGGCTTGCCTCCTGGCTCCCCAGTGCCTCTACGCCTGAGAAGTGTGGATCAGGGATATGATGGTGTGCTCACCGCTTGCCTAGATGGGTTCAGCTCTGACAGTGCTCAGGGGGTTTGACACCATCTAGGATGGGGAAGGCCGCTTGATTTGCGCCACAAGTCATCTAGTCCCTCCACAACTGACACTCAATAGCATTGGAGTGTATGATTTACAGGATGCACTGCAGAAATTCACCAGGGATCCTTGGACTATATCTTCCAAACTCACGACCTTTTCCATCTAAAAGGACAAGGGCAGCAGGTACATGGGAACACCACCACCTACAAGTTCTCCTCTAAGCCACTCAGTATTCTGACTTGGAAATAAATTGCCATTCCTTCCCTGTGAGTGCGTCAAAATCCTGGATTTCCCTCTCTAAGGGCACTATGAGTCAACTTACAGTATGTGGACTGCAGCGGTTCAAGAAGGCAGCTCACCACCACCTTCTCAAGGGACAAGCAATAAATCCTAGCCAGCTTTTGAATACCCCAAAGAACACATGAAATATCAAATGCAGTCGATGCAGATGCCATGGATTTCTCAGTAACCTCCCAAGTTTGGTGATACTCTGGGTTACCAAATCTCATTAAAACTTTACAAGGGGTTGTGATTCTTCTCTGTTGACCCCCAGTTTTGGAATTTGTTCAAATGCTATCCTGTCATAGTCTGCGTTGCTCACAGACAGCTTACATAATTTAGATCACTCTCCCAAATGGAACTGTACTCCCCGGATTCTAAAACTTGCAAACCAACACCAGCTCACAATTTGAGCATGTCCGCAGACATCAACCCTTATTACTTTGGTATTGGGCCTGCAGTTCTCTGAGCTCTAATAGGGCCACAGAGTCATGGAGTTATACAGCATGAAAACAAACCCTTCGGTCCAACCAGTCCCTAGCAAACATAATCCCAATCTAAACTAGTTCCACCTGCCTGCTCCTGGCCCGTATCCCTACAAACTTTTCCTATTCATGTACTTGTCTAAGTGTCATTTAAACATTGTGACTGTGCCCAAATCCACCACTTCCCTGGGAAGGTCATTCCACACCAACTGGGTAAAAAATTTACCCCTCATGTCTTTTTTGAATCTCTCTCCTTTCACCTTAAAAATATATGCCCTAGTCTTGAAATCCCCCATCCTATGGAAAAGACACATACCATTAACCCTATCTATACCTCTCATGATTTTATAAATCTCTATAAGGTCACCCTCCAACTTCCTACATTCCAGTGAAAAGAGTCCCAGCCTATCCAGTCTTTCTTGAAAACTCAAACCCTCCTTACCTAGCAACATCCTGATAAATCTCTTCTGAACCCTCTGTAGCTTAATAACATCCTTCCTATAACTGCGTGACCAGAACTGCAGACAGTACTCCAGAAGAGGCCTTATCAATGTTCTGTACAACCTAAACATGACTTCCCCACTCCTATACTCAAAGGACTGAGCAATGAAGGCAAACGTACTAAATGGCTTTTTCACCACCCTGTCTATATGTAATGCAAACTTCAAAGAGTTAGGTACATGAACCCCTCAGCCCCTCTACTTTATAACACCACCCAAGGCCCTACCGTTAACTGTATAAGTCCTGCCCCTGCTTGTTGTACCAAAATGCAGTACCTCGCATTTATCCAAATTGAACTTCATCTGCCATTTTTCAGCCCATCGACCCATTTGATCAAGGTCCCTTTGTAATTTTAGGAAACTTTCTTCACTCTTGCACAGCAGCAAAAAGAAATATTGTGTGTGAGCTTCCTTCAAACTCACTTCAGCTGCACTGAACTATTAATAATACAAAGCATCTTCCACGCTCTTACACCGCCAAGGGCTTTTCCTGAGCCCTAAACCCAACACTTAGCCACACAGCCTAGCTCTACGGACTCCTCCTGAGTCTGAATAACTTGGAGCAGCACTTTTTGAGGAAGGCACCTCTGTTCCCTTCTCGGAAGTACCTGAATGACTAGCGTTCTGAAGGTAGCAACTTTATTTTCCTAGTGCCTTTGCCTGCCTAAAATTGACTGATCAGTAATGCTTGAACAGTTCTGAATGACCTACTGAAAACGTGACAACAATCCATGACCCAATTGCTAGACAGGATTAAATTTAACAAGCTAACTGTCAAACTTAGCAAGTTCTTGGAACTGTCTGTTCCCTGAATGTAACAAATCAGAGATTGCTAGCTCCTACGAAAATCAAAAGATGCGGCAACACCAAAAAAAGCAATTAAATCACACCCCATAGTCCACATGTTTGAAAAAGGAATACATTTTAGATATAACTTGGCCACGGAAATAATCTAGTCCTCAGTTCTAATGTTTTAATTACAGATTATGTATTTCTGTCTCTTGGTTTAATTTTTTTTTTCTTTATTCATTCACGGGATGAGGGCATCACTAGCCAGGCAGCCTTTATTGCCCAACCCAGCTGCCCAGAGGGCAGTTGAGAGTCAACCACTTTGCTGTGGGTCTGGAGTCACATGTAGGCCAGACTATGTAAGGATGGCAGTTTCCTTCCCTAAAGGACATTAATAATTAGATGATAACTTTTAGTTTTCCCTTTACCTGTAGAGCACAAAGCAAAATTTCTGATTGTTTTTCTAATTTCTTCATTTTCAAAACATAATCTTTACTACTTTTTGACCTGTCCATCCCTGATCACCCCCAACTTTCTTGTTTAAGGTTCTTATTTACCCTTTGCACCTGATTCCAATTCAAACTTAGGTGAAGTCCATCTCAATTGTACAGTTACTTCCTGTCTCAATACTGGTTGGCAGTGTTGTACAAAATGAATCCCTCTTTTCCACATCACTCTTTCAGCCATATGTTCACCTTCTTTATTTGCTTAACCCTGCACAAATTGTCACACAGTTTACATAATCATCCATATGTCATAACCCATAAGGCCCTGTTTTTTTTTAAATTTAGCTCCTAGTTCCTTATGCTTTCCAAACCAAATCACTTGCCTACCATTCTCAATGTTTTTGCTCCCAACATTGATCAAATAACTTCATCTTTCCCTTCCTCCTCCCTCCCCAACACTTTTTCAAGCCAGTTAGCTGTGTTGCTCATAACAAATCATGTAGAACTCTTAATTCTACACGCAACCTGCCTCCCTAATTATTAAACCCCAACTTTATCCTCCTCCTCCTGCTCCTTAAACCCGTCTCTGAACTGTCTACTGCCCAAGTTGATCAATGTCCTGGATCAGCTTAGTCTGTATGCTCATCTGTTAGGTCACAAGTACATTGCAACTGTCAGATAGCTCAGTTTCTGCAGATCGTCATTAGATTCCATTCTGAAACTATACCTGTCTGTGAGGCATGAAAGGAGCCAAAAGTCTAGATACTGCTCCCCAACCCAGTGTTTCCAACTCCAGATCAAAACATTAAGTCTGATTCATTCAAGTTTAATAACCCAGTTAAGCAGTCAGACTGATTGCTTTCCTTGTTCCACACCAGCAACGGCCACAAGGAAGTTTGCTAATGATACATGTACTGGTTAAAATTCAGTATTTGAAACAAGTCAGCCAGGCTCCTTAAATTAACAAAAAAAAGGTCTATTGCCAGCAAAAAAAGTACCCTAGCAAAGATGCAAATATAATTAGCAAAAGCGTAAAATGTACAAATATAGTCAACTACCTTTTGTGGAAAGGAATACATGCACAGGTACTGCAGTTTTATCTGAAAGGTATTTTCTAACAGCTAAATTCATAGATTGTCCAAAACGCCAGTAGGTAGCTGAGGTCAGTTTCCACATAAGCTATTGGCATGATACTTTCTTCCTCAATTTATCGCTGGTTGAATGATTTTTTTTAAGACAGTAGTTTAGATTTAGGCTTTTCATTTAAAGAACCTTTCATGATGAGAACTTCCAATGGATTTTCAACTCACAAACAATGATGAGAGTGACTTCAGAGAAAAAGAGTTGAGGGTAAAGGGTATTTCCCCTGTGGCAAATTCTCTCTGTCTGTGTTCAACACCAATATATCTTGCATTTACAAAGTGAAATGTTGATAAGCATTGTAGACTGTATTACACCAGTCAAGATTGTGTTAATTGCAAATGCAACATTTCTGCTGTTGTAGCTAGTGGCCTTTTCTTTAGAAAGTTTTTTTTTTGCAAAAAGCTCAGGATATGTATGTCCAGCCAAAGGTATTATAAATTAATATTTCAGATAACAAAAACCTTCATAACACAGGATAGAGGTGACACGAGCAAAAATGTTTGCTCAGACCAGTTTCACCATACACAAACTCCCACAGACTGAAGTCCAGGATCAGAACGTGCTTTGGCATAACTTAGCTAAGATTATGTTATTTCTAGCCAATTTTTGATTTCTATATTTTTTCTTTTTTAACACACTAACTTGTATTAAGTGTTCATTTTTAGAAATATATGTTAAGTATCAATTGCTTCAAGTTCACATGAACTGCTGTAAATATTGGAAGCAAAAAGCCATACCTTTTTTCCTCTCTGCATCCAATTCTCACTCTCACTAAATTTCCAATCTTAACACTCTATTCAGAATGCATTTCTTTACAAACAGTCTGTGCATCAACAGATAACATACAATATAATATATTATAGCAATAATAATATATTAGAATAACATATTAAGGGGAGGATAAGGCAACAACAGTTGACAAGGGAAATCAGGGACAGAGTAAAAGCAAAAGAAAAAGCATATAATATGGAGAAGATTAGTAGGAAACCAGAGGATTGAGTAGCCTTTAAAAACCAGCAGAGGATGATTAAAAACGCAGTAAAGGGGAAGAAGATGAAATATGAGAGTAATATAAAAGAAGATTACAAAATTTTTTTGAGATATTTAAAAGGTAAGAAAGAGGCAAGAGTGGACCTTGGGCCACTGGAAAATTAGGCTGAAGAAGTAGTAATGGGGAACAAAGAAGTAGCAGAGGACCTGATAGGTACTTTGCATCAGTTTTCACAGTGGAAGACATCAGCAAAATACTGTAACTTCAAGAGAAACAGTGGACAGAGATGAGTGTAGTGGACATCACTAAGGAGAATGTGCTGGAGAAACTGAAAAGTCTGAAGGCAAATAACTCGCCTGGACCGAATGAGGTACAACCCAAAGTTCTGAAGGAAATAACTGAGGAGATTGTAAAGACATTGGTACTGAACTTTCAGGAATCACTGGAGTCAGGGAGGGTCTCGGAGGACAGGAAAATGGCTAATGTAACACCCTTGTTTAAGAAGGGAGGGAGGCAGAAGACAGGAAATTATAGGCCGGTTAGCCTGACTTCAGTCCTTCGTAAGATTTTGGAGTCCATTATTAAGGATGAGATTGCAGAGTACTTGAAAATGCATGGTAAAATAGGGCAGAGTCAGCATGGCTTCGTCAAAGGGAGGTCATGCCTGACCAATCTATTAGAACTGTTTGTGGAAGTAATGAGCAAGTTAGGTAAAGGAGAGCCAGTGGATGTGATCCATTCGGATCTCCAGGAGGCGTTTGACAAGGCACTGTACTGGAGGCTGTGAGCTAAGATAAAAGCCCATGGTGTTAGGGGCAAGGTACTGGCATAGATAGAGGATGGGCTGACTTGCAGAAGACAGAGAATATATGTAAAAGGCTGTTATTCAGGATGGCAGCAAGTGACTAGTGGAGTTCTGCAGTGGGCACTGTTGGGACCATAACCATTCATGTTATACATTAACCAGTGGATAAAGGAATTGAGGGCATTGTTGCTAAGTTTGCAGATGATACAAAGATAGGTGGAAGGATAGGTAGTGTTAAGAAAGCAGGGAGGCTGCAGAAGGACTTGGACAAGCTAAGTGAGTGGGCAAAGAGGTGGCGGATGGTATACAATGTGGGCAAATATGAGGTTATACATTTTGGTAGGAAGAAAAGAGACAAAGAATGTTTTCTAAATGCGGAAAGGCTTTAGAAATCTGAAATGTAAAGGGACTTGGGAGTCCTATTTCAGGATTCTCTTAAAGTTAACATGCAAGTTCAGTTAGTGGTTAGAAAGACAAATACAATGTTACAATTCATTTCAAGAAGGCTAGAAAGCAAGAACAGAGATGTACTAATGAAGCTGTAGAAGTCTCTGGGCAGATTGCTTTCACAATATCGAGAGTAGTTTTGGGTCCCACAACTGAGGAAAGATGTGCTGGTGTTGCAGGGGTTCCAGAGGACATTTACAAGAATGATCCCAGGGATCCTGGGGCGGCACGGTGGCTCAGTGGTTAGCACTGCTGCCTCACAGCACCAGGGACCTGTGTTCGATTCCACCCTCGGGCAGCTGTCTGTGTGGGGTTTGCACATTCTCCCTGTGTCTGTGTGGGTTTCCTCCGTGTGCTCCAATTTCCTCCCACAGTCCAAAGATGTGCAGGCTAGGTGGATTGGTAATGCTAAATTGCCCGTAGTATTCAGGGAGGTGTAGATTAGGTGGGTTATAGGGGGATGGGGTCTGGGTGAGATGCTCCAGGGGTCGGTGTGGACTTGTTGGGCCAAAGGGCCTGTTTCCACACTGTAGGGATTCTATGAAAAAAAAAATGAGGGCTTATCATATGAGGAGTGGTTGAGGACTTTGGGTCTATACTTGAAGGAGTTGAGAAGGATGAAGGGGGATCTGATTGAAATTTACAGGATAATGAGAGGCCTGGATACAGCAGACATGGAGAAGATGTCTCCACTAGTAGGAGAGACCAGGACCCAGGGACAATCCTTTAGAACTGAGATTGGAGGAATTTCTTCAGCCAGAGGGTGGTGACACTGTGGAACTCATTGCCACAGAGGGCTTTGGAGGCCAAATCATTTATTGTATTTAAGACAGAGATAGATAGGTTCTTGATTAGTAAGGACATCAAAGGTTAAGGGGAGAATACAGGAGAATAAGTTTGAGAAACATATCAGCCATGATTGAATAGTTGAGCAGACTCGATTGGGTAAGTGGCCTCATTCTGCTCCAATATCCTTTGGTCTTATAATGCTTATGATTATTGATCCTTTTCAGCTACACTCAAGCTACAAGACTCGCTGAATGTAATCTTGGACTATTTGGCATACTTTTTTTTTACCTAAAAGACAGGCATCACACAATCTACTACCTAGATTAAACCATAACACAGAGATTGTAAGTGTAAGCTTACTGCCCCACAGGACAGTCAGATAGTGGTTAGTGATTGGAGTAGAGTTCTGCTACTAATCATCCTTCTTCTGCTGAGTCCAAGGCTTTATCAAATTAGCAACAGTACAGCAGAAACCACCACTGAGTCTTAAGAAGAGATGCTTGTCTTGGCCACAGTATGTAAGTTATTGCAGGATAGCAATAGATGCAAGTTTTATTGACAAGTGAATCTTTGCAATTATGATTAGGGATAACAGGGCTGCGCCCACTGACACTTTGTGCTGGACCACTTCTTCTGCAACCCAAGACTGTGAGACATTATCAAATTATAAAGAGGTTGAACATTAACTCTTTTTAAACCATGACTTAATACTATCAAAACATTTCCTCTTTTATGAAAAATATGAGTCAATGAGATGTATAACAAAATTATATTTTTTAATATTATTTTGACCATTAAAGGGTTAAAACAAGCAGGTTTTTTTTATAATTAAAAAGTTTGTATTTGTGTGGATTTCTGATTTACTATTTTGCAATTCATTATTCTGTGTACACTGTGTATTCTGAATTTTTTTCAATGTTGATAGGCCACATCTAATTCAATGAACTGTTGTCATTGGGCACTTTTACCAAATACTTTAGTTTATAATTAATGTCAAATATTTCTGTGTTCTGAAATGATGACCAATTAAGCATAGATTTGAAGTAGTTTTCCTGTCAGCTGTCAAGTTTCTCTGTGTCCACCAGAATAAATTTTTAAAAAGCACTTGGTAATTATTTCCATGAGCTATAAACTAAAATGTTTTCAATGTGTGTATAAATGACCTGATTAAAATGTGTACACACATTAGTCAGTGCTGTCTATTTTACTAATTAGATTTTAAGATTAAATGTTTGGAACTTGAGACCTACATGATCCCCTGAAGAGAACTGCACTATGGAACTATAAGGATGCAAGGCTTTCAGTTCTCTTGCACCTCCTATGTGGTCCCCAAAAATTAATTTCGACCATTCCAGGATTTGTTGAGGAGTTCTCCGCAGACATACCATATGATGTGAAAAACAAGAGTTCCACAATGGTCCAGTGGTTAGCACTGCTGCCTCACAGCATCAGGGACCTAGGTTTGATTACAGCCTTGGGTAACTTCTGTGTAGAGTTCACACATTCTCCATTATGTCTGCTTGGGTTTCCCCAAGGTGCTCCGGTTTCCTCCCGCAGTCCAATGATGTGCAGTTTAGGAGGATTGGCTATGTTAAGCTGATATAAGAGCAGAAGTAGGCCATTCAGCCCATCATTCAATGAGATCATGTAAGACCTGATAAACCTCAATTGCACTTTTCTGCCTTTTCCCAATAACGCTTGATGCCCTTACCGATTAAAAATCTATCACAGCCTTCAGTATGTTTAATGACCCAGCCTTTAACAGCCCTCTGTGGTTACGAATTCCAGATTCACAACCTACTGTGAGAAGAAATTCCTCACTGTAATGATTGGAACCATGGTTGGCCGGATCTCATTGACTGTGAGATTCTTGATTGGGATTGTTAACCTGGATCAATCAAGGTGTCAAGAGATCAGAAGGTCTCCTCAGTCTAGGGACTGCCTTTGAGCTGGCTGGTCACACCTAGGTATAGTGCACATGTAAAGAAAGTGGTGATGAGATACTGGCCACTATGGAATTATTTCGGTGGTAACAAGAGAAAACAGAACTGTGCTTAAAGAAAATTCACAACAGTCATCTTTGAGTTGAGGTAAGCATTTCTGGCATCATGCCTTTATTTAGGAAGCTTAACTCATTCAACCCTGCCATCAAAGACTGGGCCCAGTATGTGGAAATAATGTGATTTTTTTTTCAGGGCAAATGACATTGGGGTGGGTGAAAAGCAACAAATAATCCTTCTGACTGCTTGCAGACCCACATCATTTTCAGCTATTAGGAGCCTGACTTTCCCTGAGGCACCAGATACTAAAACCTTTTAAAA
The DNA here is from genome assembly GCF_021869965.1 of Rhincodon typus. Taxonomy (NCBI): domain Eukaryota; kingdom Metazoa; phylum Chordata; class Chondrichthyes; order Orectolobiformes; family Rhincodontidae; genus Rhincodon; species Rhincodon typus. Next base: position 48,961,435 of record NC_063334.1, read on the forward strand.
GTTGACAGATTTAGTTAAGAAATATTACAACCCCAAACCTCCTCTAATTCTGAGACTATCAGTTTTATTCAGCTGTTCAAGAACCAGGGGAAACCATATCGAGATTTTTGATGAGATTAAAATGACTGGCAGAGGTACGTGATTTTGGACTAACTCTGAATGAAATGCTGAGAGATCGTTTGGTGACCATCCATAAGCGCCTACAAGCTGAACCCCAACTGGACTTCAAACAGGCACAGACTTTGTCATTAAAAAATGCGGCAAGTAGAGCATGGGAGCTACAGGACATCCCAATGGAAGTGGACACCCTCACCTGTCCAACTGAGCTTGGGGTACACCATTTGAGAGTAGGCAATCACAGAGCCTCATGCAGGGCATATCCTGGGCAGAGGGACCCTAGGTCAGTTCATAGCAAAACCCCACAACAAAGCCAAGCTTCAGCCTAATGGCTAAAAAAGTTCTTCAGGATCCATGCTAGCAAGCCATTATAGTTGCTGTCAGTATGCAGACTCAAGACAGGAAAGGAGTCCTATGAGGCCTGACTTGAGTATGAGAACTCATAGGCCAGTATCCAAGAGAGCGTATCCCCACCCAGCATCCAAATCAGAACCAATTAAAATAAATATGCGGTTAAATGGTCACCTGATTCTCGTAGATTTCGATATAGGTACGTCTGTATCAATGGTTATAGAACCAGTCTTTAACGAGATTTGGTCTAGGCACCAAACCTTCTCAGCCAGACTGAGAACGTACACCGCAGAACGTCACAGATTAAGGGTACAAATTCGGTTCCAGTCTCCTACAAGAAGCAGTTGATGCAAATACAACTGATTGTAATAAGAGGTTCAGGCCAAAGTCTATTGGGGCAGAATTGGTTGAAATCCACCTTGATTGGCACAGCATTTTTTAATTAGAAAATGCTGCCTGAGTTAAGTCCTAATTAAATACCCAGAAGTTTCTCAAGAAGGGCAGGCCTGGGGACATCGAAAGGGCTAAGATCACTTTACATGTTGACCAGGAAGCAATTCGGCGATTTTGCAAGGCCTACCCAGTGCCATTTGCGTTACGGACAAAAATAGAGTTGGAAATCAGGAGGCTGGAAAGCAAAGGAATCATCAAACTTTGCGGAATGGGCAGCAACGGTTGTACCGAATATGAAGAGTGATGGCTTGGCTTATCTTTTTGGGGACTTTAAGCAAAACGTAAACCACTTCTCGCAGTTGGATACATCTCTCGCATGGGGGTTTTGTATAAAAACGGGGGGGGGGGGGGGGGGGGTGAGGGTGGTGCTGTCCTTCACTAAACTAGAAATGAGCCATGCTTACCTGCAATTGCGACTAACTGAGAAGTAGGCACAACTAATACCCTTGAGGATTTGTACCAATATACAAGACTGCCATTTGGGGAATCATCAGCCTGCGCCCTTCTCCAGCAGGCCATGGAAAACATTTTACAAGGTCTACCCCAGGTTACCATTTATCTGGATGATATGCTAATAACCAGGAATGCCAATGAACAACACTTGGAGAACTTGGAGATTGTGTTTAAACGTACACCTTAGAAGGGAAAAATGTATGTTCCAGGCACCCCAAGTGACCTACTTGGGCAACAGAGTTGACAAAACCAGGTTAGAGCTATTGGAAGATAAAGTGAGGATTATCAAAGGTGCCCTGGCTCCCACATCTGTAGCTTAGATCTCTCCTTGGTGAATTATTATGGGAAATTCAAGCGTAATCTGGCCCCCATCTTGGCACCCTTACACCTGCTATTGAAAAAGGGACAGCCTTGGAAATGGCCAGGAAGTAGCCTTTAGGGAAGTGAAAAAACAGCTGTCGTCATCTAAGGTGTTGGCCCACTACAATCCCAAATGAGAGGTGGTGCTGACATGTGATGCCTCTCAATAAGTTATCTGGATAGTACTGGTTCACCGGTGGCCCAACAGAGAGGAACACTTGATAGCATGTGCTTCTCAGATTTTGGCTGATGCTGAACGCAGATATACACAGATAGAGAAGAAATGTTTGGCAGTCTGAGATAAGACTGAGATAGATAGGTTCTTGATTATCAAGGGGATCAAGGGTTATGGGGAGAAAGCAGGAGAATGGGGTTGAGAAACTTATCAGCCATGATTGAATGGCACAGCAGACTTGATGGGCCGAATGGCCTAATTTCTGCTCCTATGTCTTATGGTCTTATCTTTGGTGTGAAGAAATTCCACCACTACCTTTACAATGTAAATTTGTCATGGTAACAGACCACAATCCCCTGCCACCCATAGCTTTTGGTTGAATTCAGCAGTGGTCCCTTATTCTCAGTGTACACCAATACCAGTTAGAACACCATCCAGAAGGCCAAGTTGCAAATGCAGAAGTCTTGAGCTGCCTCCCACTGGCAGATACTCTACCGGTGGTGCCTCCCCTGGAAGTCTCCATTCTGGTTTTAAACTTTCTGGACACTGGTCCAGTCAGTACTGATAATATCCAACTGTGGACACAAAAATATTTCGTCCTTGCAAAACTAAAACAGCTGGTGGGGCATCAGAAGGGCCATCACAACCGGGAATGAAACCTTTCTGGACTCAGTGAGACAAGATTACCATAGAGGATGACATATTACTGTGGGAACCATGAGTGATTGTCCTGTGTAAAGGTTGGCTCTAGATACTAGCTCATCAGGCTCATCCAGGGATTTGCAGAATGAAGATGTTGATGAGAAATTATGTCCGGTGTCAGGACTAGATACCAACATAGCTGCGTTGGTGGGGCACCATCCACAGTACAAACAAGGACAAAAATTACCACCGGCAGCCTTGTATATTGGTATAAATCCTTATGGCTATTAGTTGTGCCTACTTCTTATTCGTGGAAATGGCTGCGTAAACCCTGGACTCAGTTACATGTCAACTGTGCCCGCCCTTTCAGTGGCTCAATGTTCTTGATCATTGTGGATGTCCATTCAAAATGGTTGGGCATGCATAGAATTCATTTGGCAAACTCAGGGATGTCGATTGAAAAGCTTGAGCTTTTTTTGCAATACATGGACTCCCTGAAGTATTGGTCATGGCCAATAGGACATCATTTACCAACAGGGATTTCACGTATTTCCTGAAGTCAAATGGCATTTGGAGTGTTTGGATAGCTCCATATCATCCATTGTCCAATGGTCTGGCAGAAAGAGCAGTCCAAACATTAAAGGCAGGCTTAAAGACCTACACTCGATAACAAACTGTCCCAGTTCCTATTTGATTATAGCACCACCCTCACGCAACTACAGGGATAGCTCAGCACAGTTGCTAAAGGGGAGAAGACTCTGCACCAGTTAAACCTGATATTCCCAGATGTTGGGGGGAGGATGAAATGGCAGCAGGACCACCAATGCCTGCCACATTCCTCCTCTAAGCAAGAGAGACATTTTACTTCAGGGGGACAAAGTTTGCTGCTGGAATTATGGGAATGGCCTGGCATGGTTACGAGGTGAGACCAGCTCAAGGTCAGGTTCTGTGACATACAAAGTTCAGGTAGGTGAGGCGGTCCTGAACAAACACGTGGATCACCTGAAAGCTGCTAACATGCAAGCAGGGCAATAGCCAAAAAAGCCCTTTAAGACTGCCAGAAAGGCTGTCAGAAACCGTGAGTTCTCACCTTTCATCTAGTGTCGAGGAAACCTCAGAGTCCAAGGTGAATGCAGCCTCAATACCATTACCACCAGAAGAAGAGGAGGAAACTCCCAAGATGCTCCGAATGCAAGAGTCAGGCTATGGTTTGGTACATGTCAACCGTGTCCAGGTCCGAGTCAGAGGAACCGGACCTGAGGCAAAAACATCCAAGGAGAAACTACAAGAGAAAGAACAGGCCTACCTCTCTGGACTTGGAGGGGTCTAGGTACAGGCTTTGAGCTGGCTGGTCACAGCCCATGTACAGTGCACATATAAATAAAGGGTGACTTGGTGATGGGAAAACAGCCTGTCTGCAGTTATTTCATTTATCAACTTTGCCTTAAATATGCAACCTTTTATTCTGAGAATATGCCCTCTGGCCTAGACTCTTTCACAAGGGGAAAGAACCTCTGTTCATCTATCCTGTCCAGTCCACTAAGAATCTTGTACGTTTCAGTAAATTCACCTGTCATTCTTCTGTATTCCAACAAGTTCAGACATTACTTCCTCAAGCCCTTCTCATAAGGCAGTCCCTTCATACCTGGTATGAACCAAGTGAACCATCTGTGGACTTCCTCCAACGATAGTATATCTTTCTTTTAGGTAAGGGCCTAAAACTGTTCACAACAGTACAACTGTGATCTGACTTGTGCCTTGTACAGTTTCAGCAAAACTTCCTTAAATTTATATTTCATTCCCTTGGAAATAAAGACTAACATTGTACATCTATGGCTCTATTTGCCTTTCCTATTACTTGCTTAACTTGGCTGCTAGCTTTTCATTCCTTTTTTATATTCATTTCTGGGATGTGGGCGATGCTGGCTGGCCAGCATTTATTGCCAGTCCCTAGTTGCCCTTGAGAAGGTGATGGTGAGCTGCTTTCTTAAACTGCTGCAGTTCACCTGCTGGGGGTTGATCCACAATACCATTAGGGAGAGAATTCCAGGATTTTTACCCAGCGACAGTGAAGGAACTGCAATGTATTTCCAAGACAGGATGGTGAGCGGCTTGGAGGGGAACTTGAAGGTGGTGATGAACCTATAATTCTGCTGCCCTTATGCTTCTAGATGGAAGTGGTCGTGGGTTTGGAAGGTGCTGTCGATCTTTGGTGAATTTCTGCAGTGCATCTTGCAGATATTAAACACTGCTGCTACTGAGCATCGGTGGTTGAAGGAGTGGATGTTTGTAGATGTAGTGCCAATCAAGCGGGCTATTTTGTCCTAGATAGTGTCAAGCTTTGTGTGTTGTTGGAGCTGCACTCATCCAGGCAAGTGGGGAGTATCCTGTCACACTTCTGGCTTGTGCATTGTAGATGATGGACAGGCTTTGGGGAGTCAGGAGGTAAGTTACTCACCACAGTATTCCTAGCTTCTGACCTGCTCTTGTAGCCACGGTTTATGTGGTGAGTACAGTGAAGTTTCTGGTGAATAGTAACCACCAGGATGTTGATAGTGGGGGATTCAGTGGTTCATGGACAAGGACTCCCAAAACCCTCTGTTTTATAACTTACTGCAGACTTTCTCCTTTTAAACAATATTTTGTTTCCCTGTTCTTCCTGCCAAAATGCATAGCCTTACACTTCCCCACGTTATACTCTATCTGCCAAGTTTTTGTCCATTCACCTAACATGTCCATATTTCCTACTGTAGTTTGTGTAATTTTCTTTGGAAGGTATCTTTCTTGCAAAATGTTCAGGATATAAACATTCATCTAATAGAATAAATTAATATTACGGATTTTAAAAATTCATAATAAGATAGAAACACCAAAATTGGTGGTGTAGTGGAGAGTGAAGAAGGTTATCTCAGAATACAACAGGACCTTGTTGCTATGAGCCAACGGGCCAAGGAGTGGCAGATGGAGTTTAATGCAGATAAATGCTAGGTGTTGCATTTTTGTAAGGAGATTCGGGGCAGGACTTATACACTTAATGGTAGGGCTCTAGGGAGTGTTGCCAAACAAAGAGACCACAGGTACGAGTTCCTTGAAGGTGAAGTCGCAGGTCGACAGCATGGTGAAGAAGGCATTTGGCATGAGTGCAGGAGTTGGGATGTCATGTTGCAGCTTACAGGACATTGGTTAGGCTACTTTTAGAATATTGTTTTCAATTCTGGTCACCCTGCTATAGCAATGATGTTGTTAAACTTGAAAAGGTTCAGAAAAAATTTACAAGAATGATGCCAGGATTGGAATATCGATGGCTGAGGGGTGATCTTATAGAGAATTATAAAATCATGAGGGGCATGGATAGGGTGAATAGCCAAGGTCTTTTTCACAGGATAGGGGAGTCCAAAACTTGGGAGCATTGGTTTAAATTGAGAGGGGAAATATTTAAAAGGAAGCTGAGAGGTAGATTTTTCACACAGAGTGATGCATGTATGGAATGAGCTGCCAGAGGAAACGGTGGAGACAGGTACAATTATGACATTTAAAAGGCATCTGGATGGGTACATGAATAGGAGGGGTTTGGAAGAATATGGGCCAAATGTTGGAAAATGGCATCAGATCAGTTTAGGAGGATCAAGGGTTACGGGGAAAAAGCAGGAGAATAAGGTTGAGAAACTTATCAGCCATGATTGAATGGTGGAGCAGACTCGGAGGGCCAAATGGCCATATTTCTGCTCCTATGTCTTATGGTCTTATGATATCTGGTCAGCATGGATGAGTTGGACCAAAGGGTCTGTTTCTGTGTTGTATAATTCTATGGCTCTGCCACCTTCAATGAGCTTGAGGTAGCAGAAGAGTTGGTGCCACACTGTGTTGAAGCAGAAAGGTCTTTGACCTTTTTGCAGCATTGCTGGCAGTTCTTCTGGACCATGGAGACCACACTGACATGGTTAAGACCTCTGATCAAGCTGCCAAGATCTGGTGGCACGGCCTCCTCTGCCAATCCTCCAGGAAGAGGAACAAAAACAAAGTTGCTGGAAAAGCTCAGCAGGTCTGGCAGCATCTGTGAAGGAAAAAACAGTTAATGTTTTGGGTCCAGTGACCCTTCTTCTCCAGGAAGAGGACTTCCCTCCTGTGCAGCACTCTTTCCACAAGAATATTTAATTCATTTTGGAAGATCGGATGCCATTCTCACCGTCTCCAATATTTTGCACCATGTCCGTCTTCAAGCAGGGCAGTTTTGGTATGCCACTGTTTGTTTGAGCATGCAGTGGTATTTTAAACATGGCATAGGTGCTAGGGATGCCAGTCTTTTGGCAGATCTCTGCTGAGTTGAGTGTTGTTCTGGGAACTGCAAATGGTAAGATAGGGCTACAATCAGACACGAGGAACACCGTGGGTCAGTGTAGTTAATGGGATGAATTTGGTAAGATACGGTGAAAAATCTCATGAGGCTTCATGGTGAAAAGTCCTCCAGAAAGCTTGCAACTCACCAAAAAAAATGTAAAATTCATTCCAAGCTCTTCGATTCACAGTCCCTGAGTGCCTAAATAACAAAAATTAATTTTGCAAGGCAAAATGTGTAGAATAAGGGCCTGAAGCCCTAGCAGAAGTCATACAGTCTCAGAATTCTGATAACCTCACACAGGCAGTCAAGCTCAGAGAATGCATCTTCACGTGGCATCGCATAACCAACACAACATGCAAAAGTTCCACTTGTCGCTCAATCTTGCAAAGGTTGGTTGGCATTAAGCAAACTGTACAATAATTTGATTTAAGCATAGGAATTTGAATGCCATTGCCATCCCACATTTAACTCTCATTGTGGTATTTAGCAGTATTCTCATTAGAGTCATTGCTCACGGAAATACTGATCAAAAAAATACACTGACAATAAAATACACCTGTATGCACCTGTGAAAAACTTCACCCTTTGAAACTGACATTTCTTTGAAGAAATTATATCAAAAGCAATTATATCAAAAGCATAAAATTGTTTGTATTGTCCTCTACCAATTCGAATTATTTCCATAGCAACTGCAATGAGCAACTGAGAGTTTTACATACACTTGGTTAACATCTTGCATAATTAATCATAAATGTGTAAATGTCAGTCCTAACAGATGGTGTTCTTAGTCTTAACACAACCACAAACAGTGCAATGAGAGTTTGTTTGTGGTCTGCTCATCAGGAAATGATGTGATGTACTAACTACCTCGAGAGCCTTACAATTAGAACAGTTTAAACAGAAGTACTGCTGATTCTCTTCAGATATGAACACTAAGCCATCGTTATAACAGCTAGTAATTTTAATCATGCTAGGAGTTGAATTTTACAGAGAGATGCTTGCAGCAGGACATGCACAACAAATTGCTATGGGATAAACTACAATAAGATATTATCAAAAGGACCAGCAAAACGTTTCTATGACTTGTACACAGGCAGTCACAGAGTCATTTCACCACAGAAGAATTGGTGCAGAATCGTTTAAAAGCAGTTACTTTGAAAAGGAATGGATTTTTTTTCCATTGAGGAACTAAACCTACTGGCAATTATTTCAGTCAATTGTTGATAAAATTTTGCTTAAGGAAACCTGGATTGAGAAACATACCTGGTCATCTAGAGAGACACAAGACACAGGTCTTGATTAAAACCAAACAGCAAGAGCACCACCAGCACAAATTCCCTTCTCCTAATCTATTAAGCCAAATATTATATAGAATTCAAATCGGAATAGATTTAGAATCCTTAATAATCAAAAATCAAATCGTATTTTAAAATGCTGAAATATCTTCATCCAGTATACAGATGTTTTACCTTTTCTTGAAATCAAGAATTTATTCATTTATTTACAAATCTCTATTAAATATTAGGCAACTATTTTCTGTTCAAACATTTGTGTTTGAGAACCATATGACGTGGGAATTTGTCAACAGTGTGCGTCACAAACACATCCCTCCCCGATGCACTCAATGCTTTCTATGCTCGGTTTGAGTACAATGCCAACGGCGCAGTGTCACCTGCCCTGACAGCCCCAAATGTACCTGTGCCCTCCGTCGCGACTATAGATGACAGATCATTCTTCCTGAGAGTAAGCCCGAGATAAGCAACAGGTCCAGACAGAGTTCCCGCCCATGCACTTAGATCCTGCGCATGCCACCTGGCAGAGGTATTCATTGACATTTTCAACCTCTCCTTGCCAATATGAAATGTCCACATTCTTCAAGAAGATCACCATCATCCCAGTACCAAAGAAATCGTATGCAATGTACCTTAATGATTACTGCCCAATGGCTCTGAGCTCCATAATCACGAAGTGTTCGAGATGCTGGTCATGGCCCATATCAGCTCTTGCCTCCCAGCTGCCTTGATCCCCTGCAATTTGCCTACTGGCAAGACAGGTCTACAGTGGATGCCATTTCCCTGGCCCTACACTGATCCCTGGAACATCTGGATAACAAGGACACCTATGTCAGGCTCCTACTCATCAACTACACTTCTGCCTTTGACACCATAATCTCTTCCAGACTAATATCAAAACTCTAAGACCTAGGTCTCAGCTCAGCCCTCTGCAACTGGATTATAAATTTCCTGACCCACAGACCACAATCAGCGAAGATGGACAAAAGCACTTCCTCCACGATAATCCTCAATCCTGGCACCCCACAAGGATGCATTCTCAGCCCCCTACTGTACTCCCTGTACACCCATGATTGTCTTGCCAAATTCCATATGAATGCCATCTACAACTTCACTGATGACACCACCTTTGTAGGCTGGATATCAAACAATGATGAGTCAGAATACAGGAAGGAGATAGAGTGCTTTGACTCCTGGTGCAAAGATAATAACCTCTCTCTCAAGGTCGGCAAAATAAATGAACGGATCATTGACTTCACGAAGAAACGAGTGGGACACACCCTATCTACATCAATGGAGCTGAGGTGGAGAGGGTCAAGAGTGTCAACTTCGTGGGAGTGACGCTAACTGACAATCTGTCCTGGACCTCCTACATAGATGGGACAGTCAAGAAGGCACAATGCCTCTTATTTCTCAGATGGCTTAGGAAATTAGGCATGTTGATAAGGACCCTAACCAACTTTTACAGATGCACCTTCAAAAGCATTCTATCTGGGTGCATTACTGCCTGGTAAGGCAACTGCTTTGCCCAGGACCATAAGAAACTACAGAAAGTTGTGTGCACAGCCCAGACCATCACAGAAGCCAACCGCCCCCCCATCCAGGGACTCCATTTACACTGCATGTTGCCATGGAAAGGCTGCCAAAATCATCAAAATCTCCTCACAACCCGTTAATGCTCTCCAACAAACTTTTCCGTCAGGTAGAAGATACAGAACACACGTACCAACAGATTCAAGAACAGTTTCTTGCTTTCCGTTATTAGACTGCTGAATGGACCTTTCTAACTTCAAATTATGTTGATCTTGCTAACGCTTTGCACATATCCTGTGCAGCTGTACCCTATGAGCAGTATGTCCTTGTTTGCTATGACCTGTCTGTACTGCTCACAAAACAAAGCTTTTCACTGTACATGTGACTAAAATAAATCAAATCAGGTCAAAATCAATTCACTTCCAACTTTGTAACTGAAACTGATTACCACTTCTATTTTGCTTTCTTGCTCTTTCCCGTGAGATTAAGTTTAAAATTGTAAGTGCCAATAGTGTTCATGCAAAATATGGGTGATTTTCATTGGTGAAACGCTTTTTCAGTTCACAATGCTGTGTCTATGTGCAACCTATTAAAGAGCCTCCTGCCCAAACAGGGAGGTTGCGCATCATTGCCAGATGCTGCACTGTTTGAATGTGTCATATTCTTTGGTTGATAAGTGACCAGTGAAGCAGATCAGCCCCTCAATTCAACAATTGCCACTGCATGTTCTCCTCCAAACTGTCAGGGAAGGACTGAAATGCTCTTTCCTGACTATAGCATTCAGAAGGCCCTCCTACCAGAGAAAGACAGCCTGGTTAGAAATGGCAGAGGAAGTGAGACCCACACTGATGACAGGACTCTGGCTACAACCACAAGACTGCTTGATATGCACCAGAGAGCAGGTGAATATGTGACAGTGATGTCAGGATTGGTTGCAGTTTTGCACAAAATGTGGAGGAGTCCATGCACATCATAAATTGGCAGGGGAATTGAGTTTAAGAGCCATAAGGTTATGCTGCAGCTCTATAAAATTCTGGTTAGACCACACTTGGAATATTGTGTTCAGTTCTGGTCACCTCACTATAGGAAAGATGTGGAAGCTTTAGAGAGGGTGCAGAGGAGATTTACCAAGATGCTGCCTGGACCGGAGGGCAGGTCTTATGCGGAAAGGTTGAGGGATCTAGGGCTTTTTTCACTGGAGTGAAGAAGGATGAGAGGTGACTTGATAGAGGTGTACAAGATGATGAGAGGCGTCGATAAAGTGAATAGTCAAAGACTTTTTTCCCAGGGTGGAAATGACTATTACGAGGGTGCATAATTTTAAGGTGATAGGAGGAAGGCATAGGGGAGATGTCAGGTGTAAGTTCTTCACACAGAGAGTGGTGGGCATGTGGAGTGCGCTGCCGGCAGTGGTAGTAGAGTCAGATACTTTAGAAACTTTTAAACGACTCTTGGATAGGTACATGGAGGATAGTAAAATGTAGGGTATGCGGGGTAGATTGATCTTAGTAGGATAATAGGTCGGCACAACATTGTGGGTCAAAGGGCCTGTACTGTGCTGTACTGTTCTATGTTCTATAAATTCTGCCATGTGTCTCATGCATTTGAGTGCTTAGCTTCATCTGTAGAGAGGCTGGCAACCATGATAGAGGGACAAGTTGAACATTCAATCCACATGTTCTGTGACCTATATTCCATTACTCCAACATTGGGCTCATTCTATTGGATAGGTGAGAAGTGTTAAGGCCTCTGGGCTTCTCTCCTCAAGAAGATGCTTCTGCACACCCAGATGGAGATGGAGCATGTACCAGCTGCACTTGGGTTTTTGCTTCAGGACACACTCCGAGTTAGCAGCACCTCCTTATCCCCTCCACCATCACTCTAACAAAGCCAGCAGGTCAGGTCAAGGGGAATACCTCTGAACCAGTCCAAGAGACTTTCAGTAGTTTGGAACCTTCAAGAGTCCATGGCTCTAAAGGAAACCCACCATGGTCATCCAAGGCAACATGGTATTACACTGAGCAAACTCTTATACCTTAGCTGTTGTTGAGTGGTACCTAAACATACTGGCACCTTGACATGGTGGCAGAAAAAGAAAAATGAAGTAGTATGAGTACCAATGGGGCATAGGTGATTTTTATATGTCTGTCCTGCTTGTTAAATTGTGCATAATATAATTTGTCTGGCAGATGGGCACAGTCATATTCATAGGTTACATTAAGTCTCTACTGCTGTCCAGCAACTAAAATAGTTAATCGTTTTTTCCATTTTTTTCCAAAGTACGACACTTACCAACAGACTGGCCTTGAACACAAGCATTGAACAAATATCAGTGAGCACTACAAGAAATAAATTATAGGGACTGGAGGTACCACTTAATTAATGGATCATTAGATACATTAAAACTGAGGAGTAAATCAACAGCTGGAGCAAATGATTTAAAATTCTCTTACTATCTTTTACTTTCCAGCCTCCTCCTATATTGCAGTCAAACGACTTGTTAATTTCACCAGATACAAATACATATCTAAAAGAAAACAAAAATGTTGTGATCCCAGCTGATGTCACTATTGAACAAGTCAGATTCAAGGCTGAAATCTCAGTTCATTGATCTTGTTTTGTATCCTGCTTTTTTTTTTATTTAACGTGGTGGTCCTTTGCTGAAGCACAATCACACAAGGCTGAAGATTTAAAAATAAAAGTTTATTACACAAAATAAATGAAGATGTAATAGAACACACCACGCTGCTTAACACAATTTGAAAGATTTCAAAGCACATTGTAAAATAAAATCTCATATAGTCAGGTGTAATCAAATAACAATACTCAAATACCGGACACTGTTCCCTTCTCTAGCACACCTATAATTTTGAATTAACTGATTTTTCAACTCCCAGTGTTCAGAGCTTGATAGCCTTTTCTTTAATTAGTCATAGAACTGTGCCTAAACTTTCTTAGATTCAAATAACCTATTCAGATTTCTAACCAAATCAATTTTCAAACCAGAACTGTGATGCAGTAATCTATTTCCCAACTGAACTAATTCTTTTCCCCAGAAAACATTGTTTTTACATCTAACCTCAGCAATGCCTTCAGAAAACTGAAACCAAAAGCTTTCCAAACCATGGGATTTTCCCATAAGCAAAATAATCAAGTTAATTTCTTTTCATGTTTGTTCTCTTTAATTGTAAAACTCTCACAGTCAAAAAATTTCCATTACCACTCCAGGATGTGCACTCTCTTGCATTGGTCTAATAATTATGGTTCCAGAAAAACTGACGGGTTAATTTTAAGACAACAAGGTGCAGG